>NW_020951112.1:1352178-1633644 GCF_900497805.2 Vombatus ursinus | reverse complement strand
GGCTGCATTTTGTTCTGCTATTGAATTGTTTTTCAGTCATGTCCAACTCTTTGTTACCCCATTAGGAGTTTTCTTGGCAAAGATACTGGAGTGGTTTGCTATTTCCATCTCTAGCTCATATTACAGATGAGGAAACTGAGACAAACAGGGTTAAGTGATTTGTCTGAGGAAATGTCTAGGAAATGTCTGAGGCCAGATTTGAACTCAGGAAGAGGAGCCTTCCTGACTCCTGGCTCAGAGCTCTATCCACTGCGCCACTTATCTGCTCTCCATTTTGTTCTACCGATCAATCAATAAACATTTTTAAAATGCCTGCCTTGCCCTGGGCAAGTCACTTAACCACCAATGCCTAGCAAAAAAGCAAAAAGAAAAACAAACAGAAAAAAAACACCAAAACAAAATCCAGTTTAAAATCAAGATAATGCTATAATTTTAGGGCAGCTAGGTGGCGCAGTGGATAGAGCACCAGCCCTGGATTCAGGAGGACCCGAGTTCAAATTTGACCTCAGACACATAACATTTACTAGCTGTGTGACCCTGGGCAAGTCACTTAACCCCATTGCCCAGCCCCCCCCCCGCCCCAAAATGCAGACCTTGTACCAGGCACTGTGCTAAGTACTGGGGAAACAAAAGGAGGCAAAAAACAGTGACTGACCTCAAGGGGTTTTTAATAATTAATAAACAATTAAATTCAAAGGTTGTTTTTTTAAATAATCAACAAACAATAGACACAATGGTATCTTATATTATACACATCTTTCTGTCAACTATGTGATTATGAAGATGTGATCTTCTAGGAGAAGGGAGAAAGTGAATAAGCACTTATTAAGCACCTACTATATGCTAGACACTGTGCTTTACAAATGTTATCACATTTGTGTTCACAGTCACCTTGGAAGGTGGGTGCTACTTTATCCTTTTTATACAGTTGAGCAAACTAAGGTAGACAGAGGTTGTGACTTGCCCAAGTCACACAACTTTTAGTTTCTGAAGCTGGATTTGAACTCAGGTCTTCCTGACATCATGTTTAGGGCAGCTAGGTGGTGCAGTGAATAGATCACCAGGCCTAGAGTCAGGAAGATGCCTCTTCCTGAGTTCAAATCTGGCCTCAGACACTTACTAGCTTGTGATCCTGGGCAAATCACTTACCCTTGTTTGCCTCAGTTTCCTCACCTGTAAAATGAGCTGGAGAAGTAAATGGTAAACCCCTCTAGTATCTTTGCCAGGAAAACCCCAAATGGGGTCATCTTCCTGACTCTGGAGTCAGCCCAGTGAGCTTTCCGTTTGTACAAGTTTGCCTTCTCATGTTTTCATCTAGAATATTCTCAATCTATATGTGGCTCATTCTCATGAAGATTGAAGAGGAATAGGAACATAATCATATGGTTTGGTAATTAGTGACTTCCATTTGATCACTTTTATTCAGTAGTAATATTAATAATATCTTTCGTGCATTTCTCCAGTCCTTCATTATCTTCCCCACTATTTCCATGTATCTTGAGAATTGACCCCGTGGTGCCTACTTTAGTGAGGTATTGTGATGCGGTGATGGTCCTCAGTTTTAGAAAGCCATGCTGGTGGAGTCCAATCCTTGCAGGTTCTACCGTGATGAAAAGACTTTGAGTACCTCCGGGCAACAGGTTATGTTTGCTTTCCAAAGATCAGTCCAGCTAATCTTGAAGAGACTCGTTGGCTGACCAGTGGGTGATGCAGTTCTGGCCACGCAGCCAAAGCAAAGAGGCTGCTCCAGTTCACATAATGCAGGAGTGCAGGATGTTTTTCTCTCAGAATCAGGTCCCTAGTGTCTCCCACATGGATACCTCCATCATAGGTGATCTGGGCATGTACCAAAATCCCATTACACTTCTATATCATCAATATGAGTACTTCCTTCGGGAAAAGACCTGGGATGTACCCTATAGGGTGAATGCCAAATGACATTTAAAAAAAAAGCAAAAACCAAATAACAACCTGATTATTTTAACACACAGGCAATAATTCATTACTGTTGTGGAAGTTATTCCCTAATCAGATGTGTATGTACATTCAGGTCACCAGGTTATTAGATAAAAGATCAAAATTAGTGTGAAACTAGAAGAATCAATATGAAAAAAAAAATGTGGCAACTTTCATGCCTGGCATGCTTTCCCTCCTCACATTTGTCTCTCTTGGTTTCCCTTCTTTTAGGACTCAGTTCAAGCTCTACCTTCTGTAGGAAGTCTTTCCTTGTCCCCATTCCGTAAACACATCCTCTCCAAGCTTACTCTGTATCTATCAAGGTTACTTTGTGGGTACTTGTGTATACCTACATATACACATGTATCTACATTTGTAGGTGTCTTGTGTATACCTACATACATACATGTATCTACTTTGTAGGTATCTTGTACATACTTTATATACACACACATATATACATATACACACATTCATACATGTTGTCTCTCATTAGAATGTAAACTTCTGGAGGATACAGGTAGTTTTTGCTTTTTCTTTGTATCTCCAGTGCTTAGCACAGTGCTTGGCATATCATAAGCACTTAATAAATGCTTAGTTGATGGAATGAACCTGACCTCTTTATTTTCATACATTGGAAGGTCCATGGTCTCATGGTTCTGGGTACTGTCTCCACTAATGAAGAAGCAAGCCCTCCCTGATTTCTTGGTTTGTAAGATTCTAGACAGCTTTTCCCTATAAGTCCTTCAGAAGGTCTCTCTAATGGACCACAGGCCTTCTTTTGTTCTTTTAACGACTCAGTTGTACCAAAGTACCACTTGGGTTGTCCAACTGTTGTTTCTCATTCTCTCTACATGATTGGTTCACTTCTTTCAGCTACCCATATCCTTGGTAATATCTTTTATGTTGCTTCTAAAATATAGCTAACTTACAAACCTATATAGATACTTGTTTTTTACTAGTTAGTACAAGATAACACTACAGGGAGAAAACATACAATAAGTGAAAATAGTCCTCCAAAATGAAAAGTTGGGTTGTGTCTGATTTTAAATGCATAGCAAATAAAAGGGGGAAAATTATTTGATTATAGACAGCTTAATCAAAGAAAGCTTGTTTAAGTGAATGAACCCAAGCTACTTAAAGTAGAAAACCAGTTTGTAGAGAAAATATCTTTGTTTTCTTATCACTGTCGTGTCATTTACCACCAGTGGCCCTTGGCCTGCTTTTCTCTGGCTTCCTTTTTTGTGACAAACCCAGCTCTCCGAAGAGTTTTGCCAACAGCTTTAAGAGAGCTCTTACTTCAGTTGACTTCAAAGATGAACCTTACTTTTGGCAAAAGGCTAATCTGAACTGGGCTTGGCTCAATGAGAAGTAAGACAGCTGTGTTTATAAAAAAGATCAAAGTTTTATGTGTACCACCATTGGGAGCAAGGATACCAGCAAGATTTACTGTCTTTTACTACAAAGCAAAGAAAGAGCTGTGCAGCTCAACAACAGTAAATGAAATTGGGAGGAATGCTGAAATTCCCCCAAAATGGAACACAGAGTCTAATGGGGAGTTAAATACCAGTAATTGAGATTGTTTGCACAGGCCAAAGAAACTGGCAAATACCTCTGTTACCTACTGTTGTTTGTATGGATTTTATAAGCTTCTCTAAGTGTTATAATTCCCCAGGTAGAGGATTCTGTTAATAATCAGTGGAGAAGTCAAACAGCTATATAACTAGGGGGTAAGTTAAACAGAAATCTGCTGACCCAGGGACATTTCCAGACATGTGGTCACCTGATCCTCCATGAGGGCAACACTTGTTTTTACTGAGGTGGTCCAAAGAATGGCTGAAAGGGTCACAAAGTAGATCGAATTCTTTTGATTTCCCACAAAGCCCCAGCCCATATATGCAGAGGAAACCATGGTTTCCACCATATATTGTGTCTGTGTCATGGATTATGTCCACCAACAGGCTCTCCACCTCTACTTTTATGAAATGCTATAGTATCCAAGTTGACACTCTAATCATTTTGTTGTATTACTACATTGCATGTTAGCAAAGTATCTTTTTCAAATTAAAATTATGTGGATTTAAACAACACAACCAGCAAATCAGTCCCCCTCCCCCAATAATTTTAAGGTTCATATCTTTTTAAGTGCATAATTAGAAACAAATGTTGGCTGTTTTGAAATTCCTTTGACATGGCTGCTTTTTTTTAAAAAAAATGTTTTTAAATCATCAAGGTGTTAAAGAACAGTTCTCTTGTCCTTATTACTGAGGACACTGGCAGCTAGATCAAGGTACATGGAAAAAGACTGGCTTCTCTGAGGACTTGACCTTGCCATCATAAGGAATATAAGGGAAGAGGCCATGATAATAGGGTTTTTTTTTTTTTGTCTTCTGCTTTTTAACTTTTGAATCTAAGATCATATTTGGGCTCAGAACTGGGACTACTGGTATGATATCAAGTTGGGTTAAACAGAGTTTAACTTTGGGGGCTACAGGAAAAAAAAAACAAAACATGAGAAATACCCCAGAGCAGCTGCTCTTCTCCCTTCAGATCTATTAACATTAAAAGTCTTGGGCACGAGAATATCTCATAACTTCCCAATCAGTATTTCTGGGACAAAGTCAGATTTTGGACAATTACAAAAATCCAGACACAAATGTGCAAACCAGATTCCAATTTCTCCTCTTGACATAAGATTTAAAACAGCACCAGGAACATTTCTAGGTCAGTGTCAACATGTAGTCACAAATTACCAGAGTAAGAAACAAATTGGAGTGCATGGGTGTGCGAGTTTGTGTTTTGGCAAGGGAGCAACATTGAAATACTCACAGTGCACAAGCCAAATCATAAAAATAAAATGGGATTTATGATCCCATCCTTTTTGAAAGAGTAGGATTTAGCCCTGACATCTTGCAGATTTGTGATATCCTGACTTTTGTTTCAACAGTCCTAAATCACACTGCATTTAAGACTATCAGCACAGCTATTGCCGGGTTTCTGAATGAAGAAATAAAGTAGAAAATGCACAAAGTAGGTTTAATTGCAACAGAAAGCCAATCTACCTTAGTTATATTGACAAATAAGGAAAATTTTATTCAACTCAACAAGAATATATTAACTTCTGATGATGTAAAATGAAGGGCTGTGGTGGGTAATTCTTGTTGTTTCAGTTGTGTCCAATCTTTCGTGACCCTATTTGGGGTTTTCTTGGCAAAGATACTGGAGTGGTTTGCCATTTCCTTCTCCCACTCATTTTACAGGTGAGGAGACTGAGGCAAACAGGATGAAGTGACTTGCCCAGGGTCACCCAGCTAGTAAGTGTTTGAGTTCACATTTGAACTCAAGTCTTCTGACTCCAGCCCTGGGACTCTATTCACTGTACCACCTAGCTGCTCCCTGGAGAAAGACGAAAACAAAAACAGTCCCTGCTGTCAAGGAGCTTACACTCTACTGATTGTGACTGGGTTACAAAAGTCAGATTCCATATTGTGTGTTGGGAATTGATAAGTTATTATTGACAATTAATTTTCCCCTTCCACTCTCTCCTGGTCCCATGGCTACACCTGACCAGGTTTCAAAAGATGGACCATACACAAAGGGAAGCAAAATCGCAATGTCTCCTTTATGGAGCTTGTATCAATTTGAATACTGAATGGAGAAGTGGAAAAGGAGAGGTAGAATGGGCAAGAAGACGGAGGAAAGGAGAGGCTCATGTGCTTCATTCCATTGAGCACACATTCAGAGTTGGAGATTTAGGGCTGGAAAGAATCTTCAAGATCCCCTGGTCCCAGACTTTAGGGTCCATGGATAGGTGTTTTAGGGGGTCCATGAACTTGAATGGCAGAAATTTCATCTTTATTCCAATATAATTGGTTTCCTTTGTATCCTGTGCATTTGAAAACATCCTGAAAATGGGTCCATAGGCTTTACCAGACCAACAAAAGGGGTCCATGACCCACAAAAACGTTAAGAAGCCCTGATGTAGTCTAGCCCTCTCATTTTAGAGTAAATTGAGGTAGAGAAGTGAAGTGATTTTCCTAAGGACACACAAGTAGTCAGTAGGTAACCAAGATTTGAACCCAGATCCTGGGATTCCTGATCTTTCCACTGCTGCTTTCTTGCCCCTGGGGCACAGTAAGACACAAGGGCATCATTGCCCTACTAGAGATCTAACATTTCTTGGGACTTAAATCTTTTAACTCGTAGAAATGCCAATGATTCACAAAAAGAACCTCTATTTCACAGATGACCCTTTATTTCACCTGCAGCGTCCTACCATGGCAATCTTCAGTAATAATTATGAGTAACCTGGATTTGCTTCTTTCATGATAGCTCCCCACCAAAACACACAAACTGAATGGAATCATTTAACTAGAGATTATGTTCTTAAACATTTCCTCATGTAGAGCTATCATTTCTCATCCTTGAACGCTCATGCTGAATACAATCCCCAGATCTCTACACACAATTTTTAAATTCTCCAAATCAAGTCCCCTAATTAATTTAGGGCAAATCCTTTTAAATTCTGCAATAACTGGTGCCAAAGACATAGCATTCTTTGAATGCCACCAAGCCCCTGTACCCTGAGATGGCAAACGGTCCTGGAGAGCCAGGGATCTGAAGTCAGAAGATCTAGAGTTAAGGCTTGGCTCTGCCTCTCATAATCTTTGGGACCTTGAGCAAAAGAGGCAGCAAAGTGTGGTGGTGATTTTCACAGCACAACATAGCTGAGAAATTTCACAGGCCATTAATTCTACAAATATTTATCGAGCACCTATTATGTGACAAGCAATGGAGTCAGTTACTCCGGAGGATACAGAAAATAATGGTCTCTGAACTCAATGTGCTTATTGTCTAGGGATGGTGAGGGGATGGGGATAAAGACAGGTACTCCCTTGTTATGACCACAGGAACTATGTGAAAATGCCACAGGAGCCCTTGCTCTGTCCTGCTAGTTCAGAGTTCAAAGAAGGCAGTGATTTCTAGCTGGGGTTGAGACAGACACTCCTGGCATACCCTCCCTTCTCACCCCAGGCCTGGTAAGGGCCTTTGGTTTCCTTCAAAGACAACCATCCCCTTAGTTGTCATTGGCATATCTCTCCTCAAATTATCTTGTGTTTATATAGGTTTACGTGTTGTATCTTCCAGATGTAAGCTCTGAGAGAGTAAGGACTGCTCATCACTTTTGCTTTGTATCCTGGGCACATAGTAGGGAGTTAACTAAAACAGCAGTTGTTGAGTAAATAGTAGGTGCTTTGCATTAACATTTTTTTTGTCATTCAGAGGCCTTTTGAGCTTTTGAGGGGTGAGGTTGTGTTTAATTCACATTTATTAAGCAACGCTTTTTTTGCGGAGTTTTTGGTACCAAAGGAAATACAAAGTTTGAATATTATATATATATTACGATACAAATATGCACATGTGTGTGTCTGTGTACATATATATGTATGTATATATATGACTTAGTATGCATTTGTTCGCATGTTGTCTGTCTCATTAGACTGAAAACTCCTGGAAGGCAGGAATTGTCTTTTGCCTTTCTTTGTATCCCCAGCACTTAGCACAGTGCCTGACACAAAGTAGGTGCTTAAGAAATGTTTATTGATTGATTGATATGGTGCTTGTCCTTATGGACTTTGGTAGATATAACACATCTTAGTAGAGAGAATTATTAAAACAATGATATTCTATTTTTTTTCTCTCATGACCTCATCAGCGCAAATGGGATTAATGATGATCTTTATGTTGTTGGCTCAGATCCAGTCTCTCTCCTGAGCTCCAATTCACCATCATCGATTGCCTCTTGGACATTTCCAAGGGGATGTCCCATAGGGATCTCAAATTCAATACGGCCAAAACAGAACTTGTGATCTTTCTTCCCAACTATTTCTGTTGAGGGCACCACCATCCTTTCAGTTACCTAGGTGTGAAACCCCAGTGCCATCCTTGACACCTCTCTCTTACTGGACTCCACATCGATCCAATTACTCGCTAAATCCCGTTGATTTCATCTTCACAACATCTTTTCCATCTGTCCCTTTTCCCTCCGTTCTCACAGCCACCACCTGAGTTCAGGCCCTCATCACCTCTCACTCAAACTATCCCAAGTCTCTTAACTGGTGTCCCTGCCACAAGGGAGGCCTCTTCCCATTGTAATCTATCCTCCATACAGCTGCCAAAGTGACTTTTTTTTTTTGCAAGCGCAGGCCCAACCATGTCACTTTCCTTCTCATTAAATTCCCGTGGCCCCTATCATCCCTAGGATCAAATATAAACTCCTCCCTTGGACATTTAAAGACTTTCACAATATAGTTAACTCTCCACTTTGATTTATTACACATTACTTCCCTTCACATACACACTCTCCTCCTTCCAGCTTTGTGCCTCTTTCTATACCTGGAAGGCATGCCCCTTCCTCACCTTTTCCTCTTAGGATCTCCAGTTTCCTTCAAGGCTCAGCTTAATGACAACCCTCTTTACATGAAGCCTCTCCTGATCCACCCTGGTGATAGTGTTGTGCCCAGCACATAGTAGGTGCTTAATAACTGCTTACTGATGGAATGTATGACTTCGTATCAATCAGACATCCTGAATAAAGTACTCTGTGAAATCCAAGAGGGAAGAATGAGGAAGACTTCATGGGGAGGTTGAAACAGGACTTGGGTTTTGAAAACAGCTAAAGAATGGGAGTGCCATTACAGGCATAGGAACAGTGTGAGCAGAGGCACAGGGCGGGAAGGGACGGGCCTGTACGGGGGACAAGAGTAGTCGTCTTTGGGCAGGCAGGGCATACTGTATGTTTGGGGAGCAGCGTGAGGCAGGGATGGCAGTGGAGGATAGTGTTAGATTGTGGAGGAACTTGAAGATCGGGCAAACTCGCTGGCCACTGGAGGCATTCAAGATTTCTAAGGAATAATTATTTGGGACCACATCCGTCTTGGGGACATCAGTCTGGCAACCAGAAATATGAGATATTAACATACATCACAGCAAATGCTGTGATACTCATTGGCAGTATCACAGTGATGCTCTTCTTGTCTTCTGCCTGGGCTACTGCAGTGGTCTTCTGGCTGACTGACGTCTGCATCTGGTCTCTTTCCTCTCTAAACTCATCTATCTTTAGTTTCAGAGGAAACTAAAAGCTGCAGGTGAGAAAGTTTCGGCTGTGTCCAAATGATGGTGAAAGAGATGTAAGTCAGCCATCCTGACAGCTCAGTGATAAGTGATGTGGCTGGGCTATTAGTACCTTAAGAACTTTCTTGAACCTTAAGCCAATCACTCACTTATTGGATAGGTGGTACTAGATTAAAAGGACGCATATTAGCATTATGAAAAAAAAAAAACTCAAGAATTTGCCAAAAATCAGAGGGACACAGGCAATCAGGCAGGTTTCAGGTTTCTGTGTAAAGAGGAAATACATTTTTATTCTCTTTCTTATTACCTCACTGTCACCTAGCTTCCCTATATATTTTTCTTAATGAAGAGTGGGAGAATTTTAGAAAAAAAAGGAGTCTGGTTAAAAGCATGTTGTTGGGATTCAGATTTCGAGTGGCATTCACTCCTCAGTTTTATCACGTGAATCATCTGTTAAATCATCTGATGGTCCTACTTTATTGAGCAAATAATCAGATGAATATGAACAACAAAAAGAATTTCCTATGGTAAATGAAACAATAACAACTCAGTTGATGAGTTCAAAATGCTCTATAGATTTAATCTTATTAAGCCTAACATTCCAATAAAGCCAAATTGCCAAAGCAAACGTATATACGTATGTATATACATATTCTGGCAGGGATGGAGAAATAAAGTAAGAGAGCCAAATTTTCTGACATATTTCTTCCTGTAAAAAATGTCTGTGTTCCGGAGAACTGGGAGCAATACATACATCCCGATACAGCAGATGCCCTTTGTACACTACTGTAATAAATCAAAAGCACTGGCCTTTCATTTACCTTTTTTGGATTAAGGTCAATTACATGGTCTCAAAAAATACATAAAAAATGAAAATTTAGAATAGATTAAGAAAAAATCATTTAATAATAAGATTAAACACTTAGACATTAGTATTAAAAACATTTGCCTGTTTAAAGGATACTTAAAAATAAAAAATAAGGATTCTGACCAAAATATTTATTAAAAATACGGTGTGAGAACTTAGTGTACAAGGAAGATATTTATTTTACATCTCAGTCACCCAAAACAATAGCTTGTGGTCACCTCCCATTGCACAAAGAGGGAGAGTCCGATGCCAGGACAGACCAGATCCCACAGCTGCAGAACCAATGAGGATGGGCTACAAAAAACAAAGAGCAGAAGATGGGAGAGAAGAGTCAGAATGTAACAATAAATCCAAAAGGCACAAAAATCTAAACAAAACATCCTCCAAACAAGTGTGTTATAGCTATCTGTCCTCATTTACAGCATATGCCGGGGTGGGGAACCTGCGGCCTTGAGGCCACATAGGGCCCACTAGGTCCTCAAGTGCGGCTCTTTGACTGAATCCAAACTTCAGAGAAGAAATCCCAGGCATACACTTTATAGATTAATTTTCCTGAACTGTTTAAATTAATGTTGTCTGTCATCTATACCGATGACCACACTGACAGATTCAGGGGAATGTCTGCAGGAGTGGGGAAGGAGACCATGTTCTTGGCCAGCCGCTTCTGCCCCACGCAGCACGTGCTGCTGGGATGACAAGGCAGCGAGGGCACCATCGGGGACCAAGGGAGCAGAAAGATGACCAGTCGATCAAACTCGTGATCTTGTAGTCATTAACACTCCAGCCAGACAATTTCATGAGATGATGACACAATTTAAATAAAGAAGGAAAATGGAAAATCAATAGGAGAGAAATATTAGCATGCAATACATTGTAAATTTGAAAAGACTTTTATTAACTCGCTATTAATGAATGTAAACATTAGGAAAAATACACCTTTCTAAGTAATGTAACAGGCTAAAATGACAGCCAATTTAGAGATTATAAATTCGGAAAGAGGAAAGCAAGGAGTAGGGACAGATAGATGATGACAAAAACAGCCCCCAAACCCAAGCCATACTACCTGAGGGTGCCCCAAATGGTGAATCAGAAGCTGAGTGGTCATTTTGCCAGGGTAGCCAGTGGTTGCAAATAGGTTTTCATTTACTGTCGACCACCTGAGAAAAGAATCACCATTGATCACTTTGGCCTCTCCGCACAACTGAGGTGGCTCCTCCACCCAATCCTGACCCCAATCTCTGTTCTATGTTATCTCACAAAATGTCTCCATCCAGTCCTAGTGACACTTAAAACTCAAATCGATCTGAAATTCAACTCATCTTTTTTAGAGTACCAATCCTACTGTGGGTCCTCATTTGGGAAAGTTATTATTTATTCAGGCTTGGGGTCAACCCACAGATGTACTAACTGGCTAAATCCTACCACCGCTACTCTGGCCATGTCTTTCCTATTCTTTCCTTTTTATTCCCAGTGACGATGGCCTGCTGTGTGATGCTCTTCTTGTCTTCTGCCTGGGCTACTGCAGTGGTCTCCTGGCTGACTGACGTCTGCATCTAGTCTCTTTCCTCTCTAAACTCATCTATCTACAGCTGTCATATTAACTTGTATTCTCAGGGATCTTAGAAACCTTCCAGTCTAACCCCTTGTTTTACAGATGTGGAAACTGAGGCCTAAAGATGAGATGGGCCTTTTCCTAGGTCACAGAACAGAGATTCCCACTCAGAAGGTCCTCTAAGTCCAACTTCAGTGCTCTGTTATGATGATACCAGGCTGACTCCTCATTGGCAGTATCACAGCATTTTGTGCTTCTCCTTTTTCCTTCTGCATTATACCTTGTGTTATCACCTACTAGAGTAAAAATTCTCTGAGGATTGATTCTTGTTTGTATCTCCCATAGCATGGATGTCAAACTTGAGGCCTGGGTAGCTTGCGGCCTGCACAACTCCCCAGTGAGGTGAGAGAATGTTTTGCATAAATATAAATACAATAAAACAGAGAATGTCAACTTGTGCTTTTCTAAGTTTCTCTTTGAGTTTGATACCACTGCCCATTTTTGCGGGTAGTTCCAAACTGCTTTCTAAAATGACTAGATCAGTTCATGGCTTCACTAATAGGGCATTAGCATGACTGTCTGTCTAACAATTATCATTCTATTGTTTCTCATCTTTGCCAAATGGATGAGTGTGAAGTGGAATCACAGAGTTGTTTTAATTTTATAATGCCGTGGAACATTTTTTCATACTTTTTGTTGTTGTTTTTTTTAATTCTTTTTGAAAACTGCTAGTTTGTATGCTTTGCTGTCTGTTGGGGAATGGATCTTGTTCTTATATATTTGGATCAGTTATCTATATATCTTAGATATTAGATGTTTATCATAGAAACTTGCTGCAATATTTCCCCTTAATTAACTGTTTCCCTGCTAATTTCAGCTACATTGACTTTGTGAAATAATTTTCAATTTTACATAATCAAAATCATCCATTTTATTTCTTGTTATCTTTTCTGTCCCTTGTTTGGTCAAGAACTCTTCCTATGGACAGTTGTGCCTCTAGATCACAGAGCCATTTGGAGCTTCGTATAGTATATAGTGTAAGATGCTGATTTAACCCAAATTTCTGCTAGACTGCTTCCCAAGTTTTTCTTTTTTGCCAAATTCCATGTTTCTTCATTAATGCCCTTAAAAGCTCCTAGCCTTTTCCTGGGGGGCCTGGGGTGAGGACAGGGTAAAACTGTGGATTTATTGGGCAGAGATAATGGACCTCTGGACTAGGAAGGTGGCAGTACTTGTCTAATCTAATATTTCAAAGGAAGATGTGAAAGGACGAAATGATAGACTGGACCCAGCAGAAGGAATCAACGATGACTCCAAGGTTTTGAACCGAGGAGACCAAAGGACTGTAGAGGGAAGGAGAAGAGTCGGGGGGCTACCACAATAATCCTCTTCCCCAAATAGAGACTACAAAGGCCTTTTCTCATATAGAAAACAAACGGCATCAAAAGGCTTGTAGTTTGATTGGAAGCCTGCCAAAGCCACTGCTAAAGAAACCAGTACGCTTAATGCACAAATTTTACAGTAATCAGCGTAGATCCCTGTTTTGGAAGGGTGCTCTGAGGAGGGAAAAGAAAGCTCTTTATGATGAAAAAACTATTCCTCAAGGCAAACCCCGTAATTGTGTACAATACTGATAGTTGTTGAAAGTACATAAAAGGAACTCATGAAATTTAGGTTAGAAAGCTAAGTTTGGGCCAATCGGAGTGATGCAAGATTGGGCACAGAAACCTGGACTTTACTCAGCAGGCAATGGGAGCAAGGGCAGGGAAGAAGTGAATTTAAAGGAAGTCTGGCAAGAGACCTATCAAAGCAGAATAACCTGGGGGCATTTAAGGATGAGCCCATGACGACAAAGAGACAAGAATGGAAACAATCTGGGCAGATTGTTGTAACAAACTCTCCCCTCTGTCGTCAGTAACAGTGGAACAGCCACATCTGGACGATCCCCAATAGTCTGCGTGAGGAAGGAGACCTGGAGCAGCTGGACTACCCACAGCCAGCACCTCGAAGAGAGGGCGAAAGAGGGAGGAGGCCCAAGGCCTGGGAGATGGCTCAAAGCATACTGCTATCTTTTTTTCTTCTTTTTTGTTTTTTGGGCAATTGGGGTTAAGTGACTTGCCCAGGGTCACATAGCTAGTAAGTGTCAAGTGTTTGGTCTGAGGCTGGATTTGAACTCAGGTCCTCCTGACTTCAGGGCCGGTGCTCTATCCACTGCGCCACCTAGCTGCCCCAACATCCTGCTATTTTATCAGTGACAAGAACAACAAAAGTGACTGAATGTTAAAAACTACTGATTCATATGCTTACTTTTCCATCTCTACAAAATTTTTATGAAAATAATCTACACACATATTGAGGTTATTCTTGATGAAGTTATGAGAAGGAACAGTCAGGGCTTTGCAAATAACATTCACCAGCAGATGCTTTTTTTTTGTTTTACAGTTATACAGTTTAAGTCTTAATGTGTTTACAGCTTATCTATAAAAAAACAAACACAACAACATTTCACTTGATAGAGCTAAACAATGCCTTAATAACTCTTTTTCAGCAAGGTATCTTTCCTGCATATGTTAAAGTCACATAAAATTCCTTCAATGATGTAGTAACAAATACAACTTTGGTGACTCTCTGCTTATTAATATCAAAGAGATCATGACAAAGGTAGACATGTCTCCCATATTCATGAAAGATGATCCTGTATAGTATCTTAGTGGGAGAGGGATTCCCCATCGATTTGCTGACTGAATATCTCCCTCACTGTAATACAAATTGCTGTTATGACTCCATCAATGGAAAAGGAGGCAAGGGACAGCAGACTGTTGAGCTGACTTATTTTTGTTTTCTTCCAGGGGTGTGGACAAAGGCCTCTTTTCCTTCTTGCAATACCTTTTCATTCTCTGTATTCTCTGAGTTGTTTTTGGTTTTTATAAAACCAAGCCGAACTAAACCCACCACACACCCAAGTATTTCACCAGTCTACAAGTTTTTGTTTTGAATACTTAAAAAGAAGTTATTCTTGAAATATTGGTGATGTTGACTCCACTATTTATTCCATTTCAGTCATCCAGAAAACATTCACTGAATGTCTGTCTGCTTTGTGGTCTATGGGGACTCGGGGTGAGGAGAGGAATGAGTGGTGGTGGTGATGGTGGTAGAGAATGAATTGTGGGAGATAAGAAAAATAATGAGACATAATCACTAACTTGAAGGAACTTACAAACTAGTAAGTGAGGAGACTAATATATGTGAAATTGTACCTAATAATATAAGAAAACAAACAATTAAGTGACAAACTGTGTAGAATGTACAATGCGTTTTGCAGGAGTTCAGAGAAGAGGGACATCCAGGAAGCTAGGAGGGTCAGAGGGTTATCTTTGGGAGAGGTGGAGTTTGAGCTGGATCATGGAGGCTGGGGTGAATGTGAGAAGGTAAAAGAGAGAGTACAGAGCATCACCATCAGGCTAAGCCTGGAGTAAGTCTTGGTGAGAGGGGAAGTCAATTCCTATGATAAGAAACAATATTAGTGCTTTGAAGGGGTTGGACTAAATGGTCTCTAAGGTTCCTCCTAGCTGAGATGGTGTATAATGCTTTTTTTCTATCCTTATCTGTTTTTTAATTAAAAACTGAAATTGACTTAAAGATTAACTTACCAGCTGTGATATGCAGGATTCAAGAGATTAAGTCAGAAACTTTCAAAATAACTGGGAAACTATACCTGAATAAGTGGGCTCGATCCATGTGGACAGGTCTCTTATCTTGAGGATAACTGAAAAGAAAGTATTTAATTACAACCTATCGGCCAGTCAGTCAATAAACATTTATTTAATGCCTATTATGTGCCGGACTCGGGAAACAAAGAATGGTAAAATGGTAAAATACAGTCCATGTTGTCAAGGAGCTCCCATTCCAATGGGGGAGGCAGCATGCACGCAACTGTGTGGGATAAATTGGAGATAATCAAGAAGGAAGGCATGAGAATTATGTGGGATTAGGAAAGGCTTTCTATAGAAGATGAGATTTTAGCTAGGAAGGAGGTGGAGGTGAGGAGGGACAGCAGTCCAGGCATGGGAGACAGTCAGAGAAAATTCCCAGAGCGGAAAGATGGAGTGTCTTGTTCATGGGACAGCCAGGAGACTGATGTCATTGGATCAAAGAGTATATGGGGGGATAGAGAGAGAATAAGGTGTGAGAAGACTGAAAAGGTAGGGGAAGGGCCTAGGTGAGCTTTGAGAATCAAACAGGATTTTCTACTTGATCTTGTAGTTGATGGGGAGCAAATGGAGTTTATGGAATAGGAGAGTGCAAGTCAGACCTACAGTACTGGAAAATCAATTTGACAGCTGAGTGGAAGATGGAATGTAGGGGGTTTTTAAGTATAGGGTTCATTATGATTATATAATATGCTATCTCTATTCTTGTATAAAACTTTTAACGTTAGGCACATGACATTTGATGACTAAGAAAATTGAAGAGCCCGTGGCAGGCAGACCAACTAGCAGGCTATTGCAATAGTCTAGGTGTTAAGTGATGAAGGCCTGCGGCATGTGGTGATGGTGTCAGAGGAGGGAAGGGGCCTATGCAAGAGATGTTATAGATATGGGGGGCAGGGGAAGGGTAGGAAAGTGCAGACTGAGGAGGAATGATCAGATAAGTAGAAGAACCAGAAGAGGATGGTGTCTTGAAAACCTAGAGAGAACAGAGTATCAAGGAGGAGAGAGTGATCAACAGTGTCAGAGGTCACAGAGAGGTCAAGAAGATGAAGACTGAGAACAGGCCATTAGAATGGGCAGTCATGAGACTGTTAGCAACTTTGGAGACAGTAGTTTTAATTGAATGATGAGAATGGAAGCCAGATTAGAGAGAGAAGAGGAAGTGGAGACACCCATTGTAGACGGCCTTCTCAAAGAGTTTGCCTACAAAAGGCAAGAGAGATGGGACAATAACTAGCTGGGATGGATGGATCAAGTGAGGGTTTTGTGAGGATGGGAGAGACACAGGCATGTTGGTAGGCATGTTAGTAGTCATTAGGGAAGCTGCCAGGAGACAGAGAAAGATTGAAGATAAATGACTGTGGAGACGATAAAGGGGGTAATCAGTTGGAAAAGATGGGATGAAATGGGATCACTTGGTCACGAAGAGAAGAATGGCCACTTTTCCAAGTAAAATAGGGGAAAAGGTGAAGACGGTGGAAGAAGCATCTCAGTGACCCCTCAGTGAGGAAGCCTTTGGTGAATAGCTTCAATTCTTTGACAAAACATGAGGCAAGGTTCTGAGCTGAGTGGGGAAAGGGGTGTCATGGGAAGTTTGAGGAGGGATGAAAAGGTCTGGAGGAGCTGCTGTGGTGAATAGGATAGGATAGGGAGTTAATTAGGGAGCTGTGGAAGGGTTGCCTTACAGCAGTGAGAACCCAGTTGAAGTTATATAATATAAATCTGTAGTAGACCCAGTCAGCATATTTTCATGTTTTTCTCTAGCTTCGTTCAGCTGCAAATCTAAAGAAATGAAGACGATGGTGGGAGGGATCTGCAGTTGAGACTTAGCAGGGAATGACTGGCAATAAGATAAGGGACAAGGGACTGAAAAGAGGACAGCGTGGAGTTGAAGTGGTTTATTAAAAGGTCAAGATTTGGAAAGGAGGAGAGTGTAGCTAGTACAGGGGTGACGGCCTGGGAAAGAACTAAGGAGTCAGTGTGGATGAAAAACAGGGTGTGGGGTAGCAAGACAAAAGGAGAGGTGGAATGGCAATAGATTGTGATCATATAAAGGAATTTCAGAGTTCAGGAACACAGAAGTGGAGCATTGTGGGTGATGGCAAGGTTAAAGATATGACCATCTTTGCGTGTGGCTGAGGTGAGGTGGGGGGCTAAGTCATGTGAAATGAATGACTGGAGGACTGTGAGGTTAGGGGGCTTGAAGGTGGGTCAGGATGTATGAAGTCCCCTAGTATGAAGGCAGGAGCTAGAGAGAAAAGATGTGAGTTAGGCACTGAAGTCAATGGGGAAAGAAAGGGAGGGTCCTGGAAGCTGGTAGAGGATGGCTACTAAAATTTTGATTGGGTGGCAGATTTGGATTGAGTGAACCTCAAAGGAGGTGAGGTTACTGAGTGATCCTGGTAGAGAGGGAACCTGGAAGTAGCAATGGGGGGGGCAAGATGTATTCCTACTCCCCCATATCTGCCAGTGAGTCTGGGGGAATGGGTGAAAGTGCAATCTGTGCTGGAAAGGAGGTCACAGGGAGGCTAGGTCATCAGGGGGGAACCAGGTCTCCATAAGGCATCTGGTTTAAATTGAATCTTGAAACATACATTTTATGATAAAATGGCAAGTCTAAAGTATTCACACAATGCTCGATGGATACAATTATGATAAAATACCAGAGAACATCAACAGTCGCTTGAATCTCATAAACAAGGATGAAACGATGATCTATAATCATTGGAAAGGCAAGAAGTGACTCACTGAGAAGACCCCATCAAGTAGTGGTGTAATGCTAGCGTAGCAGAGAGATGGCGGCCACTGATGCTTACTGACTCACGAGAGCCCCCAGCCATGCACGCACTTTGTTCCTAGCTCAATTCGCTCTCCAGACTGCCCCATCTCTTCTCCCCTCTGATCCTCCATTTCCCAGTTTCCTTTGGTATTCTGTCTTCCCCAAGAGAAGGTGAACTCCTCGAAGCACAGATTGAGTAGTTTTCTTCCATGTGTATCCTGAGCACTTAGCACAGTGCTAGGTACAAAGTAAGCACTTAATGAATACTCATTCACTCTACCACACATTAATGTTTGGCATAATAAAGATTTTTTTCAATAACACAATTGCTAAGGAAATACCTGGACCGAGTAATATCCCAGATTAACCAATCACTTCCTGCTACAGCTCCAACTTTGAAGGTGTTTCTCAAACACCAGTGCGCTGACATTAATGGTGCCTGTTCAGATTCCAGAGACAGGATAGCCTGCTGGGTGATGAGATCATAGAACCTGATTGTTCCGTCCTTCTCTGCAACCATCAACTAAACGACAGAAAAAGATACATTTACTGAAAATGATAATGAAACTTTTCTGCTATTTATGTCGATAATAAAAATTCAACAGGCAAACCTGTGCCATAAGATGCCGGTCCAAAAACAAACAAACAAACAAAAAAAAACCCCAACAAACCCCAACTTTCTTTTCTTTTCTTTTTTTTTTAAGGCAATTGGGGTTAAGTGACTTGCCCAGGGTCACCCAGCTAGTAAGTGACAAGTGTTTGGTCTGAGGTCAGATCCTCGGGTCCTCCTGACTTCAGGGCTGGTGCTCTATCCATTGTGCCACTTAGCTACGCCCCCAATTTTCTTGCTAATACTTAAAATGTATACTAAAGTATGAGGTGATGGATTCAATTCACCAAACATTTATAAAAGAATTTAATACGTTTGCAAGGCACTGTGCCAGGTGATATCAGATGGGGCTTATATTCTCCCAGAGGTCGCAAGGCTGGGTGACAAAAAGTTTTGTGTAAACCTGCAATAGTAAGTGGGAGACCTTGGATAAAATAAGAAAAATAAATTTTAATGAAGAAATTCATTAATACAATTTCAAGTGGTAAGATAAAACTATGAATGACTAAGAAGAAAGAGTGTGCCCTCCTAAAACTGCTGAGAAAGAATTCAGTATGAGGTCATGTATTAAATCATATAATTTTACGGAATGTCAATTTTGCGATACCCTCTGAATTAGGAAAAGACTAAGTTTAAGAGTTTATCAAGCACAGACAAGTGTTTCTTCCAGTTACATCTCTTACTTGTTTAGTCACGAACTTTTCCACTGCCCAAAGATCTGAAAGGTAACTCCTTACTTGCTCCTCAGATGTGTTTATGATGTGACTTTTTCTATCCAGGTCACGTTATCTGTCTTATCCTGCTATATGGTGTGAGCTGCTGACCTAAACCTAATTTCTGCCAGAATGCTATCCAATTTTCCCAGAAAGTTTTGTCAAATAGAGAGTCTTTCTCCCAGTAACTGGGGCCTTTGGGTTAATCAAACATGATACTTTCTTCTGTATGTCACACACTAAATCTGTTCACTCTCCTCTCCTCTCTCTCTCCCCATCCCACCTCTGTCTCTCTCTTTTACCAAACTGTTTTTTTTTTCAATGATTACTGCTTTGTAATACAGTTAGAAATCTGGAACTGATAGATCCCCTTCCTTCTTACTTTTTTCTTGTCTGTGTCAGCAACTCCCACTGCCCCTAGTTCTAAGCTCTCGGGCCCAGCAGCACAAGGCCAATCCTTCCACACTGCAGCTGCCCCCAGATATGGGCTCTTCTCCAGGCTATGCATCTCTAGCTTCTTCAACCCTTCCCGTCACCATTATGGTAGCCATGGCCCTGCCTTCCCACTCTGCTTTGTACAGCCTATCAATGTCCTTTCCAAGGGTGGTGCTCACAGATAACATCATAATGTGATTTGACCAGGGGCAAGAACAGTAAAATGATCACCTTCCTCTTTCTGGACACTAGGTCACTTTGACTTAATGTAGCTTAAGATTATCTTACCTTTTTTTCTTCTTCAATTTAACAAGCATTTATTAAGCGTATATTATGTGTGGGATACTGGTGCATGCTGGGAATATACAAAGGGCAAAAATAAAACAGCTCCTGTTCCCGAAAACATTTACAATCAACTGGGGAAAAACCACATGTAGACTGATAAATATAGTACAAGGTAGAGAAGAAGGAGGCTAAGGGAGAGATCAAACAACGTACTCTAGGACAATCTGGTGAGGAAAGCATTAACAACCTTGGGCCACGGGGTACAGGCAGAGAAGGCTTCCTGGAAGACATAGCACTTGAGCTGAACCTTGAAACTCAATTCAAATCAATGAGCTTTAATAAACGCCTCCTCTGTGCACAGCACCATAGGAGACACTGAGAATACAGACACCAAAATGGCAGTTTCTGCCCCTGAGGAACTTAGACTCTATTGGGGATAAAACTTCCACAGAGAAGTAGACACAAGATAACCTTAAGAAGGAGAAAGCACAAAAAGCTGAAGAATCGGTTAAGGCTCAGGGGACACCCAAGATGAGTTGTGAAGGGAGCTAAGGGTTTTTAGAAATAGAGATAAAGAGAGAACACCTTCTAGACATCAGGGACAGCCCAAGCTGTCCACACCACCGCAGGCATGGTGGCAGGAGGAATGCAGGATTCTGAGGCTAGGAAGCTCAAACTGGTCAAATGAGTTGGGCCGAGACCTGAAGCATAGCAGCACAGGCCAGAGTGAGAACTCTAAGAAAGAGACAGGATTGAGCAGTTGGTTATTGTATTAAACTATTTACGGTATTAACCGAGTACGCACAGGATATACACCTGGCCCCTATTTGCACTGATCAAAACAGAAAACAAAACAACCCTGTCACACTCACCTTATAAGCTTCTTCAGGATGCCAGCAGACACTCATTCCAGGGGAGCGGAGAACAAAATGAGCTTTCTGATTCCCTTCTAAGTCCCAGACCCTAATAAGAGAATATGACAGGGTTTACTGTTAGCCCTTTAAAACTGCTCATGTACACGGCATTATTCAAAGCAGTTAACTGCATAGCAAACTGAGATTTTGTAGTTACTCAGTAATTTTTTTTCAAGAAAGTTAAACTTTTTTTTTTAAGCAAATGAGACAGCATTACAAAAATTCAAGTCTTGCTCTCTATTACATCATAAAAACTTGAAGTATTTTTAATACTCAATAATATAGGAAGCTGCCATACTCTTTCTGTGATGTGATTAATATGCTATAACACATGCCAAACTATTCTGGCACATGGTAGGAAAAACTTTTAAGTTAATTACTTTCTATATTGTGGGCTGTATTCTGGAGTTTCCAGGAGCTGAATCTCACTAGACTAAACAGGCTGCAGTTCTCTAATTCTACAGTCAGTTCATGTTATACTTTCCATCAATGGAACTTAAAAGAAAAACAGGGCTCCTGTTTTCAAAATAACAGCATATAATTATTATGCTGTAGCTTCTAACATGGCTTGACAAAACTGAATTCACTGAGGTCAATGGCCATTTACTTGGTATTCCCTTGACCTCTCTGACCATCGTAGCCAAATAACTGCTCTTATTCATAATTCTTTTGTTTTAGCTCTCCTCTCTTTTTACTGTTGCTACCACAAGCTCAGCCTCTTTGTTACAAATTTTTTCCCTGGCAGAACTCAGGAGTGGTGGCTAAACAGAATGGGGTTTGTTCCAGTAACTTCCTTGCTTTTTTTTTTTTTTAAAACAAAAATCCATGATAATGATGGCCAGCTTGTAAAAGAAACTGAACCTCTGAGGGAGGCATTGAGTAGACATATAATGCTCATACTTTGGGGTAATAAACGTGGAATGAGCATAGTGGAAATGGCATGCCAAAATAAGAGGAGAGCCTGTGTGCTGCATCAGTGTTTATTTAATGTTAAGGGGCCCACAGCCTGCTGGGTGTCCTCCTGATAGGACATGGACAAGAGCTGCCCTGGATGAGATGAGGATGAACTACCCCTCTACAGCCCTGGAGGGTGGGCCCATAGAAATAACAACTACGGATACACTGTGGTAATGAAGTATAAGGAAGGGGCATATCTGATGATCAATCAATCAATAAACACGCATTACGCGCCTGCTTGTATGCCACGCACTAACCTAGGCACTGGGGAGATGATGCATTAATTATTCAGGATGAATTGTATTAATACGTTATAGACAGCCATCAATCAATCAACCTTTGCTCAGGGTTTAGGTTACCATTTCTAAGAAAGACTGCTTTCTTAGAAACTTATCTTGACTCAGGAAAAGCCACACGTAGACTGATAAATAGAGCACAAGGTAGGGGAGAAGAGGCTAAGGGAGAGTTCAAACAACGTACTCTAGGACCATCGGATGAGGAGAGCATTAACAGCGCTGGGCCACAGGGTAGAGGCAGGGAAGGCTTCCAGAGGACATAGCACTCAAATCAACGAGCTTTCATACGTGCCTCCTCCGTGTACCTCAGGCTGCTTGCAGCACGCCAGAGGATTCCGGGCGGGCCGTGAAAAATGCAGAGGAAAACTAGGGCCTGCGGGCCCGCAGGCTGTGTAGGCCTCTCGTATCTTTCTCCTTCCTTCCCCATAAAACTTCCCAGGCTTACTGCCTGTCGCTTGTAGACAGCTGAGGTAGCGCAGCAGATAGAGCGTTGTGCCTGGCCAGGAAGACCCAAGCTCAAATTTGGTCTCAGATCCTTACGATGTTACTCTGGGCAAGTCACTTCTATCTGACTCAGTTTCCTCAACTGTAAACAGGGATAATAATACCACCTACCTTCCAGGGTGGTTGTAAGGAACAAAATGATGAGATAATATCTGTAAGTGCTTAGCATAGTACCTAGCACACAGTAGGTGCTTAATAAATGCTTATTCCTTTCCCTTTCCTTCCCCCCCTTCCCTCCCTCACTTGTATAGAAAGGAGGAACAATGCTGACGTGGGAAAGGGGAGTCAAAGAAAGTGTGAGTCAACTAAGTGGCCGCAGGATTCTTCTTTTATGACTCATCTGAGTAATTACACACTTTTCTGTATGTGCCACAGTATCTTTCACTGTATTTTACTTCTAGACTTTTTCAATTATCTCATTATGGGACTTAACTTTTTATTAAAACAATTTCAAAAATCTAGACAATAATAATTTGAAAGAATATATATTTGGTGAAAAATGCTCATTCCAAGTATTAAAAGATTGATATATTCACTTTTAAACTAATTCAGGTGTTGTTTTTTTCAGGTGTTTTTTAAAAGCGTATCTACTTGACTAAGTAGAAGCACATCTTCTCAACTGCCAGACCTGCTGTATTTAGACCCATTGAAGAAAAAGAATTGTTTTCAACTCCATTTGGTTATAGGGGGAAGATTATGATTTGGTTGCATTATAAAGTTGTTAGGTTTGGCAACAGCCACATTTATTAGACACACACATAGTAACAGACAAGAAATAAAACACTAGCACTAGCATCTATTTTATTTCTACTGAAATAATAAAATGCTGCTTTGACTGTTTAGTGAATCCCATGAGAGAATGGTTTCAAACCCCCATTCTTCTGATTCCATTCTAACAGGCAGATGATTTTACATGTTAGCCATTAGATAAAACACAAGTATACACTAGGATTTTTTACCCTCTTTCAAAGGGAAAGCAAGATGTGGAAGTTAAAGAATAAATCTAACAATATTTTCAAAATGCTAGCCAATTAAGGAAATTCATTTTCCCAAACAGCCTATCCAATCATTGGGCTATCTTCATTTAAAAAACCCCACTTCATCACCTCAAAGCACCTCGATTTAACCCCAGGCAAATAATAACACCCCTACAAGCTTCCCTCTCCTCTGTGGGATAAGAGGATTTGTGGTTTAAAATCATCTGCTTATTCAACAAATTTTAATGGTTGTATAACCCAAGTCCACACATGCAAAAGACAATAAATTGGGCTACAATGAGCATAACTAAATTAGCTATAGATACTATCTAAAATGTGTATTCTTTTTTAATGTTGTCATTAAGTTTCTTTCAAGACTTTTGGCAGAGCTCAATAGACTTTTCTCTGGCTTTTGATTGGGTGTCTTGATCTGATTTATTCAACAGATGTCTATTTCCTGGGAGTTCTCACTGGGTGTGCAGGAAATTCTGTGGAACTTAACACCTGTGTTCACATGCTCTTTGTGTGAGTCTTCCTAGCCTTCCCAGTGAGGTGGATTAGGGATTTAATTTAGACACCCAAACTGACCTTGCCCCTGACAAAGCCTAATTAACTTTCAGGGCATGGAAAAGGCAAAGCTTTTCTTATATTCCTTATTAAAAAGGGAATCTGAGATTTATTCTTCCTTTGAATTATAATTAGGCTACATTTTTATGTTTATGAGCATCTATTCATGAGAAGTTTATATATATATATTTTTAAAGTTTTATATATATTTAAAAGTCTAAATAATTAAAACTCACAACCTTTTTTTCTAAGACACTGTTGATGGTAATAAGTAATACTTGGAGAATGAAAATGTACAAAATAAATTTTTTTTTAAGGCAATTGGGGTTAAATGACTTGCCCAGGGTCACACAGCTAGTGTCAAGTGTTTGGTCTGAGGCCGGATTTGAATTCAGGTCCTCCTGACTTCAGGGCTCTATCCTCTATCCTCTATCGCTCTATCCACTGCACCACCTAGCTGCCCCCAAAATAAAATATTTAAAAAGCTGACTTTGAGCCAGATATGGCACTAAGCTGTCTTATCTGATCCTCACAACAACCCTGTGAGGCAGATGCTGTTATTATCCCCATTTTACAATGGAGGAAACTGAGGCAGAGGGGTTAAATGACTTGCCCAAGGTCACACAACTAGTGTGACACATAACCATCTGAAGACAGATTTGAACTCACGTCTCCCTGACTGGCCTCCATCCACTGCATCATCAGCTGCCTCTCCTTGTTCAGTTTCTTAACAGTGCAAGAGCTTCCTTCATTTCAATTCTGGGTGTAAATGAACTGAATCGATTGACAGCTTTGATCTGATAGTCACTGTGTCTGAGCAAACTTTTCCACTGTTTACAGAAGAAGCAGAAAATGACCGAGTGAAGTGCAGATCTTGCTCAAGAAACTGGGTCGGCCATTTTCCTTCTGGAGACCTCAAATTCCTGTCCTGTGTCCTGTCAAACGACAGGGGTGTGTTGGGGTTGTTGTCAGACAAGATGACTTATTTTCACAGGGTGCTGGGAGT
Source organism: Vombatus ursinus (assembly GCF_900497805.2). Taxonomy (NCBI): domain Eukaryota; kingdom Metazoa; phylum Chordata; class Mammalia; order Diprotodontia; family Vombatidae; genus Vombatus; species Vombatus ursinus. The sequence goes on along the minus strand of NW_020951112.1, from coordinate 1,608,381 downwards.
TCTCACTGGGTGTGCAGAAACTTGTGTGGAACTTACACCTGTATTCACATGTTCCATGTGTGAGTCTTCCTACCTGCCCCTGGGGGGCCCCATTACTCATGATGCTGATACTGGGCTGGGGTGATCTCCAGCTTTGATATCCTATGATTCTAAGTCACACACACGACTCTCCCATGAGGCCTCTGCCTTAACGGAACAGTTTCTAAAATATAAAAATCATAAAATTTATATTTATTTGCTTTATATTGATGCTGCACATTTTATACATATTTTTATATGTGCCTGCTGTCTTCTCCATTAGAATGAAAGCTCTTTGAAAACAGGGATTGTTCATTTTTTGTACTTCTAACTCCAGTGCTTAGTACACACAATAGCTGATTGGTCTTACTCAAAATAAACAGTGTCAAACTTTAAACAAGGCACTGATATTATTCAGCTTTCTTACATGTAAATTATGCTAATAAAATCAACTAAAGACTAGTACAAAACTTGACATTAATGATTTTTATCGAGAGTAAAGGATGTTCAAACTGAGCTATTATAAAACTGTGAAAGCGTTTTTTAAAAAAAATCCCAACTAGCCACAATTTCTTAAACATTTCAAGAGTTGGCCATACAAAAGGTGTGGTGATTCTGGCCAGGTTGAGGAATTAACCACAGTGGTCTTAATGGTCAAACCTCTTAAATGCCATTACATGTCCTTACAAGTATGTGAGTAGTGCGATTCAAAACCTCGGTTTGGTCACAGAATGAATCTGAATCATAAAGAATTCATACTGAGAGCAAGTTTTCCAATAAAAGCAGGCTGACAACAAGGAACAAAATTGGTTCATTTAGGAATGTTCACAGATTGTAGTAAAAACCATTTCTCTGCCTCGGTCCTAGAGCAGGTCCCTTTTAAGGGCTTCTGAAGCACTGAAAAAAGCCCCAACAACAAACCACCCCAAAACTGACAATGTCAGCTACCATCCTAGATGGACTACAAGAGAAACATGGCTTCCTTATTAGCCATGTAATGGCTAATGGTAAAGGTGTATGGTTCTGAGTGGGTGTAAAGAAAATCTGAGGCAAGCTCATGACCTTCTAGGACTTTAGAACGTATGAGGGAAGCACGCGCGCACACACACACACACACACACACACAGGAGAAAGGCTGGCTGTGTAAGTATCAAGTCCACATGTGGTGAGTTGGAGGACGGAGGTGTTGTTTCCAGCTGGGCAGCAGGACAGCACGGCTTCTTAAATATCTTTGTTCTCTATTCCTGTTAACCTTTTGGGTCAGGTAGCTCTGCATCCTTGGGGCTAACTCTAGCCTCCAAGGAAAAGTGGAATCATTTTGAGCCCTGCACATTCCTGGAGATGTGATTCAAAATGCACATCCTTCGGGCCGGTTCAGCACACACGGCCTTTATGAAGCCAAAGGAAAAAACCTGTGGGAGGCCTAACATGCCCTGTCAATGTGACATCAAGATGAAAGGGAAAGGTAGTGTGTGTGTGGCAGTGGAAAGAAGATCCTATGTACTTGTCTCCCTGAGAGAATGTAAACTCTTTGAGATTGGAAGGCCAGTTGTTTTTTTTTTTTTGGTATTTGTATCCCCAGGGCCTGGCAAACAGTGGGTGCTTAATAAGTATTTGTTGGTTGATAGGATGGATGGGCTGCTAAGATAGCATTCATCATCCTTTAGTCTTTTCACTAAGTTTCACCTGGAAGAACAACAGAGAAACTACTCAAGGGGTGGCAGTGATGGGGAAAACCTGAAGTAGGGACCTGTCTGGGCCTGGAGTTACTACTGCGGGCTGAAGAAAGCCTAATCAATTAAGGAGTCCTATAGGAAGGCTCCAACCCAGAGAGCAAGCAACACCTAGCTCCATGTACATTCCAATGAATCCCATGGACTTCGGTGAGACCTGTTGAAAGCACAACTTTCACCTGGTTACACTTGCTCCCTTGGGTTTCCACGTTGTCTAGGTTTAGAACACCTCAAAAACCTTTTGGTGCGTCAGGGAGGGGGGGGGGGGGTAGGTGTTCAACTGAAGCATGCCCAGAGAAGGCAACACTAATTCAATACTCCGATAGAAGTGTCAGAAGAAGTGGGCAGGCCTATCCCTGAATCCTCAGAGGAAAAGAACGGGGGAAACCGGAGGCCCCAGGCCTTCACAGAAGAAATATGAAGCGAAGCAGGAGCTCCTTAAGTGGGGAGAGGGGAAAGGTGGGGAAGAACTAGGTTGCTAACATTCAACTCTGAATATGATTTCCCTAAGAAACAATTTTAGACACAGTGGTTAACTTCAGGCATTATGGGTTAAATCGGCTTTTGTGGCCTGCTCTGATCATTTTAACATTATTTTTTATGGAAAAATGAGTTCTGAATCCCTAACTTACAAATCAGGTTTTGGAACAAAGGCTATTTGGAAGTTGGGGGCTGCTTGCATGGTGGATCTTAGTGTACCAAGATGCAGAAAAGCTCGTGCTCTTCAATACTACTTGCCATGAAATAGCAATTCAGTATTAGCTTTCTGAATTGCAAGTCACTTCAAAGAGTTACACCAAGAGCAAATACCACCAGAGAAATATTTAGGATTATAATTTGAAATGAAGAAATGGTTGCATTTTATATTTTTTCTTTAGAACTTAGATGCCAGGAAGCATTTATAAAGAATGGGTGGTGGGGGGGTTTACTTGTATCTCAGGCATATAACATCACATGCATTAGTCCAAGGTACTTTAAATTCAGCAGTCATTTATTAATTGCTTCCTAAGTGCCAGGCACTCTACCAGGTACTGGGAATGCAACAATAAAATGATCCCAGACCTCAAGGAACTTAGGTTCTATGACAGGAGAACACAGCATTACACACAAATTGTTGCTGAGTTGTTTCAGTCCTGTCTGACTCTTTGTGACCCCTTGTGGGATTTTCTTGGTGCAGATACTGGAGTGAAAATTTACATTTCCTTCTCCAGCTCATTTTATAGATGAGGAAACTGAGGCAAACAGGGTGAGGTGACTTGCTCAGGGTCACACTACTAGCAAGTGTCTGAGGCCGGATTTGAACTCAAGAAGATGAGTCTTCCTGACTCCAGGCCTGGTGCTCTATGCACTATGGCACCACCTAGCTGCCCCTGATTTTTGGAGGGGAGCTAAAAAGCACTAAAAACTGGGTAAATCCTGAAAGGCTTCTTGTACGAAGTGATACATGAGCTGAGCCATGAAGGGAGTAGAGATTTTAAAAGGCAGAAAAGGGGAACAGCAGGAGACAATGTCATGTACAAGTAGGCTGGTCTGGCCAGAATGTCGAGTGCATGACTAAGGGCAAATAAGTCTGGAAAGAGGCCGGAGTCAGGTTATGACAGTTTTAATGCCCAATCGGGTAGTTTGTATTTTATCCTACAGCCAATAGGGAGCTACTGAAACTTCTTTTTTTTTGTTGTTTTTTCGGTGAGGCAACTGGGGTTAAGTGACTTGCCCAGTCACACAGCTACTAAGTGTCAAGTGTCTGAGGCCACATTTGAACTCAGGTCCTCCTGACTCCACGGCCACAGCTTTATTGAAACTTTTTAAGAAGGGGAGTAACATGGTCAGATTTGTGCTTTATAATATCCATCTGGCAGCTGTGTGGAGGACAAAGCAGAGAGGGAAGAGACTGCATGCAGGGAGCCTAATGAGCAAACCATAGCAACAGGCCAGGGGAGAAGTGGTAAGGCCTGAGCTAGGGCAGAGGATGTATGAGTGGAAAGAGAGGAATGAGAGTAAAAATGTCTGGAGGTTGAAGTGACAAGAATTGGCAATGGGCTGGATGGGACCGGGGGAGCAGGGAGAGTTAAAAGTCAAGGCACTTGAAGGTTGCAAACTCGGGTGCCTGAAGATAATGGGGGTAATCCTGATAGAAACGGGTATGGTTAAAGGAAAAACAATGAGTTTTGTTTTTAACTCTCCATCGGAGTGTTGCTTGATAACACTGCCAAAAAACACATTGTCATTTGAAAAGATTTCCTGGAATATTGGCTTGCCTGTTGTTAACTAAATTCAATTGACTCTTGAGTATTCCTACAAATAGAGGTAAGGATAATACAAAACGGCAGATAATCCAAAAATCATTTATACTTGGCTTTAGATGGTGTTTTTGTACTTACATTTGACTATGGGTGTGTCTGATATTCTGGGATTCATTTCAAACCAAAAAAAAAAAAATGAAACCACATTTTGAAGATCTAACTTAAGAGTTGGGAAGGAGTTCAAATTTCTTCATCTTGCCCCCTGCTAAATTTTTCCCCTGCAAGCTACTCTATGCTGAGAATGGGTCACTTATTCTCATGCCAATGCAAGAATGCCCTTTCTAAAACCTTCCTTGGTTAGGGGAAGTAGTTAACTGTTTGGTTTTAGGTAGCTTCAACAGCGGGCAAAATCAGAAGTGGAAAGTGAGCTCTAATGCCCTTTGTGAAAGAGATGCCAGGTATTATGCAGGATAGGTCTGCATAAACCCTGATTCTATGTTGCGGCTAGAACCAAGATATAATGATAGGTCATCAGAAACAGCACACTCAGAAACACACACAACAAAGCCTACGCTGCTGGACAGACTACCACCTGTGTGCTGTCAGAAAGCAGCTGGTTCAACTACAATGGCCAAAGATCTACGTGAAATAAGGAATCCTGTCTACTGAAATGTTTCCATTGAAAACATCTGATGTCCCTTTTGAGTGTTAAAACCTTAGCCTACTAGGTGTGGCTCACAGGATGTGAGAGCTGAAAGGAACTTTAAGAGTGAGACCAGGTAAGCTCCAAGGTCACTTCTGGAGAGATCAGATGTCCAAGTTTGCTTCTAGTTGGGTACAGCTATCTGTTAAAACCATTGCTTAATTTCACTTAAGAGCAAACAGGATTTTTGTGGTATATGGAATAATCTCCATGCTCTTTCTCACTCTCCCCCTGCCCTCTTCTCTGAAAATCATATATTCAAGAGATGAAAGGATTTATGCATATTCAGTACTGGAATATTGACAAAACCCTAGATATTCACAAGGGTCTTTTAAAAATGGTAATTAGTAGAGGGCAAAGTTCCTTTTGTGGATTCCAAAGAAGGAGCTTTTTGGGTAATAATTTATTCTTTTTATTCTATTGTTCTTGATTTTTGGCTAATTATCTGCTTGGGAGTTCACTGCAGAAGGAAATTCCTGCTACCAAATGTTTTTGTCAATATGGACAAAAGGAAAATGGATGGTATTAACTGACACATCTGTATCCACTTGGCTCCTCTAACTGGTAGAAACCACGACCCTCGTGAAAGAATTAGGTTGTCTGATGAAGTATAATGCATAATAAAATATGGTAAGTAATAGCTTGAAGATAGATAATCAAAGTGGTTAAAGGCCACACTGGAGAGTTGCATGGGAGAATGAACTGGCACTTCCTCTAATACGTAGAAATAAATGATACAGGGAGGAGGTCAGGGAAAGAGATTTCCCTGCCCATCTACACATCTTTTGATGATGTCTGTCCATAACATGGCCTCACACTACCTACCCCTTTTTTCCACTATTTCCCAACATCTGGTCAGCCTATATGATCCTAATTTTGTTTATACCATTGACTGTAAAAGCCAATCTGTTTCCTTCTTTACTCAGATGAATCAATTAAGAAAGATTCATGAATACCTAGTATGTGCCAAGAGCCCTGCGGAATTAAAAAAAAAAACCAAGGTATATTTGCTCAATAAAACATGATCACTGAGCTTTGACACTCCCCCTTTGATTACAAAAATCCTAGAGGACTTTTCAGTTTAATTCAATGAGCATTTTAATGCCTGTCAGTCCACAAGGAGCTTCCATTTTGCTGGAGGAAACCACATGGACAAATAGGTAAATACAAAATCAGTGCATAGAAATTTTGGGGTGAAGTGCTAACACCTGAGGGAATTAGGAAAATCAATGTGTGTGGGAAATGATTCCTGAGCTTTGACAGAACCAGAGTGTGCAAGAAGAAGGAAGGCAGAGCATCCCTGGCACGAGAGTGGCGTGGGGTCAGAGACAGCCCACTGTGCACAGAGAACAGCAACCAGGCTGGTCCGGCTGGAAAATAGTATGTGTGAGGGCAGAGTTACGTGAAATACGTCAGGAAAGATAGTGGGAGCCAGACTGGAGGACTTTAAATGGCTGATGAGCTCACAGTTTATCCTGAGGCTCTTTGAGCGAGGGAGTGATATGGTGAGGCCTGGGCTTCAGCAATGGCAATGTGGCAGCTGCGTGTGGGGCTGATTTCCTTTCATGTGGAAATAGGACCAAAGGAGGCGGTTATCCTAACAGACCAGACAGACGCAAGAAAGGCTTCATGGGATGTCTCTGGACTTCTCTGCACATGACATTTTCTGTAAAATATGACTCAGGTTCCACAAGAAGCAATTAGAGAAGAAATTACTACAAAAAATGTTCAGCAAAGGGATTGGAAGGCATTTGTTAGAATAGACGAGGAAGGCTTCACCACAGAGGCACAATTTAAGCAGGACACTGATGAATGGGAAAATATGAATAGGTCAGGAGTAAGGAGGAATTCCAGTTGGGAAGAAGAGTATAACCAAAAACATGGAATTAGCAGGGCGTGTACTAACCCTCTATCGGCATGCACTGGGAGGCCGGGAAGGGCAGCACTAGATTAATCAGCTTTTCGGGTCATCTGTAAATGGCTTTGAAAGCGATGAGGCAGAAAGCCACAATGACCAAAAAAAAAAAACCCCCAAAAAAGAGGATAGCTTGGTTAAATTATGTGCTATGAAGAGTTCCTTAGTGAATGTCCATGAACTTCTAAAAACGGACTCCTGAAGGACAAAGATTACACTTAAAAAGCTGTGTGATGAGTACTTAGAAAAGTGACATATATCTGGGGATGCAATCATCACTTATAATACAGCAGTCTGGGAATATTAGCAGTTTTACTTTAAGATAAAAATAAGGGCCCAAAATAAGTGATTAGTGCATAAATCTATCTTTTATCCTTAAATGGTAAAAAAACATTGCCACTATGTGATTCAAAAAATAAACTAGGTAGAATTTCGGGGAAAAATATGTCTTAATTTCATTTAGGCACTTAATTTTAAAAACTAAACATTTCAAAGACTATTCTCTGCAAAAGGCCATAGGCTTTTTTTTTTTTTTAATACCAAACTCATATATCTGAGTTAGGTTGATGAAAATCTGAAAGGGGGGGGCCGGTAGGTAGTACAGTGGATAGAGCACTGACCCCGACTCAGGAGGACCTGCCTTCAAATCCAGTCTTAGACACACACTGACCCTGCATAAGTCACTTAACCCTGTTGCCTAGCCCCCCCCCAAAAAAATTGAAGGGAAAAATAGTCACTTAAGAATATTTTTAATAAATTTAGAAACAGTATGGTCTGACAATTTAGTTTCCTGAATTATTTGAAAAGGATTAATCAATGCTCTGTGAAAACAGCTAATAGATATAAAGCAAGGTTGTGAAACAAAGTTTATTTTTATAGAGGTGAGAAGCTACTTTGAGGCTAGTGTACAGAAGAATCATTAACATGATTTAATTTGTAGGGATGAACCTTACATCTTTTCAGATTAGATATATTTTTGGAAAGACGAGGATATTAAAAAATTTGTCACCTCTACAATATGCTCATGTGTTCTACTTTTCTGTGTCTGGCTTAGATAAAATCAAGCCCCATGAGGGCAAAGCGTCTGTCTTTTCTCCATGATCCCGATACTTAGGTACTTAACAAACCTGCTGAATTGTGTCTGTAGTTCAGCTGGGGCAGTGGAGAGCCCAAAATCAATGCATTCCCACTGCCACTGAAATACCATGTCAGTTTTCCAACAGATCACATGTGATGATTTCATTTTAAGGAATGCAGAATAAATAGGAGACATTTTTCTGCAATATAATAAGTTTTAACATAAACTTACCAGTAATATCACACAGGGAATATTAGTATTCCATTATTTCCAAGAAAAAATCTGAGTCCAATTTGTAGCCTCAAATTTAACTCTATGCTGAATATTAGTTTTAACTTTAAAGGAAAACACCTTTTACCATCCACACCCACAGAGAGACTTAAAACAAACCCAAACCCCCATCTGAGTGCTGCTTAGTGATTCTTCGGTGCAGCTCATTTCTAGGAAGCATGAGATCCACAGAAGTTAAGTTTAAATTTCGATTAGAACTAACATAGTAATTGCAGGATTAAAGAATGAGTACTAAGTAAACTGCCCCTGCATGGTACATTGTGGGTGGATGAAGTTTTACACAGCAACATTATATTGAGATTCAGGAACCATTTTTATTTGGGGGCTTAAATCTTATTACAAATCCTAACCTAATCATGCCATTGTACTGGATCAACATTGGATCCACTGGATCAACTACCCGACTAGCGCCAGCTCTGCCTCAGCTCCGGACTCTGGTTCTCCTCCACCTCCCAGCAGAACTTGGCCTCCCTCCTCCTCCAGGGATCCTGGGCTCGGGCTTTCAGTTTCTCCTCCTCAGCAGGAGCCGTCCTCGCTCTTGGCCAGCATCTTCCCTGCCCCTTAGAACACCAGCTTCCTACAAGGGTTGCCTCCTCACCTCCAACAGAATACAAACTCCTCGTGGGTAGGCGCTATTGTGCTTGCTGCTATCTGTATCCCTAGTGCTTAGTACAGTGCCAGGTACAAAGTAAGCACTTAATAAGTATCTTTTCATTTACTGATGGATCCATGATCTCATCTACGTAGACATATCCTCTCTACTACCTAGGCAGCTAGGTGGCGTGGCAGATAGAGCACAGGGTGGTTGTTTGTCCTTCGTTCTCAAAGAGGACCGTGGCGTAGGGAGGTGATGCCGTGACTTGCAAGTGAATTGGATTTGAGTGAGGGAGACAGGGCTGTGCAAAGTCACCAGCCTCACTTTCTCTTCTGGAGCCATCTGCGTCTAGTAGCCAGATATAGATCAGGATGACTGGAGGTGGGCCCCACAGCACTGGGCCTGGAGTCAGCAGTACCGGAGTTCAAATCCAGTCTCAGATGCTTACCAGCTGTGTTACCTTGGGAAGTCACTTCATCTTGGTTTGCCTCAATTTCCTCAACCATGAAATGAAGATGATAATAGTACCTACCTCCCATGGTTGTTGTGAAGATTAAGTCAGACAGTATTTGTAAAGAGCTTGGCACAGTACCTGGCACACAGTAAGCACTATATAAATGCCAACTACGATTATTATTAATACTGGTTCATACAGCAACCCTTTCATGTCTTCTCATCCTATTGAATTCTCACATAGGTCTTCTGTAAATTCTGTGAAAGACATGGCTGCGATTACACTGGTGTGCTGAAGGGGGGTTTTTGTGGCAGCAAGCACATTGGTATTATTGCAAACACTGCACAATTTCCTCAGTGCAATCCAGTTTCATCTCCCCCTCCAAGAACTTAAATGACCTGTCCAAGGTCCCAGAAAAGTCGGACTGGATTCTTTCTCTGTGGCACGGCCAACACCTCAAATAAGCATGGAGTGATTTTGTCTTGCTTTATGCTTTATGAATCAGTGAACAAAGTTATATCCATGGCTATATTGGTTACTGATTCTTGTATGGTTTTAACATGCACGGGAAACTCCTTGTATGAAGAGAGCCTTTAAGGTTCCAGGTTGATACACAGAACCACCTCTCAGCACAGACACAGCAAGGTTGGATATTCTTTATGCCTTTAAGTCACTTATGTGATAGTGCAGATACAGTCTACTACAGGTGATCTCCAAAGGCGTATCGATCACCTTTTCGTATTGTCATATTAGGGTACTCCAAAATGCACACGGACCATTTTCATAAAGATTGCATACGGATGAGAAAGAGCCATTTTTGGATACAAATTTCAGTTTGTCAGTGAGCTTCTTTAACTTCCGCGACCTCTATTTTCATTCCACTCTAGTCATACAAAAAGATGGGCACACCTTTGATCCTACTATTACCCATAAATGTTCTATTTACATTATCAAAATTTATGAAATTCCTATCATAACCTCCTTTCAGGCAGTCAACAAACATTTATCAAGCCACATACTGTGGTAAGCTTTGAGGATGCAAGGAGGGGAAAAACTATGGTCCTTGTTTTTAAGGTGGTCACATGCTAATGGGGAGAGAACATGGGTGGGACTATGTACATACAAGACAGTTGCAGGGTAACTGGAAGGTCACATCCAGTGGAATTTCTCTGCCATCTCTCCCCATGTTTCCCTCTTCCTTAAACCATTTCTTTGTTCTTATGTTGACTGCCAATCTCTCTGCCCCTTCAGTGATGAAAACCCAAGCACCAAACTCTACTATGGGCTGACTTTCCTCTTTCCCAATATTGATCCTCTAGGTAACCAGTGAGACAGTTCTTCGTGCCCACCTGTCTTATTACTGCTCATCACTCGCCAAGCCCTAACCCTGGATTACTGCCACAACTGCCTCCTATTCACATGTAGCTGTAGTGTACTGGAGGAAGTCACAACGGTGCTGCCCAGTCTGGTACGGCATGCAGATTACCTCTCCTGCCCTCCATAAGGCCCACTCTAATCTGCACTCTGCCACTGGCACCTTTCTTGCTCCATGCAAACCTGCCCAAGTCCCCCTCCCATCCTTGGAGAAACCTTACTTTACTGCCAAATCCAATCACTTTCCCCCTCCCACCCAGCTGCCTCCCCTTTCCTTCTCAATACTTTTAGAATGCTCTCCTAGGCCCTCAGACTGATAAGGCAAGCTACAGACTTTCAAGGGAGTTGATAGCCTAAAGGCAGGATACGACAAGCACCTGGACAGCCATAATAAATATCTACACAAATCAGAATAGCATGAAACGCAAATAGAAACAGGACCACTAAGCCACACACAACGATCCCCATGTGCCACATATGGCCTTAGTTTTAAAAAGTAATAATATCTATGTTTTATTATATTTTTAATTATTTTCCTTAATATTTCCTAATTGGATTTTAATCTAGTTTGGGCTGCACTTGGGTCACATACTTGCCATCTCTGTATTAGAAAGCTGAAAAACCAGGTGCTTTGTGGGACCTGAAGGCTGATGGTCCTTACTGACTGGGGGACAGGGAGTCTGGATGATGCTGGTTTTCACGGGAGAGGTCTTTATGATCTAAAAAATGCAACATCAGCGAGAGGGGAGGGAAATCTTGCATTCCTAGGGGAAGTACCCCAGACTCAAACAGAACCTCCCTTTACATGTCCAGTAGGAAGACCACCACTCACTTGGGGTATTCACATGGGAATGAGAGTGCCAGCATGAACCCTGAAAATGATGCTGAGTATTTGGAATTCCTGAGAAAGAAACTCAAAATCTCAATCCAGCTGGTGTTTTCACCCCTGCTGCAAACCAAAGACAAGAGGAGCTTCATAAAAGAGAGCTAGCTTGGATGGTGCTGAAGAATGAAATGTGAATCTGTGCACAAAGGTTTTTGAAAGATGAAGCAGGAATAGGGCATCTCAAATAAGAGTGAATAAAAATGAATACATTTACCTGGAGACTTTATGAATGATTAAAAGGGCTTTAAACAGAAAATGGAAGAGGAAGAAGAACATGGCCTCCATTTATCCATTAAGCTGGTTACTACAGAAGCTCATGGACATCATACTGGAAAATCAGTGGAGAAGAGTAATCCTTAGGAGATAAATATCCACAATGAAGGGCAATAATAAAACTCATGGCCTCAAACATTTATACACAAATGCACCAACTATGGATGATAAACTGAAATACTAATCTTAACACAAGGAGGTAAATTCATTATCACCGGTTTAGGATGATTTGATTATAGTATTGTTATGAAAGGGCATAACTGTTTCAAAAGAAACAGGCTAGGAAAAAAGGGACAGCGGGATAGTACTTTATACGAAAGGAAATCCAGGTACTGTAGGACAAAACTACGGTGAAGAGCATGGATTATCCTGTATATATAGTTTGCTTTGTATATATTTGTTTACATGTTGTTTCCCTACTAGATTGTAAGTTCTTTGAAGGCAGGGACTGTCTTTTAGTTCTTTTTGTATCCCCAGTGTTTTAGCATAGTACCTGGCACATAGTAGGTGCTTAATAAATGTTTACTGATTATTATGCTTCACATCCTGACTTTACAGGTCTAAGTTTGTAATCTGATCCCAACCTCTAAGTTAGGCCTTCTGACTTCAAGATTAACTCTATTATACCATACTTCCAATTTCATACTTATTATTTAGAAAGGAGATCTCTGGAAAATCCATAATATTGTTTTGCAGGTTTATGAATTGCTAGTTGCCTTTTGCTAGATATTGTCAGTCATCAGAAAATACATTTACTTTGATGCAATTCATGATTTCAGTGTTGTGGAAAACACCAACACCACAGATCAAAACCATACTCCAAGCTTCCTCATCAGAGAAGGTGCTGTGCTCTATAAGCAAAGCAGAATTGAAATAGATCAGAAGAAACAAGAGAGGCACACATTTAGAGAATCCACCCCAAATGTTCACATGGACTCTTCGTGCCTGACCTGTGGTAGAGCATTCCACGCTTGTATTGGTCTGATCAGCCACAGTCAAGGGACATCATTTTGGTCGTCTTCAAGAATGAAGGACAACAACCATGCTTTCTAATCCTGTGAGAACTTTCATTTGTTTATTTCACAGAAAAAGAAGCATTCCTCCTGTTTTTATTTTTCTGTATTTTGAGGGTACCAGGGAACTTCCTGTGTGGGCTATTATTCTTATCATTTAACTGGTAACGTTTTCTCATTATATGTGCACTTGATGATGTCTCATTTCTCGCATACAAAGAAAAGACACGTGGCTCTATAAATTACCTTTGATTATAAATTATTTACACCTTTTCAATGAACACTGGGCCTTACCCTTTTCCTTTAGATTAAACATTTATATGCCCATTATCTGTAATGCATGCTGGGCACTAGATCTGTTCACTCAAGAGAATTTGACAATCTTCTTTAAAGAACTACAATACAGTGAGCTTTGTCCTTCTGTTTAAATACATCTATACGGGGAAGATCACAGTAAGCCAACATGGGTTCGCTGAGAATAAGCCAAGTTGCTCAAGAACTCTGAACAATGCATTGACCAACTGTGACTCTAGAGGACCAATGATAACCCAGACTTTCCAATTCCTAACTGCTGATGGACTCATAACAAGTCATAGAGTTTTTGGACGTGGTTAATATGGGAACTTGTTTTACTTGACTATGCATATTGTTACAAAGGTTTTGTTTCACTTTTTTTTTTAAATGGAGAATAGATGGGAAGAAAATAAACATTAATTGAAAAGAAATGTTTTTAAAAAGAAAACACATGATTTATTCATGTTATGTCAAAAATTGTCACAATAACATAAATCATGTTACATTAAAAAAAGAATAAATCATATTAATCTAAACTAATTTTCTTTTATGACTAAACTATCATAGTTTAGGAGAACGGTGGGGACACAGTACAGCTGGATCTCATTTAACAAAGGCTCTTTGATATTTATAAAAAATAGAAGGGAGAGAAATGACTAAATGGGTAGGTTTGGAAATGGCTAACTACTGCCCTTTGATCAAAGGATGCAGCACAACCTGGAATGAGAGCCTGCTACTGGACTGTCACAGGATTTCCCGTTCCAACATTTCTATCAGTGACATAGATGAAGGCAGAGATAACATTTTTGCAGATGAGAAAGTTAGTTATCGTTAACATGCCGATGTGACAGAATCAGTATCTCAAAAGATCTTGATAGTCTAAAATAGAGAACTGAAGATAACGAGATGAAATTTAATAGGTATAAATGCAAAATCCTGCAGTTGGGCTAAAAAAAAGTCAGCAGGACTCTTGGGGTACGGCCAGAAAACTGTTCATATGAAAAGGCAGAGTATCTTTATGGTAGTGCAAGATCAGCAGGAGTTACAGTTTGATGTGGGAGACAGAAAAGGTCATGCTATCAATTATAGGTCAAATTTAAAGAAGTATGGAAGGGTGGCCCTAATGTACTCTGTTCTGGTGAGATCACATATAGACTATTCTTTCCAGTTCTGGGAACCACATTTTGGAAGGGACACTGACAAGTGATATTATGGGAAAAGAAGGGATGTCAAGGAGAATTTAAAGTCAGTCACCCAAGAATTGGTTTAGAGAACTATGGATATGAGCCTGGAAAACTAAAGATCTGAAGAGGGGTGGAGGAGGGCATGAGTTGATAATTCTTTTCAAGTACCTGAAGGGTTTCTGTAGAATGGCAACTAGACATGCTCTGCATGGCCAAAGAAAGCAGAACAAATGTATGGAAGTTCCAGGGTACAGCTTTTTCAGGAAGTCTTTCCTTATGCAGAACTAATGAGAACTGCCCACAAAGGGAAGGGCTCCCCGTAGAGAGGAGTGAGCTCACCATCACAAGCATAGGCTAGATGACAGCCCATCACGCTGGCTGCTGTGCACCGTATTCCTGAGTTGGTGAAGTTTGGACAACAAGAAGTGTGAGGTCACCATCAATGCTAAGTATTGAAGTCATCATCAAAGCAAGCTCTTCTATAATATTCTAATATAGTCTGTGTTCACCTGTTACTAAACTGTAGTTTTTTGTGAAGCAATTGGAGCTAAGTGGCTTGCCTAAGGTCACAAAGCTAGCTAAGTGTCAAGTACCTGAGGCTGAATTTGAACTCAGGTCCTTCTGACTCTAGGGCTGGTGCTCTATCTACTGCACCACCTAGTTGCCCCTTATTGAATTTATAGTACAGAACATCTCCCTCACATTCTCTCCAACTTTTAAAAATAAAGGTATGTGACTGAGGCATTTTCAGAACAGCATAGACCCCATGGTCACATAGACAGGACAGAGCAGGGTCTGGTTCATTCATGAAACACAGCCCTCCCTGCCCCTGCTGCCTGGGACAGCAGAAAATGCCTCCCAATCAGTGTCCCTGACATGGTCACGTTTGCACCCGTCACACTAAACTTAGATGGCTGCTGCCCTCCCCCTAGCAGGACGGCTGTCTTCTGTGTCTCAGGTTGGAGTGCTATCTGCTGTCTACTTCTCTCTTCTCCACCGGCCCTGATCGCTGGCTTGCTCCCTGAGGCCCTGCCAACGTAGCTGGGCTTTCCTGCTAACAGGCTTGGCCCATCTGAGTGCACCCACAGCTCACTGGGCGTGATCTCCCAATACTGGATTCCAGCCTTTCCCTTTGTTGCTGACTGTTTCTTTCCTGAGAGAGGGCTTGTTTACCCCGAGCCTGCCAGCTTCAGGGCTAGTCTAGAGGCTTCAATTTGCTGAGCCTGACCTCTGAACAACTAAGCATTTGTCTTAAGTGAGGTTGTGTAATGTCTACACGTGCAGCATTCAGAGCACTCATGACTTTCAAAATGTCTTCCCTGTAGCCCTCTGAGGTGGCCAGTATGAGTCTGATGATGCCTGCCTGACAGATCAGGACACAGTCAGACAAGTTAAATATCTTTCCTCAGCTCATAAATGCAAAGGTCTAACCTGAACCCAGGTTTCAGGACCCCAAACCCAAGCCTCCTCCCCTCATAGCCCAGTGCTTTCAAACTTGCTTTTCAGGACTCGCTCGAGTTTTGACCACCCTGGCCTTATGTCTTTCCTGAGGAAACACCACACTTGTAATGGACAGTCAATGAAGATGTGATCAGGACAAAAATGATAATAGTACATAGTCAGAAAGAAATTTTAATGACATTTAAATCTTTTGGGTTTCTAACATGAAAATGCCAATATATATAATGCAATACACAATGAGTCTTACTTCTACAACTTAAAAAAGTTACTGATGGCATTAGAAAACATAAATTATTTGAAGAAAGCAGAAGAAAATTTTAAACTAAAAAAGAAACTTTAATGCTAACATGAATAGATATTTCACATTTTAAATGCAGGTGGATAACTCCATAAATCTGTATCTCACCACCAAACATTATCTTACAATAAAATTGTGTAAGATATAAATTTTATAAAAAGTTAAGTCATTTTATCATTAAGGAAATTAGTTCTTCTCTATGAGTTAATCCTTCTCATTTCAATTCTCTCCCTACCCCATCCTTCCCCCCTTTACATCTTCCTTCCACCTTCCTACTTTTCCTCTTTTAGCATTTTTATCTGTGATATTCACAGGTTTTAGAATTATTAGCATTTCGTACCCCATCAGCATGTAACCCTGAACAAAATACATTATCCTTAAGTGAACCATATCTACTTACACACAGAAAGCCTCACATATTAAATTTTAGAATACAATGATGAATGAATTTGTGGCACTTTTTTAATTAAAAAAATAGTCACAGTTCATTTTCAAACCCAAATTTCATTTTTTAAAAGAATGGTTCCTAACCAACTTTGATATAGCTTTTCATTATCTTTTTGACCTTACAAAAAAAGTGGAGATTTTGAGCACTTTTATATAACTCAAATATATATCTCAAACAAAGAGATCTCAAACAAGATTACCATACAGGGAAAGTGGCTTGCATGAAGCAAACAGGAAGTATACGTTAGTTAGGAATAGACCTCATTATTGCTGGCTCTGAAATATGCATGCATACCCCAATTCCAACAGAAATTATTCAATATGAATGCTTTGCACCCATTAGGTATTAAAGATTTAAACTGCATTTTCTCTATTCTGTATAGTGTATATTTTTTGCTTCCTACAGTTTTCCACGTAATTCTCTTAAATTTTATTTATTTATTTATTGGGCATGGGGGCAGGAATAGTGATCTCTTTCTAGAGGGAGTCCTTGGTGAGAAATCCTTGTTTACTGCCCTGAGCTGCTACATGAGCTGCCAGGGTCCTCCAATCAGGAGTCCTGACTCTGAGACCAGGCATCTAACCACTACACACCCTGCCTCTTGATTATCAAAATACAGTTTCACTGTAGAAATACGACTTACCTGCATGTATGATCATCACTCACACTTGCAATCTCTTGGCCTTCTTTAGGGGCAAACACCAAATCATTGATGTAATCTGAATGACCGGGTAAAACCTGTCATAGGGAAAAAATAACAAAAACATGATAGAAAAAAATTCCATTTCTATTTTCATTTCCTTGCCTGAAAAACCTCTACTGTGTGTGTGACTGTTTTCTAGAAACACTTCTTAAGCAATATGATATTTTACAAGCATGACACACATACACACACACTTTTCTGCACAGTCTATCTTGGAAACCTGCTGACAGTTCCACACTGCTAGTAGCTGGGTCTTGATTTTCAAACGTGGAGCACTTGTTAAAATGGAGATGCTCCATTCTTTTCCTCCTACCTAACCTCCTGTTGTCTCTGTTTTACTTCCTGTGGAAGATGACAAAATCATGTTCTGAGAGAGATGTGTTCTGGGGACATTCTGGCCGTCCCAAAGGCCATTTTGCTGTTCTGCTCCCTTACTCATTCTCTCAATGATGCAGGGACTGCCCTTATTGTGACAGCAGGAAGAACCTGGAAGGAAGGAGCCCTGTCAGCTGGGACTAAGCCTGTCTGAGGGCTCGAAGGCCAATCACTGCACTGAACATGCCCTCCTTGGAGGCTGCCTTTGATTTCTAGAGGGCCGTGGAAGAGAACACATGCGGAGAAGATAATGAGAAGGCTGAGCTTCTCCAAACCCCACAAGTGAAGTCACTCCAGAGCTGCCATTTTACTAAAGAATGATCCCAACTTAGAGCACAGGTTAAAGGTTAAAGAAATTATTTTGGATACTTCTGCTTCTTACTAATAACAATTAAAAAAAATAACTCAGGTAAGAAACATTTCCAGTTGGTGAAGTATTTTGCTCAAACGATCCAGTGAGGCAGATAATACAAGTACAATATTTTCAACAGTAAGCATTCTACTACTCAATAAACTGCATAGATTACATTGTACAAGCAAACAAATACAGATCAAGAATTTGTAAAGGCTTGTAGATCTATATATTATTAAATCTATGACTGTGTACCTTGTATTCATTTTTATCTTGAAGATCTGAAGTGAATAGTCTCAACTTCCTATCCGCAGCTGCAGTACAAAATCTGAGGAAAAAAAATATATATATATGGTCACTAGAAATGAAATAAAAGAAAAACAAAAAACAAACTCAGCAGACATTATAAACTTTATTTTCCATTCAATAAAATACTGACTACAAAGCAGTCAGTGCTAAAGGCTGTGAAGGATAAAAAATGTAAGATATAGTCTGTTTTAAAGGAATTACAATTTAGCTGGGAAGACAATTTATAAATGCATGAAAAGCTAAATATAGGAGCCGGGAGGTTAAACAATGATAAAATGTGACACAAAAGTATAATTATTAGTCAGGAAGACTCAACGCATATAATCTAATTTTTTTCCTACAAAAAAATACCTTAAAACTTTTCAGAACTCAAATATAATAGAGATTTTCTTTCTTTTTTTGTTTGTTTTTTTCTTTTTTGGAGGCAATCAGGGTTAAGTGACTTGCCCAGAGTCACACAGCTAGTGAGTGTTATGTGTCTGAGGCCAGATTTGAATTCAGGTCCTTCTGACTCCAGGGCCAGTGCTCTATCCACTGTGCCACCTAATTGCCTGGAGATTTTATTTCTAACAATAGATATGTCTACATAGAAAAAAATCTAGAAGGACTAATTCTGTTATTAACTTGCTAAATTGAATACGTGCTTAAAAAACAACTATCCTTAACAAGCTTATGGTTTCATATATAATCTATTTTTTTTTCCCTCTGGTATAGTATAACTTTCATGATTGTTAAAGATCATTAAGTTCCTAAAAATCAAGTTAAGCCCTAGCGGGCTGCCAGAAGCAGACAGAGGTCAAGTGACTCGGCCAGGGTCATCTACATTAATATCAGTGGCAGGACACAAAACCAGGTCTTCCTGACTTCCAGCCTAGCACTGGACCCCTGGCATTGAGGGGCCTCCCACAAAGGTACTCACAACATACGCAAATCAGGGATTATTTCTTATTTTTTTCCAAACACACAAAACAACCTGATTATCGTATTTACAAAAAGCCAACTTAACCAAATAATTATTTGTTAACTGAGCAGACGAATGCTGTCCTAGCCACCAGGATAATGATAATACTTGGATATTAGCAATTTCCTTTTTTTACTGAATTGCTGATATGATCACAAATGCAATATATATATTCTTTTTAATTTTAGGCAATTGGGGTTAAGTGAGTTGCCCAGGGTCACAAAGCTAGTAAGTGTCAAGTGTTTGGTCTGAGGCTGGATTTGAACTCAGGTCCTCCTGACTTCAGGGCCGGTGCTCTATCCACTGTGCCACCTAGCTGCCCCCACAAATGCAATATTTTAAACAATTTTTAAGAAGGAAAAAAATCTCACTTGATCTAGGTTAAAAACTAAGCCAAGCCTTTTTAATTTAGGCCATGGTCACCCAGTGCAGTTCCCAGCCCTCCCTCACTGGCAGGATGACAGCGTGTGGAACTGATGAGGAGTAAAAAGTGGGGGAGCAGATGGAAGAAGGATGAGCTCCTGCGGAGGGAAAAAACTGGGTGGTAGCCCCTAGGCCTTCCCCCTAAGTCTTGAGGATGGGCATGCCTGGATTTCCACACTCAGAGGAACCTCTAGAATCTAGAGAACTAGATTATATCCTCCTGTCCTAAAGTGAAACTATAATGAAACATATTTAATTCTCTGTTCAACAACTCTTTCAAACACTATATTTAGTTGTAAGTGATACATATGCTCTTTCAGAAAAGAAGTTTTTTCAAAGGAACATACCAGTAAGACAATTTGTAAAGAAACTGTGGCTTGGATCAAGAGGCTGAAAAGCAGCATGCTTTGAATCATGATTCAACTGAGTTCCAACTAAAGCCAGCCAACAACAAAGAGGAGAATGGTGAGTGGCTTGTTTTTTTTTTTTTTTTTTTTTTGTTAACAAAACAAAATGAAGAGAAAAACTGTTATAGAAACCTTAACCTTCAGGAAGTCTGTGCTTAAAAGTCAGAAGACCTGCATAAGTATCCTAGGGCTCAACAACTCATTACATCTGTGGAACACTCTTAACTTCTCCGAGTTTCAATTTTCTAATCTGTAAAATGGGCACAATAACATTTACAACTAAGTCCTTCACAGGATTGTTGTGAAACTCAATTAACCAACCAACCATCATCTATTAAACATCTATACTGTGTCAAGTATCAGGCACTCAGAGACACAAATGAAACCATCCCTGCGACCAAGAAGAGAGCACGGGAAAGGGCCAGAAAGGCAAACTCAGGCTGTCTCTTAATTAGGCTGAACAGTTCAAGTAAAGTAACTTGTGGCTGAAACAGAAATGTGTCAATGTAATGTGAAAATATGTTTAATAGGAATGTACATGTAAAGCTTATATCAGATTTCACGCCATCATGGGGAAGGAGGTAGGGAGGGAGGGGGAGAAAACTTAAAACTCAAAAGCTTCTGGAAGTGATTGTTGAAAACTAAAAATAAATTAAAAGATTTAAAAAAAAAGAACATTGCCAAAAAAATGTGTCAATGGTCAAGTAATAAGCTGTCATCAGTATGAGGCAGAGAAGTGGAGAGTGGATTCATAAGTGACCCTAGGCATGTCATACCCACTCTGGGGCCCAGGTCCTCATGCAGAAGACCCTGCCCTCCTAGGCCTCTGAGATCCCTCCAATTCTAAATCTATGGTCCTATGGCAATGAACAGAAGCCCCTCTACCGGGATCACCAGAAAGTGGAGCCTGATGAGATATGAAAGCTTTTGAGGACAAACTAAAGCTAAGCATTAGTTAGAAAGGTACGGAACTGGTCCAAAGACATTGATTTCTTCACCATGCTGTTCAAATGCCATTTGGTGTTGGTCAGTATCATCAGTAAATGACATCCATTTAGATGGCATCGGTAGCTGGACAAAGCATCTCCCCCAAGGAGTGCCCGTGTAATTCCCACTTCAGCTCAGACAAGGCAAGCAACTTATCTAAAACCACAGAGCAGGGACTCCAACCCAAGGACCTAGCAGTCACTCATCCCAAATCGGCACACCAGTAATTCTGGTATCTAATTCACTTCACTTTACCTGATCATTGGAGGCAAAGTATCGAGCCTGGTCTCTGGGCTCCAAGCTATGGCATCAACCCTGAGTCCGTGGTGAAATGTTCTCAGTGTTCTATACTGAATCTCATCTACTTCTGCCTCCTCCTCCTAAAGCGAGCAAGGCACAGTTATACAACCATTAGAGAGAAAGGTCTGATGCATTTCGTTTCAAGATGAAAAATCTTTTTTAAGTACATGAATGAGACAATCTAAGATAAACCAAACATTATGACCAAAATAAATCATCATATCACATTTTTCTTAGCTAATAAATTTTTGTTTTTAATATTATAATAGATTCTTTAACATGTCAAGAACAAGAACAGGGAGAATGGAATTTTTTGTTAAATGAGTTACCATACCTGAGTACTCTGTTAACAAAAAATTAGGCTTCAAACAATTAATTTATTATTTGGGAGACATTTCATCATTGTGTAGTGTTTCAGGGTTATTATTGTGAACAGCTCTAATGAATTAACATTCAAAGGGTATAAGGCAATTGGGTGACTTGAGGAAGCTTTGTAGAGTCAGAAGAATACTTGGGATCACAAAAGAAATGCTTTTTTTATCTTGAAAAGTAAAAATTTCTGAAAGTAAGGATGTGTGCACTTCTAAGAAGTCATTATTCCTACGGCATACTCATCATTGTGCTGCCCCTCCTCCCCAGGGAATCTAGGACTTAATTCTGGTTTTCTTTGGAACCTGAGTATAAATCATTCCCCTCCTGCTCAAGCTCATCTGAGAAGTGCTTTTTTGACCATATTCCTGATACTAGTTATTTACAGGTCATCTTCCTGGTTCAAAAAGTAAAGAATATATAAATTCTTGTTATTTGGGTTATTTGTTGGAATCTGTACAAGAGGTATTTAATTAGATTTAATTGATTGCTACAAGGAAACTCCATGACTGGGCGGGTATTACTGAACTGGTTTGAGATGTTATTCTAAGAAATGTATAAAAGAGAAAACCTTAAGAAGTTAGTCAATGCCTTCACTGCTTTGAACAAACTAAGTTTAGATTATTCCACCAGAGCACATCATATCCATCCTGGCAAAGAAGCATTCCTCTGCCAAAACCTCACAAAATTTCAGGGTCAATAATAAAATATACTCAGAAAATGCAGGATTTGGTATTTTCTAGGGGCACTCTACTTGAATATTCTCTTTATTTCTCTAAAGCCAATTTAAGAACTTCCCTCAGATTAAATTCAAACTGTTTTTGCTGGGTTTTTCTATATATCTATTGCAAATCCTTCCAGGCCTCCCCAGGACAGCCACAAGACACTAGGATATCAAGACGTTCACTCAGAATGCTCCCTCACACTTATTTATTTCCATCATTGGAAAAGGATTATAATTTTAGATTATTTCAGAGTAACACCAAATCATTTCCTTAAAAACAAAAGGAATGGTAATCAATTTGTCAAGGAGAGAAACACATCAGGTTTTAGAATTTTATGGCTCACATATGTACACATAGATGTATAACTTCAGCTGACATCTCAATTTGTCAAGGGACACCTGCTAAACAATTTAAAAATAATTTAGGGAGTCCAATACCTCACTTTTTAGAGTTCAGATTATTTTTAGTTTTCTCCACTTCACTAATCAATCTTATGAAAAATGAATCCTACATGTTTTTAGATCAAAATACAATTTTGCGGATACTGGAAAAGTACATATGACAATTACTCACTGTAATTTGTTACCAAACTAACACATGGAATTTCATGGAAAAAAACCTCAGAAAACCTAACGACTACATAGTCTACGCAATCATGTGTCACCAATGAAGCTTATTCCTGGCAGTGGCCTGAGCCAGCTAAAAGGACGGGTGGGTGTGGTGGGGCAGAGAGGGATGCTATTTTGAGGCTAATGTGGGATTGCATGTTACTGCATAGACAGGAAATTGAGACAACCTGCTTTCGAAAACTAGACAAAGTGCTGCTAACGTATATTTCCACTGTACGTGATGTGGAAGCCATTGTTGGTTGGTGGAAAAGTAAGAACCAGAGCATCATAACTTTGGAACAAAAAAGGATATTCAAGATTAGCTAATTGAACCTTCAGAGGAGGAAACTGAAGGCTCAGAGTCAAAGTGACTTGTCCAAGTCACAGATAAGGAATTCAAGTTGACAGAAATTCCCAAGGTGTCTCCATCCTAGGCAGAAACATGCCATAAAGTGAAGATTGTCTATCAGTTTGTATTTACTATGTAATCTCCATGCACATCACATTTTATTGGGTGGTATGGAACCTGACAACCTCCACAGAGTTTAATCATTTAATAAGAATTCCAAATAAGTGGGAGTAACCTACATAGTGGGGAATGGCCTGTTTCTAGTCATTTTTACTCAGAATCTTCTTAATTTTCCCCTCTACCTTTCTTTTCTTTCTATGGGTCTGTTCATCTCCCTCCTTTCCTTTTCCTGTTTCTTTAACCATCTTGCTCCCTCTTCCTCATGTACCTGTTCAGCTTCCCTCCCTCCAAATTCCTGTCTATTGAATTCTGCCCTTCCCTCTACCCACATTTTTTAAAAACATCCAATCTCTAGTCTACTCTTCCAATAACTGAATATGGAACTGAAAGATATTCCTTAGTATTTATTGTTCTTTTTGTACAATACTTCATATTCCCTCCTAGTTTCTAAAAGCAAGATGCGTGAGCATATAATACATATACATAAAATATGTCATCATATCATATATAACTTGTGACTCTGAATGGATTCCCCTCCCTGCCGGGGGTGAGCAGCCTGCATTAGGATAAAAAAAAAAGTTTACTATTTGCCTTACAACAATTTATCTCAATTCAGTGCCCTTGCATGATGCTAACCATGAGCTTACCATTTGGTTCCAATCAGCTGGCTGCTGTCACCTGGTGGGCCTGATGAAGTCAACACCCTGACGAGATCAGCCTTGAAGCCACATGTGGCCTCGAGGCCACAGGTTCCCCACCCCTGGCCTAGGGTATCCCACTCCTGATACAAGACAATTTGGTATGGCTCTCTTGGATCACCCAGAGATCAGCTAAGTCTTAACCTTTTCTTAAATTTTATTTATTTATTTATTTATTTGAAGGCAATTGGGGTTAAGTGACTTGCCCAGGGCCACACAGCTAGTAAGTGCCAAGTGTCTGGTCTGAGACCGGATTTGAACCCAGGTCTGCCTGACTCCAGGGTTGGTGCTCTATCCACTGCACCACCTAGCTGTCCCTAAGTCTTAACTTTTTTAAAGGAATCATGCAACATCAGTATAGATTTAGCCCGAATACTTCCTATACTTCCTAGAGAAAGCTACAGAAGTGTGTAAAAATAAGCAATGTTCATCATTCTCAATTGTTGCATGATCCAAAAGTGCCTCTAGAATCAAAGAAAGATTAAATCATATTCAGTATAGATTTAATGCTAAAAGCATTTCAGTTCTCAGGAAACTAGTAAACCATGCAACAAATTAACTGGAACGATTAATTGCATAGTTTGGTTGATAAAAGGTTAATCATAAATATTTTTTAGTTTTAAGCCTTTTTGTAGAAGGATAAAAGCAACTTCCCTTCTGTAAAATACAGAGTGTTTGATGCAATCAAATTGTTGATGACTGAACATCTTGTAATACCCCAGGGTTCATTCTGAACATTAATTATAGTTCAGCACTGTAGATGTAAGTGTTTAAGACCAATAATTAGTACAAATCCTATGTTATACCTGGAAGTTATTTTAAATGAATCCCAATTATCAGCTTGTCATGCCATTTTTTTCTTTCATGACAGTGGAACATAAGAAAAAAGGAATTACTGCTGAGCATCAGTTGATGGAGGTTTTACTGCATATGACAACTCATTTAATCAGAATATTAAAAGCCAGAATATGCTAGTACCCAAAGACTTTAGAAAAAAACAGGAATTTACTCTAGTTCTTCGGGACATACTTCTTCTCCACAATCTGCACACTGGGTGTACTACACCATGGTGCATTTATTTGTAAAGTCTTTTGTTTTTTAAGTTTAGATGAACAGAAACTATCTTAGAATTATAATTCCATTAAACGAGATGGGATAAACTTTGCTTTATACTAATTTAACAATTCAGTGACATTTCTTTACTAAGACTTTCATTGCATACTTTCCCCCATCTAGTTTCAGTAACTGCTGTAATACTGCACACTCACCTGAAATGTACAAGTGCCAACGACCACATAATTATTGCCACCATATGCAATTAAGGTTCCTGCATCACCACACTCAAAGGGATTAAATTCCACCACGTGAACATAATCTTCACAGTCCACAGTGTAGGCAGCATTTCGAGAGGAATCTTGCTTCATCTCCTATAACAAAACATAAGCAAAGTTAAAAACACAATCTTCTGGACAAACTCAGAAGACTGTGGATTGCAGCATAAACAGATACAATTAGCAACAGACAATGTGTCATCAGAGTACCACATATTCAGATGATGGAACATGGAAGGGCTTATGTAGCCCAATATTAGTTTAAGAGGTACTAA
This sequence comes from Vombatus ursinus, assembly GCF_900497805.2. NCBI lineage: Eukaryota > Metazoa > Chordata > Mammalia > Diprotodontia > Vombatidae > Vombatus > Vombatus ursinus. The sequence continues at coordinate 1,582,828 of NW_020951112.1, read as the reverse complement.
TCAGTTAAAAGTCTTTAAATGACCACTCTCCCCCTTCCATACCCTCCCCCTCAAAAAAAATCCCAAACCCCAAAACATCTCAAACCCATTTTAAAAATCTGAGCCAAACCCCAAATCATCTCAAACCCAATTTAAAAATCTGAGCCAGGGGGCAGCTAGGTGGTGCAGTGGATAGAGAACTGGCCCTGAAGCCAGGAGAACCTGAGTTCAAATCTGTCCTCAGACACATAATACTCACTAGCTTTGTGACTCTGGGCAAGTCACTTAACCCAAATTGCCTCACCAAAAAAAAAAAATTCATTTGGCAAAGAATTGGAAATTGAGGAGATGCCCATCAATTGGAGAATGGCTGAACAAGTCGTGGTATATGAATGTAATGGAATACTGTTGTGCTATAAGAAATGATGAGCAGGACGTCAGAAAAATCTGGAAAGACTTGTATGGACTGATGCTGAGTGAAGTGAGCTGATCCAGGAGAACGTTGTATACAATAAGAGCCACGTTGTGCGATGACTATATTGATAGACTTAGCCCTTCTCAGCAATGCAAGGATCTAAGACATCTCCAAAGGTCTCATGATGGAAACTGCTATCCACATCCAAAGAAAGAACTTTCTTTAAATCAATGAATAAAATATTGCAACTTAAAAAAAAATCTGAGCCAAATTCCATCAGGGTTATTTATGCTTGACACTTCTCCATAAACATAAGTGAATGATACCTGCATGGTATCACTGTAAAATTCTCATTTAATTGGCTAAATTGACATTGGGATAATAAGATTTAGAAAGTAAAGGAAATTTAGAGATCATCTAATCCAACCGCTTTCTAGGAAACTGAGGCCCAGAGATTGCCTTTTCCAAGTAACAGAACCAGATTGTCAAATTCAGTTTTCTTTTTACTACACCACAGCTGCCTCATTAATTGGGAGTATAATCAGGACTGAGTCATCTTCTAAAAGATGTTAAGTGGAACTCCTGGTTAACAGTAAACATCTATTAGAGAAATGATACGAAACATCAGCACCAGACCATGATCTGCTCTCTGAGAGCAATATTGCTACCTTTGCATGATTAACAGAATTTCTACACAGGATTTTTTAAAATTAAAGTTTAAAATTAATTTTTTTTTCATTTATGGGCTACTGAAAATATTTGTGGAAAAACAAAACAAAACAAAACAAAACAAATCTTGCTGTCTCTAATAAGCCAACCAACAAATACTGAGAATGTGTTATGAAGAAAGGTACTTAAAGTGTCACTTTGGTTCATCTTTTTCCTTCTTATCAACGAGAAAACAGAGGTCCTGCAAATAGAAATGGCATTGTGGTACAAAGGGAGGAAGCTGGGCCTGCAGCTTAGTCTGGCCACTGCAGAGTGACTGGGGCACAGCACATGCAAATACTCACAGGCAAAGACACACACAGATGCGGGCTGTATAATCCTAGCCAAGTCCCCCGACCTAGTGCCCTAGGCAATTCAATTCTCCAAGACTACAAGGCATAGAGACAGTGCTGACACGCACTGTGAAATCACAGGTCTGTCCCCATTCACTGCCACTTACCCCTGTGACCTTGGGCAAGTGGGCCTTGGTTTATCTGTAAAATCAGGGGGCAATGCCTGAGGATCCTTTGTGTGCACGGGGGTATGTGAGGGAGGAAAATAAAACATCAGCCCAACTGGTTGATGCATTTGGAAAATGTATGCAATGTGAAATGCCTGTGGACCTCTCATCTCCAGGAAGGAGGAGGAAAAACAATGTCACCTTAACTAACTGTATAACACTCAGAGGACAAGAGATTTGTGGTTGGAGACACACACTCTGAGAACATTCCCGTGACTACAAGCTTGCTCTCTGTGGAAAAGCATCTAGTCTCAGAACACTCAGATGACAAGATACTTGTAGCATGATCCATAGTATTTGATTAACATTTCAGTTGCCTCAAGCTTAGTCATGTTCTGTGAGAAATAAAGGTAAACCAAGGCACATAAAAAAGATTACTTACAAATGGATACATGACTTAGCTATAAAAGGGTGACGTCATAAACAACTTAGAGGATCAAGTTAGAAATTTTCTTTCAGATCCGTGAATGGGGAAGAGTTCATGACCAAATAACGGACTAAGAGGATGAAAGAAGAGAAAATAGACAATTTTGATTACATAAAATTTAAAAATTTTTGCATAAATAAAACCAATGAAGCTAAAATTAGAAGGGAAAGAGTTAACTAGGGGAAAATTACTACAGCGAAGTTCTTATAAAGGACTCAATTCAAAGACATAGAAGGGACTGCCTCAAATTTATAAGAATAAGAGTCATTCTTCAGCTAAGAAATAGTCAAAACATGTGAACAGGCACTTCCAAAAGGAAGGCACTGAAGCTATCAACAGTCATAAAGAAAAATGCTCCAAATCACTGGTAATTAGAGAAAGACAAAGCAACCCGGTTGTTCCACCAGATTGGCAAATACAACAAAAAAAAAGGAAAACTACAGTGATGGAGGGGCTGTAGGAAAACAGGCATATTAATGCACTACTGGGGTAACAGTGACTTAGTCCAGACATTCTGGAAATCAATTTGGAACCATGACCAAAGAGTCGCTAAACTACCCTTTGTAGTTATACCAGTTATACCTCTACTAGGCCTACAATCCCAATCAAAGAAAAAGGGAAAGGACCCATATGTATAAAAATATTTATAGCTCTTTTTGCAGAGGCAAAGAACTGGAAACTAAGAGGCACCCAACAATTGGGGAATGAGTGAACAAATTATGGAATACTATTTTGTAATAAGAAATGATGAAAGGGTTGGTTTTAGAGAAAATTGTGAAGACTTGTATGAACTGATGCAGAATGAAGTGACCAGTATCAGAATTTATACGTCAGCAACATTGTAAAGACGACTACAAAAGATATAAGGATTCCGATCAATGTAACGACCAGGCTTGATTTCAGAGGACTAATGATGAACTACGCTGCTTACCTCCTGATGGAAAGAAGATGGATTCAAGACATAGTATGAGACAATGTGGGAATTTGTTTTGCTTGTCTGTAGATATGTGTTACAAGAATTTTCTTTTTCTTTTAAACAATGAAGAGATGAAGAGAAAATAAATGCTTGTTAATTAATGAAATCAAATAAAGTAAAACAAAACAGGTGAATGGATGAGATGATCTCTGAGACCTCTTCTGGACCTAAATCTGTGGTCCTCGAACCTACAGCTAGAGTTGGAAGGGACCCCGGAAGACATCTAGCCCAAACCCCTTGTTTTACAGGTGAGGAAATAGAAGCTTAGAGTCTTCGATAATGTTTTCTAAGGTTTCCTCTTCTGTAAAATGAGCAGTTGGAAGAGATGTATTCTGAGGCCCTCCTAGCTCCAAAGCTAGAGAGTCTCTGTTAAGCCTCAGTTTCCTCCTCTGTAAAATAAGAGGTTGCACTAGATGGGCTCTGAGATTCCTTCCAGCTCTAGATGTATGAGCCTATCATTTCAAGCCTCAGTTTCCTTCCCAGTAAAATGAAAGGGTTCCACTAAACAGCCTCTGAAGCCCCTCCCAGTGCCAGGTGTATGAGCTTATGACTTTAAGCCTCAGTTTCCCTGCTTGCAAAATAAAAGGGTTCCACCAAATAGCCTTTGAGGCCCCTTCTGCTGTAGTTCCAGGATCCTATAGGCAGCCAGGTGGCACAGTGGTTTAGAGTGTCTGGGTTCAAATCCAGCCTTAGTCACTTACTAGCTGTGTGACTAGGGGTAAGTCAAGTCGACCTTTTGTTTGCCTCAGTTTCCTCATCGGTAAAATGAAGATAATCATAGCACCTGCCTCCCAAGGTTGTTGTGAGGGTCAAATGAGAGAATATTTTTAAAGTGCTTTGCAAACCTTAAAGCACTATATTTGTATATATGTAATATATAGACAACTGGCACAATTATATATAAACATGTAATATAAATGTATTTATATAAATGTTAGTATATTTATATAAATATAAATACATGCATATATGATCACATACAATATTAACACATAACAATTATATATTATATATAACTGGCTATGATAGTAATTATTATTGTGGGTGGGGGTCAAGACCCCCGAATTTGGACGCCAGGGGCCCCCACCTCCATCCGAGTCCTAGGAGGGCAGAACGAGGTGGGCTGGGGAGGCGCCGCCGCCGCCCCCGCCCTCCTCTTGGCCTCAGTTTCCTCACCTGCCAAATGGGGATGATAAGGGCACCTACTTCCCGGGGCGGTCCAGTGAGGAGGAGGCAGAGAGGGAGAAGAGGAGGGAGGACAATGCGACTGCTCCGGCTGCCCCGGCCCGGCGGACACCACACCGGGAGAAACGCGAGACCGGCCCCCACCGTCTCCTCCGCGAGCGCATGCGCAGTCCGGCCCAGCTCCCGGCGAGCTCGGGCGCTAGCGCTTCCGGGTCAGAGGGCGCCGCCGCTGATTGGCCCGCGGTCTCCAACCGCTCGCGGAGCCGGAGTTTAAATCTCTGGGAGCCGCGGCAGGCGTCGCCGAGGCAGCGCGAGCGGCCAGCGGGCCCAGCGGGGGGTCTGGTCAGGTGAGGCCAGCAGGGAGGAGAGGAGGCCGAGGGACCTGGCGCCGAACTCCGAAAACCCGGGTTCAAATCCTGCCTCTGTCACTGGCTCTGCCCAGTGACCTTGGGCAAGTCGGGGGCCTCAGTTTCCTCGCCGGTAAAATGACAGGCGCTTTACATTCGGCCCAGCGACCCACCACAGTCCTGGGGGATATCGTTATCATCCTCATTTTACAGATGGGGAAACTGAGGCAGAGCCCAGCCAGGGGGTGTCCGAGGTGGGATTTAATAATAATAATAATAATAATAATGATGATCATTGTTGTGACCCCATTTGGGGTTTTCTTGGCAGAGATACTGGAGTGGTTTGCCATTTCCTTCTCCAGCTCATTTTACAGATGAGGACACTGAGGCCACAGAGGTTGAGTGACTTGCCTAGGGTCACACAGCTAGTAAGCTCCTGAGGCTGGATTTGCACTCAGGTCCTCCTGACTCCTGGCCGAGCTCACATACTAGCAGTGGGGGAGAGGAGGGCATGGTGCCCAAGTCGCCCGACTTCTCAGTTGCAGAGAAAGATGCAAATCTGCATCAGTAGAATACGTTTCCTCACTGGGGAATCCCCTCTATTCCAGTGAAATCCCAGGTCTAATCCTTGCCCCCTGCCAGCTACTGCCTTTGTGACCTCAGGTGGCAATTCAGTTCATTTCAATGAACATTTATTAAGCTCCTGTTATATGCCAGGCACTGTCCTAAGGGCTGGAAAAGCCACTGCTGCTGCTGCTGCTGCTACCACTGATACCATCAGCATCAGCTTGGTATGTGGGATAAAGAGCCAGTCTATCTCTTGATACAGTCCCAGTGATCTTGGGCAAGTCAGCGCCCCTAGGCAAGTTGCAGAATACTTGCTGATCTGCATTAATAACCAGCTCTCTGTAGGAAAAAATATATACTGGAGGTAGGGACTGTGTGCCAGGCACTGTGCTAAATGCTTTTAACTACAAAGTAGATGCTATTATCCCCATATCACAGTTGAGCAAACTAAGGCAGGCAGAGGTTAAATGACTTTGCCCAAGGTCACACAGCTAGGAAGAGTCTAAGGCTGGATGTGAACTCAGGTCTTACTTGGCTCCGGGACCAGCTGCTTCAGACACACTGTTAAGCTGAATCTGCATTATTAGTATTTTCTCTCTCACTTTCTTAATAAAACAGTAAACCAAGGCCTGCTTGGTAGTGTTTTAGAGGTGTAAATGTTCACACTGAAAATTTAACAAACGACTCTCACTAGTTGGTCTGAGCTGGCTTCAGCACTACGTCCTGCCTGTATCAATGAAAAAACAAGTTGGGTCCAAAAATGTACAGAAGGAAGGCAGGATGGTGGTGTCAGGAAAACCTGGGTCCAAGTCCTTTGACATACACTGTGTGACCCTGGGTGGTTCACTTAACCTGTTAGTATTCTAGGCCAATGGTGTCAAACTCAGAAGCAGGGGCCACTAATCCATATGTAAGGATCCCTGCAGGCAGTGTATTGATTGAGTTTTAAAATGTAGTATTACCTATGTTTTATTGCATTTAAATTTTTTTCTTAAGTATTTCTTAATAATTATTATGTTACATATTATATAATAATTGTATTACATTGTTATCTATGATGTATTTCCCACTTATATTTTATTCTAGTTTGGGCCATATTCAGGAGTATTGGGAGGCACATAAAACCTTTGTGTGTTTGACATCTCTGCTCTAGGTCACACTCTTAAGATTAATTTGCATGGAAGGTGTTCACCTTTGTCTAGTAACTAGTTTCTTTGCCTTAGAGTTCCTTATGCCAATGAAATCACAGATCTAGTCCAAAACCAAAACATTAGCAACCTCTTTTCAACATAGTTTTAAAAGTATCTACTCTGCAAAAGATACTTTTTATCACAACAAGGATACTTTTTATACCCTAGAGATACAAACATAGGAGAAGGCAATAATCCCTGCCAGTAAGTGACATACAAGCTACAGTTTTTGTTGTTTAGTTGTGTCCAACTCTTTGTGACTCTATTTGGGGTTTTCTTGGCAGAGATCCTGAAGTGGTTTGCCGTTTCCTTCTCCAACTCGTTTTACAGATGAGGAAATTGAGGCAAACAGGCTTAAGTGACTTACCCAGTGTCACACAGCTAGTAAGTGTCTGAGGCTGGGTTTGAACTCATGTCCTCCTGACTCCAGGGCTGGTGCTCTATCCACTCTATACCACCCAGCTGCCCCTCGAGCTACTAACTGTATGGAACTTGAGTCAGCAAGGCCTGAGTTTAAATCTTGCTTCAGTTATTTACCATGTGACCCTGGGCAAATTACCTAACCTATTTCAGCCTCAATTTTTAGGTGTATAGTGTGGGAAAACAATTGCACATACCTCATAGGATTCACACATCTCATTTGTGAGCTTCAAATGAGAAAAAATATAAGGCATTTTGCAAACCTTAAAGTGTTCCATAAATGCTATTAGCATTACTTCTATCATTAGTGAGTTCCCTGTCTTTAGAGATTTCCAAGCAGCAGCTGGATGACTCCTTCTTAAGTATGTTATACTAGAGATGCTTTTCCTCCATGAATGCCTTTGACTCTCAAGATGCTGTTATATGTACCCAAATACAAAGTAGAGCATGTTGGGCCAAAGGAGAGACTTGGTATACTATGGGAAACTCAGAGGGACACATCGCTTCCAACTTGTTGAATTAGCCATGGCTTCAGACCTTGTAAGGACGTGGTGATGAGAGGACTTTGCAAACCTAAAAGCTTTATATAAATGTACTTGTCATTATTGCTGTTAGTTGGGACCTTGGCCCACGTGCTGAACAGTAATAATAGTTGGAGGGTGTACTTTACCATGTTCTTTTACGAAACACTTTAATACACATGATTTACTGTGAAGGAGGCAGTGAAAATATTCCCATTTTAGAGATGCAGAAACAGGTTCAGGCTTTCCCTGATAATAAATAGCAGGTCCAGTTAAGTGACAAAGGCAAGACTCTAGAGGCAGGGTCTTCTGACTTCAATTCCAATTGACCTTCCACTATGCTGGTACTATAAAAAGGGAAATGTCAGAATCAAGGAATCAATCAGCAAGCATTTATTAAGTACCTACTCTGTGCCAAGTACTGACATATAAACTCAAGAATGAGATGGTTCCTTCCAATGGGAGAAGAAGGAGGTGGAAGACATCATACACTCTCACAAAAGAAGACGGTTTTAGGGACAAGGCACTAAGATCTGGGGTCTCCTTGTAGAAGACAGAGTTTGAACTGATTCTTAAAGGAAAGGAAGGATTCTGATGGGGGTAATGATGGAAGGCATGATGGGAGGAACACCCCTTCCTGGGAGGAGGGGGGCAGACGATGCAAAAGCTCCATTTCAGTAGTTAAAGAAGGCACTGACCTTATACCAAACTGACCTGCATATTTCTTCCTGCACGATGTTTGTATACTTGCTTCCTTAAGTGAGATTTTGATTTTGATTTTTTGTAAATGTTGCACATGCGTTCAGTTTTTGGCTGTGTATGTTTTGTGACCCAGATCATATTCATTCTTAAGATCAGAGACCATGACTTATCTCTAATTCATATGCACATTTCCTCTGTAATATAGTTGGAAAAAGAATTTGTGGGGAGTTCGCTAGGGAATCACTTAGGGAAGAATAAAAGGATTGCCTCACTATATTGAAAGTGTTATACAAAGGACTTTTGCACCACAGGGATTCTTCCAACAACTTTAATCTCAACTGATTCTTCCAACAGTCCTTGGCATCAGATCTGGTAGATACTGGTAGAAAGTGAGCCAGAGTAAGTAAGTGATTTGTCCTGTTCCTGCTGATATTCTTTCTAGTAGAAGCTCATTACAGATGCCAGCATGAGAGAGAACAGGAAAGGAAAGGAGGGGAAATGTTTCTGAATAGGATTGCTTTTTTTTTTTTGTTTTGTTTTGCTGGAGGCTTCAGAATTGTGGCCTTGTAAAATTCCAAGGCAACCAGATTAGAATTAATTGGGAGATGTTTAACAAAATAAATAAAAATTCAGTACAACATAGACGATGTTTATTTGTGGTTTTCTTCGTCAAACCTGCTGAGGGCAGGTTTCCATTTGAGTCTGACACCACTGGTCTCTGCCTTCTTGGGCACCGGAATCAGGAAAGTTGTAGTATTGTATTTTGGGAATATTGGCAGAGGCCTTGTGAAAATATTTTGTTGTTCAGTGATTTTTTCAGTCATGTATGACTTTTCGTGACTCTGGGGTTTTCTTATCAAAGATAGTAGAGTGGCTTGCCATTTCCTTCTCCAGCTCATTTTACAAAGAGGAAATGGAGGCAAAGTTAAGCGACTTGCCCAGCGTCACACAGCGAGTAAGTGTCTGAGACCACATTTGAACTCAGGAAAATGACTCTAGCCACTTGGACACCCAGCAGCTGGTGAAGCTGTTTTATTTACACCAAATCTGTAGGCTTCAAAGAATCACAGCCCAGAGCTGGCAGGGACCTCAGAGACCATCCTAGCCTAACTTCCTCATTTCACAGATGAAGCAATTGGAGCCCAGGAAAATTCAGTGACTTGTGACTTGGCACAATTCTTTTTATTTGTCTGAAAATTGTGTTCTCTATGCCTAGTATGTGTCTTGTACCTGTTTTCAGTCATACTGCTACATTGTTATTTCTGAAAGATTTGTCTCAAGTCAACTAAAGGAGACAAAATTTGATTGGGTGGGAATTATTCCTATTTGTCACCTTCCTCTCCTCCCTCCTTCAAACTTTTCCCCCTTGAATTAAATGAAAACCAAGACTGGTGAATGGGAAGGAGTCTCTGATTTCACCTCTGTCTTCTGTGTCCCAGCTATTCCTGTTTCCATGCACTATGTGCTATTAACAAATAAACTTAAGTAACTTAATTAACACAGTTCCTTTTTTCCATTTAGGAAAATGGCTCCACTTTCTGAAGCTGTCTTGGATATGATCAAAAGCTTGAGAAGAAATTGGCACAGCCTTTGTCCTTCTGAGAGGACTACTGTGTGTGGTGCTGATTTTATGCTCGAGGCTTTGCAGCTGTCTATGGCAGAAATCAATAAACAGGTCAGTAGACTACCAGGGGGTTAGAGTGGAAATAGTTCCAGTAGCTTCAGGTACCAGCTGCTTAGCGGAGCTCTGGAATAAGTGTACATGTTTCAACATCTTCTGGAGTGTACTCTTTCTTATGCCTTTCTAAAGCACTGCTGCCCCAAATGCCTTCTCATTTCTATCATGGTCAGGCTACTGAGATGAATTTTGAAATTCTGATTTGTCTTTAGTGCTAGCTGGGGAACACTTAAAGGTTTGTTGTTTTTTTTTTTTATTACTAATAGCCTTGGAACTCATGTGTGTTAGTTTAGTCTGTTTTTGTAAACTATTTTTGACATTTTGTTTTTGGAAAAAATTTATTTTTCAAACTTTTGTTTCTCCTCTGAGAGCAGCTGTCTTGACTCAATCATATCCCCAAGAGGCTATTTAAAGCTACGTTCACCTTTGACAGCTGACTTTGGATTGCTACCTGTGTGATGTCCTTCCAATTGGTAATTCACCTGTCCACAGGCATTGATGACAGATGCATGACTGCTGAGTCACATGGTTGAATTTGTATATCACTTTCAAGCTTGGTTTTCATCTGTTTATTACCATTTCCTTTTCATAAATGGAGGAACGAATGAGTTATGTGAGGCTAAAGCCAAATTTTCACATTGGCAGAGTTAAGTTGTAGTTTGCAGAGTTATTTTAGTGTGATGTGGAAAAATATAGGTTGGAACCACTAAGCCAGATCATTCCTGTAGAAGACTGTCTATACTTTTCATTTTTTCATCATTTTATTGTACACTAATTGGGTTTGGGGCCCTCTTCTAGTTCAGCCTGGTAAACAGAAGAGGTGGGGTCTGCCCTCAAGGAGATTCCATGTATTTTGGAGAAACCAAACACTCACTCATTTAAATCTCACAAGACTTTATCTCACAAGGATATTGTAAGAAAAGCTCTTTATCACCCTTCAGGAACTACATAAATGGAGGTTGGTGATATTGATGAGGGATGCATGATTAAGTTTCAAGGAGTGGAGTTCAGAAGAATATGAGGATGGTAAGACTTCAGGGCATTCTAGGCTGGAGTAGTCAGGAAAGGCTTCCCTGAGATGACACTTAATAGCAGTACATCTCTGTATAGCACTTGAAGGTTGACAGAATACTTCCTAGCAGTCTTGTGAGGCAGACTGTTAATGCCCATTTTATGGATGAGGAATCTGAGGAAGTTTGGAAAGGTCAAGGGGCTTGTCTTCAGCTAGTAAGTATTGGAGACAATATTTGAACCCAGCTGTCATGGCTTCAAGGCCAGTGTTCTTTCTACAAAATCACAATAGACCTCGATGTACATGAAAGGAAGGTGTAGATAAGGCAGCTTTGGGGAGGGTGCAGGGGACATAAAACAAAGCCAGAAATGAGTGATGTGGACATAGAGACCCAGCTTGGTGTTAGAGCTGGCTCACTTCAGGGTGGGCAGTCATGGAGGTCAGGTTGGAAAGAATGGGCAAATGAAAGAGCTCCTTGGATGGCAGGGTAAGGACACACGATTCCTTGTAGTTAAGGTCGTGAAATGAATGATAAATGGAAAAACATTTACCAGTGTTTTTTATGTGCCACATCCTATACTTTGTGCTAGGAATACAAATAGAAAGAGAAGATAGGCACTGCTCTCAAGGAGGCTATACTCTAATCTAATCTAAAAAAGCATAGTATATGTAAGGATTTAGTGGCAGAGGGGGTAGAAGAACCTGGAAGCCCTAGTGGTTCAGCAGCCAGGCCAATGTCAAGGCCAAGGAACTGAATTTAGAATTCTGGATTCAGAAGAAATCTCATAGGTCATCTGACTTGGCCAACCCCCTTTCCCCCTTCCCCCCCCAATTACATGTAAAAACAATTAACATTCTCTCTTCCATCTCCTCCCCCTCATTGAGAAGGCAAGCAGCTTGATACAGGTTATAAACAAGTAGTCATGTAAAACATTTCCATGTTAGTCATATTGTGAAAGAAAACAGACCAAAAACCCAAAGAAAAATAAAGTAAAAAAAAAAGTATGCTTCAATCTGCATTCAGACTCCATCAGTTCTTTCTTTGGAGATGAATAGCATTTTTTATCATAAGATATGATATCAAAATTGTCTTGGATCATTGTATTACTGAGAATAATAAAGTCATCTCTTCTTACAAATGAGGATGCTGAGGCCTGGAGAGGTCAGGCAACTTGTCTAAGGCCCTGTAACTTATTTATATTTTCTTGTATGTGATGTCAAGAGGCCGAAATAGGGGACTGGATTGTGAGCAGGCTTTAGTCTGGCAGAGCTAGGTCCAAGTCTCATCTCTGGCACATACTGGCTGTGTGACCCTGGGCAAGTTCCTTCACCTCTCAAAGAGATGTCTAAGACAGGAGAGCTGACCTGAATTAGTAGAGAGGCGTCCTCACAAGGAGCTTCTTAGAAAGTTACCATCACAAATCTGGCAAAAACAAAAAACAAAAATTTACTGATAAAATTTCCTATGTGCCTCTTCAGGGTTTACAGTGTGCTTTTCTGGGCCTTCCTGGAGTCTCCCTCTAAAATGTCTCACTTGATGTCATTAACTACCATGGATTCAATTATCATCTTGATTAAGATGATTCCTAGATTCCCATGCTCCTGCCTCCACAAAGGCAGGGGTGTGGGTTCCGATCTGAACTCAGGTCCTAGAAGAATTTTCTATACCCAGAAAGGTAATACATATTTTTGGAATCAGCATTGAATGAATGAAGAGACCAAGAAAGAATTGTCAAGCAGGGAGAGAATTAGAAAGTAGCAGCTAGTGGTCCTCCTATCTGCTGATCTCTTTTCCTCCAAGATTGCCTTATATCTAATCTACTCTGTGTGTGTGTGTGTGTGTGTGTATATATACACACATTTATATAAATGTGTGTATATCTAGGTACATATACATGTATATTTATATAATTGTGTATATGATATATGTGTATATATGTACATATATATATATACACACATAACACACACCCGTGTATATTTATACATTTGTTGTTGAATCATTTCAGTTGTATCCAACTCTCTATGACCCCATTTGGGGTTTCTCTTTTTTTTTTCCTCTAGACAACGGGGTTAAGTGACTTGACCGGGGTCACACAGCTAGTAAGTGTCAAGTGTCCGAGGCCAGATCCTCCTGACTCCAGAGCTGGCACTCTATCCACTGCGCCATCTAGCTGCCCCTTTTTGGGGTTTTCTTGGCAAAGATATTGGAGTGGTTTGCTATTTCCTTCTCCATTTCATTCTACAGATGAGAAAACTGAGGCAAATATGGTTAAGTGACTTGCCCAGGGTCACATAGCTAGGAAGTGTCTGAGGCTAGATTTGAACTTGGGTCCTCCTGACTCCTGGGCTGGTGTTCTATCCATGGTAACACCCATATGCATATATGTGGACACACACATATGTATATATACACATATATCTATATACATACACACATTTATAATGTATTTACATGCGGTCTCCCCTGTTAGAAAGTAAACCCCCTTGAAAGTAGAAACTGTGTCCCTTTTGTCTTTACCTGCTTCATGTTCGGCATAAAGTGGATACTTCATAAATGGTTGTTGACTGGTTGAAGAACGTCATGGAAACCAAAGATGGGAAATTGTGAAAATGGAGGGCAACAGTCAGCAGTGTCAGATGCTGAAGAAAATGCAAGAAGAGTAAGGTCTGAGAAAAAGCTATTGGATTTTCAACTAAAGCTCGAGTGGGTGGCAGGGCCAAGAAAAGGTTTTCTTAGGATAGGGGAGATCTGACCATGTTTTGGGAACAAGCCTTTGTACTCTTGTTTAAGATTGTGTTCAACCCAACCACGTGTGAGAATGGCTCTTCCTCTGATCTCATCATTACCTATAAGTGTTCTGTCTGTACATTCCATAACTAAAATTCCTCTATCTAATTTTAACCTCTTGCCCATAAGAGAAGTCTTATGGGATCACAATTTTAGAGCTGGACTGCACATTAGAGATCTCCCCTCTCCCCTTTTAAAGAATGAATGAAAAAAAGCATGTATGCTTCCTATGTGCCAAGTATCATGCTTAGCTCTGGGAAGATAAGCACAAAAGTGATGCAGCCTGGACTTCAAAAATTTATTTTTATTTTTAAAATTATTTTAAAAAAATGTTTATTTTTAAATTTAAAAAATTATTTTTTTTATTTTTAAAAGATAGATTTTTTTTTTTTGGATATCATTATTTTTACATTGCCTAGATTTCCCTTTATACCCCTCCTGTTGCTGCTTCCAGAGAACCATCTTTTATAACAAAGAATTTTTTGAAAAGGAAAAAGGGCAGCTAGGTGGTGCAGTGAATAAAGCACTGGCCCTGGAGTCAGGAGGACCTGAGTTCAAATCTGGCCTCAGACACTAGCTGTGTGACCCTGGGCAAGTCACTTGGCCTGATTGTCTCGAAGGAAAAAATAAAGAAAGAAAGAAAAGAAAGGTAAGGGGGAAAAATCAGCAACAGCAATCAAGACATTGAAACAATCTCATGTTACATTTCATGCTCCACACTTGCTAAGCCACTTACCCCCTCTTAAACCTCTTGTCCATTTTCATCATGACCTTGTCATTCTATCCCTCCTTGTTCCCCCAGACAGTTACCGCTGCTCCGGTCTCCTTTTCCTCCCTGTAGCTTAACCATTTCACCGTTATACTCTGCTCTTCCCTCGCTACCTTTCTCTGTTGTTACTCCTTCCTGACTTCTTCCCCCATCTTCCTTTTGCAGGTCTAGTCACCTTATGTGGAATGCCTTTGGAGGACGTCACACATCTGGACTGTCCAAGTCCACCCCGGATGGATGTTATCAACTCCGCTGGTGTTACTCACCGGCCCTTTTCACTCTTCCCTGATTATTTCTTGGTCCGAATACCTATCAGTTTTGAACCCGATTGACTTTTCCAAAGTATTTGCTCCAGACCTTCTCTTTTTTTGTAAGCTTACCTACATGACCCCCTTCCCCTTCTTCTCAGCAGAGAACCCTGACTCATACTTCACTGGAAAGAATTGAGACCATCTGTCTCTGGCTCCTTTTTCTCCCAAATTCTACACTTTAGATCATTTAATCACCGCCCACTCTCTTTAGGAGCTCTGAGGAGGAGTTGGCTATCTTCTTGCAAACTCCAATGCCTTTATTTGTCCTCTCATTCCCACAACTATCTCTTCTTTGGCCCTTAGATTATCCTCCCCCTCTCCCTTTCTTTGATTTTCACTTTCTTCTTAGCTACTAGCTCCTTCTTTACTTTACAAATATACCCTGGTTTCTCCCATCTTTAAAAAAACAAAACCCCAAACTTTGTTTGATCGTAATATCTTCTCAAACTATTGTCCTATATTTCTTTTTCCTTTCATAGAAAAAGTCCTAGGATAAACTGTCCACAGCCTAACTTTCACATATTCATTTGTCATTCAGTTTGCAGTCTCTTGCAGTCTGGCGTCTGACCTCATCACTCAACCAGAACTGCTCTTTCCAAGGTTATCAATGATCTTTTCATTGGTATATTCAATGCTTCCACCCCCCCCCTTTTTTTTTTTAAAAAGAAAAAGGATTTGTGGAGTTTTAATGTGAACAGTTGGTATAAAACATTCCCCCTAAACTAGGGGTATACTCTCTCCTTGGACCTACAAGGTCCTTGGGGACAATAGGCTGGAAATTAAAGTAACAAAGATAATAAGAATACATGGTGGCTAAACTTTCCACTACTGACCCTAGAAATCCTTCATGGAGTCCTCATGAAGTTCTCCTGAGGTGAAGCTCTCTGCTGGGCTTGGAAGGCCATCCATTGCTGGACTGAGCCATTCTTCTCCCGAGCCAGGAATTCCAGTCTTACTGCTGTGCACCCTCCCCCGACATCCTCCGTCCCTCACATGTAGCCCTCAACTGGGGAAAGAAAAGACTCCAAAGTATCGCTTGATCTTGGCTGTTGCTAAGCTATATTACCTAGCCACAGCCTCACAATTTTTCTAGACCTTGCAATACCCACAAGGTCACTGCTTGAACATTTCCAGGTCACTGGTGGGACTTCTGATGGGACTTCTGGGTATTCTGAACTTACAAGATTGCTTGGGTACTTTCATCCCATAATATTCATCCTCCTCAGATCAGGAAGGCAGGTAGTGATGCAGTAGATAGAGCACAGAGCCTGGAATCAGGAAGACTCATCTTTTTGAGTTCATATCCAGCCTCAGATATTTACTAGTTGTATGACCCTGGACAAGTCACTTAACCCTGTTTGCCTCAGTTTTCTCATCTGTAAAATGAATTGGAAAAGGAAATGGCAAGCCATTTCAGTATCTTTGGCAAGAAAACCCCAAATGGGGTCATGAACAGTCAGAGATGAAGGAAAAATGACTCAACAACAAAACACATCAGGAAAGAATAAATATGAGAAAAAAGAGACGCTATGCGCTCAGGCCTAGCTTCTACTGAAAGTAATTGAGGGTTTGGGAATTGGAAGAATGATTGCAAAGGGTTGATAAGTAAGGCCCTAGCATCTCTATCGCAGTCCCATGAATATCAGGGGATGGGTTGAGATGAAGAGGAAGACTGAGCCAGGCACTGGACTTTAGGAGGGATAGTGACTTGGATCACAACTTTGCCTTTTTATCTTCCCTTCTTGCCTTCTGTTTGCCAAGGCCAAGGCTTCGACTTGCTCCCTCCTGATTCTACCCCTCCAGTCTTCTCTGGCAGCTTGTCCCATCAACCACCTCTTTTCCTTCAGTCTTTCTTTCCCCTACTGGCTCCTTCCAGGCAGCAAACAGACACCCCCAGGTCTCCCCAGCAGAAAAACCCAACCATTTGGTGCTGTTCTCAGACTCTCTTGTGTATTTCTTTTCCAACTCCTAGAAAGTCAGGCTGTCTCCACGTCCTCACTGCCCCGTCGCTTCTCGGGGTGGGAAGTGGGCTACAGACTCCTCATGTGAGCCGTGAGTCCTTGATGCTTTGGGTCCTTCTGAGACTGGATTGTTTCAGAATTAATCACCGTTCATTCTGCACCCTGGGAGAATATCTGCGTTTTAAAAAAGAGATGAGTTTCTCGTGTTGCGGAACAGGTTGTGATCCTTCAAAGCACTTTGCAGTTGCCTGCATGCAGTTCTTATTCTCTCATCTTCCCATTCACTTCTGGGTCCTTGTTTTGCTTTGGTGAATTATTTTCTAGAGTAGACCACGTCTTTATAGTCATAACACTGGTTGAGATGTGCAAAGGACATATGATCCAGTTGTGTTTGACTCTAAAAATGTATGAGGCTGTATTTTACTGAACTATTTCAAAATGGTTCTTCTACACAAGGAAGGAATAAATGAAGATTATACAAGACTGCTTGATATACACATACTCCCACAGAGATAACTCCCTTCTAAGAGCCTTTGATTGTTCAAGTCAAGGGAGGTGTAGAAAAAGTGGTATCTGCTCATCAAAACATTTACCTCTGCCACAAAAGACACCATGCTCAGGGTCCAAGCAAAAAGACGATCCTCACAGATGGTCAAGTTCTCCAGATGCTTCTGTTTGTGAATGACCTTGTGCTGACCTGATCAAGTCCCAGAAGATTTGTGATTACTGCAGAGATTGGCTGCCAGGAGAAAAACAAATGTGTGAAAAATCTCTATTGTCCAGACTGTTGTGCAAGTATTTGAATGGTCAGTCTGCAGGAGTGGGATAGCAGGACTCGTGTCTGAGACAGACACATAGGAGAACCATGAGCTGCTCTCCACAGATCATCAGTTCTAGTTGGGCAAGAAAGACAACTAACATTCATGAAAAACACTCTCTTCCTTTTCATTTTCTTTAACCTAACTGCCCCCAACTAGAACAGCATTTTAAAAGGAGTAAAACTTTGAATTATTACAAAAGAATTACAGGTCTGACATCATCAGAAAGAACAACTGTTGTATTCTGAAAAATGCAGAAATTGCCTTTCTCATTTTATCCTTTTGAAATATAATCTTCCTGATGTCCATCAGAGAATTAAAGCACTGAACATTTTGAACTTCCTTCAAACATTAGCCAGCTGGCATGTTTCCCTAGCAAAACATTTTGCGATTTGACCACAGACTCTCTCAATCAGTTGTTACTGGTTTGAATAATAGAATATGTTGTCGTGGTGGGCACCTGATCATGAAAGCTGATATCTGGAGTGCATTTTTATTTGGATTTAAAATGTTTTTACAGCCCCAATATAAATGCTGTTAATCTAGTCAAAACCTTTCTTCATAAGATCAAGGGATTGCAAAGTTTTATTTTAACTAGTTACATTCAAAGAAATTCGTTTCAGGATAGTGTGAGAAAACATTTGAAGTCTCACTGCCATTTATATTACATTTGATCTATTTTTAACATAAAGAATATTATAAGAGAAAAAAATAGCCCCTGTAATATTTAAGATAATTCATATAATTCATATTTTCTTAGAAATATCTGAACTTGCTTAATTGGGGGAGGTTTAAAAGCATAGATCAATGAATAATAGAACTGTAAGGAAAGTTAGAAATAATATCCTCATTTTAAAAATGAATAAATTGATGGGTTAAATGATTTGCCTCACCTCACATAGCCAGTTAATGAGAGAACAGGTGTCCTGTTTCTATTACTTTGTAATTTGTTTTATTGAGCCTATGTATGTATGTGTATAATTTTGGGGGAGCACTAGATCTGTGCTTTAATTGGCATAGGGAACTTCCGGTAAAAAATTTCCTCTATTGATGCCATAGAACCCCTATCAACGTTGGTCAGCAAGTTATAATTTTAAAGAGTTGCTTATGGGCATTGAGAGGTGAAGTGAGTTGCCTGGGGTCCCATAGCTAGTATGTATCAGAGACAGGACTTGAACCCAGGTCTTCCTGACTCCAGAAGCTGTTAGGTATACCATACTGCCTCTTGTGCATATAATGTGAATACAAAATTGGAAAATTATGAATCTGTCAAGTTAGAGGCTCCATGTTTCAAAATATCCAATTATCTTCCCCTTAAAAAAAATTGCTAACTGGGCTAGTCTTATGAAATATTTTGTTTTTCCAAGTTCTGGTGTAATGTACTGTAAATTTCAGGAGACATTGAGGATAAATATCTTGCCTAGGAGCCTGGGATCTTAGGATTTATAGCTGCAAGGAACCTCAGAGATCTCTCAGTCCAGCCCCTCTCATTTTCAGATAAAACAAACAGGTCCAAGAAGGGTGTGAATTGCCAATGCCAAGTAGTTATTAACGAATGGCTAGGATGCAAGCCTAGATCCTTTGATGCTAGTTACAGAATCTTAAAAATCATACCATTGGCCTCTACAAAGAAAAACAAAGAAGTAACTTTCAGGGCATCTTTTTTTTTCTTTTTTTCACATAATAAATGATATTTATTACGGAGGGGCAAAACTTGAAAAAGGAAAAAAAAAATCAGCAAAACTGATTAGTACATCAAAAAAATCTGTAAATATGTGCAATGTCCCACTTCCACTGGCCTCCCACCTCTGCAATGAAGTTAGGTGGAGTTGTCTTCTCAAATCTCTTCTTCAGATCCATTCAAAATGGATTCAAAAAGCCTTGTTTATATGAAATTGGCAGTGGTGCCCTCAAGAATTCCTTCTCTACAAAGAGAACTGAGTGATGAGAGGGGCCAGGCAAGAGATGCTGCTTCAGGTTGCTCCAGACTTGATGGAAAGGCAGATCTGGGTACAATCCTCTGCTGAATATATGAATATGTCAGTGGCCTGGTTAGCTGCTGAGCTGGTCATGGAGGAAGTTGTTCAGTCTTAAGAAGGCAGCACCCTATGCACCTTTAAAGCAGACAGGAAACATGGCAGTGGGTTGGGCAGTTGGTGTGGCTCTAACTGTTGGTACAAGTCTATCATTTCTACAGGTATTAAGGATACACTTTTTTGAGTGAGTTTCATGGTGTTGGTGGTGAAGCATTAGACAGTGTTATTGAGTTACTCTAATTGTCTTCTATTTTTTCATTCTCTTGGTTTTGTTTTATAATTTTTTAATTTCTTTTTTCCTTTTTTATTAATTTATTTTGATTTATCAATAATCACTTCCATATGCTTTTGAGTTTAAAATTTTTCTCTCCATTCCTCCCTACCACCCTCCCCAAGATGGCGCATAGGCGCATAATCTGATATAGGCTATACATTTACATTCATATTAATCATATTTTCACATTAGTGATGTTGTAAGTAGAAATTAAAACCAATAGGAGGAACCATCGGAAAGAGGAAACAAAACTCAACAGAAGAGAAAAAAAAATTAGTAATTTGACTTCCATGGTTCTTTCTCTGGGTATGGATAGCATTTTCCATCACAAGGCCTCTGGAGATGTCTTAGATCCTCATTATTGCAGGAAGGGTTAAGTTTATCAATATTAGTCGTCATGCAGTGTGGCTGTTATTATGTACAATGTTCTCTTGGTTCTGCTCACTTCGCTCAGCATCAGACCATACAAGTCTTCCCAGGTTTTTCTGAAGTCAGCCTGTTCATCATTTCTTATAGCACAATAGTATTCCATCACATTCATCCATCACATATACCACAACTTGCTCAGCCATTCCCCAGTTGATGGGCATCCTCTCAATTTCCAATTCTTTGCCACCACAAAAAGAGCTGCTATGAATATTTTTGTGCATGTAGGTCCTTTTCCCGTTTGTGTGATCTCTTTGGGATATAGCCCTAGAAGTGCTATTGCTGGGTGAAAGGGTGTGCACATTTTTACAGCCCTTTGGGCATAGTTCCAAGTTGCTCTCCAAAATGGTTGGATCATTTCACAACTCCACCAACAATGCATTAGTGTTCCAATTTTCCCACATCTTCTCCAACATTTATCATTTTCTGTTTTGTCATGTTGGCCAATCTGATAGGTGTGATGTGGTACCTCAGAGTTGTTTTGATTTGCATTTCTCTAATCAATAAAGATTTAGAGCATTTTTGCATATAACTATAGATGGCTTTAATTTCTTCATCTGAGAACTGTCTGTTCATATCCTTTGGCCATTTATCAACAATTTCTTAATTTCTCATAAAGTCACCAGCTTCCATTTGCTCCTTTCTAATTTGTAAGGAAGTATTTTCTTCAGTGAACTTTTGGACTTCCTTTTCCATTTGGCCAATTCCGCTTTTTAAGGCATTCTTCTCCTCATTGGCTTTTTGGACCTCTTTTGCCATCTGGATTAGTTTATTTTTTAAGGTGTTATTTAAATTATGTCTCCTGGATCTATTTTCCAGGTCAGCTGTTTTTCTAATGAGATATTTCTAATTGTCTTCTATTTTTTCATTCTTTTGGTTTTGTTTTACAATTTCTTGATGAGTTGCCCTAAGATCCAGGCAGTGACCAGCAACAGGAGAGCCAAGTGAAGAAGTTGGCAGAGGTGGTGTCAACTTCTGGGGAGAGGTTCTGGAAGTGGTGACTTGATGACAACAAGGTAGATCAACTCTTGGTTACTTTCAAAGGTGAAAGTCAAAGACCACTCATCTTCCATTTTGGGCCTTGAGTATGTCCACTGAAATGAGCTGGGTTTGGGCTCACCTTGTACAAGTCCCCAAAGTAAAGTGCCTGGTGCTGGAGCAATGATCTCTTTCTGTACTGTTTGCGGCTACAGAGAGAAGGGTAGTTTCAAAGTGGCTTTCACTGGCTGAAATGGCAATGTGGGTGCAGGCAGTTGCTGTTGGCCTTTCTTTCCCTGCGTATCAGGGACTTCCCCTTTATCTGGTGGCTAGATTGCTTCCCCTCCTTCAGCCCTTGATGCCAATCACTGATGGGGTGAGGGGGAATCAGTTCTACAGAGTTTCTGTTGGTCATTTCAATCCTAGATTCCAGGTTGAAGCTGCAGTGTATTGAAAAATTCCTTCTCTGGGGAGAGGACTGAAGGGATGAGAGCACTGAGACTTCAGTCAAGAGTGGCTATCACTGGCTTCTCCACTGGGATGTTTACAAGTTACTGGCCATGTTTTTCAGGGGTCTGGTCAGCCTCTGTGCTGTTTATGCTATGGTTGGTACTGGAAGATGTACCCCATGTACATGAAGAAGGCAGGAAACATGGTATTAGGTTTGGTACTTTGGAGTTGCTCTAACTGCTTCAGGGCATCTTGTTTTAAATATGATTGTCAAATAGAGAATTAGGTTTTGTGGTATAAAAGAGGAAACACATAGCAGAATCCCTTCCAATATTTCCAGACTTCTTTGACCATTATGTCCTTACCGTTTATTGGATAAAAAGTGTTGTCCTGGATAATTACTGTGACTAATCTCTAAGTGTAGTAGACTAAGAGACAACCTTCGTGCTAGTAGCTAGAAATTTTTTTTTTATTTGTGAATAATAGATTCTTAGAAGAACAACATGTGAAATTTCTCAAAGTCCTATCTGGGCATCTTATAAATACAGTCAAAACTCATAAATATGGTGTGCTGGAGAGAGACAGTGAAATTACTGAGTGAATTAATGGTTGGCACTTTCTGAAAGGTACCATAATAACTCTCTGACTATAGATTCTTTGAAAAAGAGGTCTATAAGAAGGAAAACTAATTAGTGATGAATCCCAACCATGGTCATTAAATGATGCTATCATGGAAATGTTGACGAAGAGACTTTCAGGAAAACTACATACTTATCTAAGATTTGCAAGGAAATGTTGATAGTGAGTAACAAAATGTCCCCCATCACAATATTGGGTCTCTAAGCAACTAGGATGTAATTCAAGCCAGATTGCAATCCATGTTATTTCTCCTGGGCAGCAAGCCAAGAACAAAGAACTAGAAAAGATATTGATTATGTATATTAGTTGTAGTCTGATCTCTCTTGAAAGGAACCCTGACTCTGACTTTTAATATGAGCTTACTTTAGTTCAGCATTGAATCAAAATTGTGCTCATTGGACTAAGGTGGAAAAGTGTAATGTTAGAGTTTAGCTATGATATTTTGCTTTCCCTGGAACAAATTAAAGAAATGAAATCTAATTCTCCCTATGTATCTGTGTGCCCTTATTTTAAGACCAACACTTCTTGGAATAGTGCAGGCTATGGGAATTCACAAAGACATTAGACAAAATCAGATGAGGTTAAAAAATATATAGATGAACTTTCAGGGGTGGAGCCAAGATGGTGAAGTAGAGAAAGTGCTCAGCTAAGCTCTCCCAATATTCGCCTCCAAGTGACTTTAAAATAACACCTCACATCAAATTCTAGAGTGACAAAGCCAAAAAAAAAAAAAAAAAGGTCAATGAGACATTCTTCCAGCTCAAGACAACATAGAGGTCAGAAAGAGAGATCTGTGATATGGGGGAGGAGGCTGACCCAGAGCCCACATGGATGAAACACCAGTGGTGGGATTAGATAATGGTGACAGAAGCAGCAGTTTTGGGAGTTCTCATGCCAGAGACATTAAGGGGCCCTGACAGCTGGTCAGAAAGGGATTGCAGGGGATTGCAATGTGCTAGCACTGAACACAGGACCAGGTGACTTGGCACCTTCATTTCCTATACCCACTTCTGGGTCATAGCTGAAGGGCAAGAAGGAAAACTTTTAGTCAAGAGGGAATGGAAGCCCTGAGAAACAGTATCACTTCTGGCCCTATGGGATCAAGACCCTGAGGAAAAGTATTGTTTCCAGACTCAAGGGAACAGGGGCCCTCCAGAGTAGTATTGATTACAATCAATACTAAACATAAAAAATAGGGAACCTTTCCTAGGTAAGGACCAGAGTACAGACCAGGAAAACAGTGATCACACCTCTCCCCACATTATGCCACCTTGGAAGCACTGAAAAGTTCTAAACCCCCAGAATTATGATTATGTTGGGAAGATGTAAAAAAAAAAAACTGGATAGATAAGAAAGAGGATGCCTTGGGAGAAAAAGAAAGGAAGAGACAGAGTGGAGGAAATTATTTCACATAAAATAGACATGTAAGGAAGAGCTTTTTTGGTGGAGGGGGTAAAAGGTGTGGGGGGGGCAGATAACTCTTGAACCTCATATCTAAATTGATTCAAAGAGGGAAAATATGTATACATACTCAACTGGTAATAGAAATATATCTTACCCAACAGGGAAGTAGGAGGGCAGGGGAGCAAGAGAAAGGACATGGTTGATAAAAGGGAGGGGAGTTAAAGAAAGCAGTAGTCAGAAGCAAAACAGACTTGAGAGGAGGGCAGAATAAAAAGGGGAGAAGAAACTGAAGAAAACAGGATGAAGGGAAATGTATAGTAAGTAATCATAACTGTGAATATCAATGAAATGAACTGATTAGAAACCAGAATCCAACAGCATGTTGTTTATAAGAAATATACTTGAAACAGAGAGATACACATAGACCTAAAATAAGGAACTGGAGCAGAACCTCTTATGCATCAACTAAAGTAAAAAAGACAGGAATAGCAGTCATGATCTCAGACAAAGCAAAAGCAAAAATAAAAGGGATAAACAAGGAAATATATGCACCAAATGGCATAGCCTCCAAATTCTTAAAGGAAAAGTTAAATGAGGAAATAGACAGTAAAACTATACTAGTGGGGGACCTCCACCTTCCCCTATTAGAGCTAGATAAATCCAACCATAAAATAAATAAGAAAGGTGTCAAGGAAATGGATAGAATCTTAGAAAAGTTAGATATGATAGACCTCTGGAAAAAACTGAATGGGAACAGAAAGGAGTATACCTTTTTCTCAGCAGCACATGGCACCTTCACAAAAATTGATTATGTATTAGGACATGGAAAACTCACAAGTAAATACAGAAAAGCAAAAATATTAAATGCATCATTTTCAGATCACAATGCAATAAAAATTACATTTGGTAAACAGCTGTGGAAGCATAAACTAAAAATTAATTGTAAACTAAACCATCTAATCCTAAAGAATAAGTGGGTTGAAGAACAAATCATAGAAACAATCAATAATTTTATTAAAGAGAGTGAAAACATTAAGCAAATTAAAAAGAATTTTATTAAAGAGAATGACAACAATGAGACAACATTCCAAAATTCATGGGATGCAGCAAAAGCAGTATTTAGGGGAAAATTTACATCTCTAAGTGCATACATCAATAAAAGAGAAAGAGCGGAACAATAAATTGGATATACAATTAAAAAAAACTAAAAAAGGAACAAATTAAAAGTCCCCAGTTAAGTGCCAAAATGAAATTCCTGAAAATCAAGGGAGAGATTAATAAAATTGAAAGTAAGAAAACCATTGAATAATAGTAAATTATTATTTATAATAAAACTAGGAGCTGGTTTTATGAAAATACTAATAAAATAGTTAAACCTTTGGTTAATTTGATTAAAAAAAAAAAGAAAACCAAATTACCAGTATGAAAAGGGTGAATGCACCACCAATGAAGGTGAAATTAAAGTGATTATTAGGAGTTATTTTGCCTAATTACATTCCAGTAAAACTAACAATCTAAGTGAAATGGATGGGTATTTACAAAAATATAAATTGCCCAGATTAACAGAAGAGGAAATGGAATACTTACACAATCCTATCTTAGAAAAATAAATTGGCAAGCCATCAATGGACTGCCTAAGAAAAATCCACGGGACCAGGTGGATTTAAAAGTGAATTCTAGCAAACACTAAAGGAACAATTAATCCCAATACTATTTAAACTATTTAAAGAAATAGGCAAAGAAAGAATCCTACCAAATTCCTTTATGACACAAATGTGGTTTTGATACCTACATCCCCGGGGAGAGCAAAAACAGAGAAAGAAAATAATAGACCAATTTCCGTAATGAATATCAGTGTGGAAATTTTAAATAAATACTTGCAAGTAAATTACAACAATATATCGCCAGGGTCATACACTGTGACCAGGTAAGATTTATACTAGCAATGTAGGGTTGGTTCAATATTAGGAAAATTATCAGTATAATTGACCATATCGATAAGAATAACAACTGCCTATCCATATCCTTTGACCATTTATCAATTGGGGAATGACTTCAATTCTTATAATAAAAGTTGCTTTTCAAAAAATAACAGAATAATAATAACAGAATCTAGTACCTCCCTAGTCAATAATATTGAGAGACTAGAAAATATACAAATGAGCTTTTACCCTTTGGTCAAAAAGCAGAATTTCAAGGAAGCCCAGAAAATTTATTCAACTCTAAATCTGCCAGTTTTGACTCTCATAAACTTGCCTTAAATTAACCACTTATAGAACTGCCAAATCTTTTTGCTTGATATATGTCTTCTAATATTTGGTTAATAGCTCAAATTGGCTCTCCCTTTTTGTGAGCAGAAAGAGAGGAAGGGGATAATTCCAACACCAGTGGAAGGTCAATTGTAGCAAAATTTTAATTTGTCTTAAAATTAACAATTTAAAATTCTCATTTTGAAGCATTCAATTTTCCTATTTCATCAGCACTCTGGGGAATTCACCGTCTCTCTTAGTGATGTATTGGTGGCTTGGAAACACTTACTGCATGAGAAACTAGACTTGCCATTTGAAGATATGGAAGTGGTTGAACATTATAAAGACATCAGAAAGACCTATGATTCTTTTTTGAAGAACAGTAACATTCTTGACCTGATTGACGTGTACCAGAAGTGTCAAACATTGACTTCTACTTGTGAAAATAAAGTGATGTCTCCTGTAAGTATTTTTTAAATGTTATTTTACTTCATTAGGTTTAAACTACTTTAGTTTTTTTTAACAAAATGTGAGTTTTTATAAGCTTTTAAAAATACTTCTTTTACTTTGGAGAAGTATGTTAAAAGTATAAAATCTCTGAAAGCTGTTCTTCAAGGAGTAATTTAGTGATAAGTTTTAGTATAATGGAAAGAGCTCTAGAATCAGAGAGCCTGGCTTCAAATCCCCTCTCTGATGCCTACTACTACTATGTAACCTGGGGCTTAATATTTAAGCCTCAGTTTCCTCATGTGTAAAAAATTAAGTTGGACTTGGTGGCCTCTGGAGTTTCTTCTAGGTGTAGATCTCTGATCTAGACCAAATTCTTTATTAAAGAAGATTTACTTCCAGGAACTTTCCTTTTTCTTTTTTCATTGCACCTGTCATGCTAGAATTGTATTGCTGGAGATCTTGTTTCCCACAAAATATGTCAAGGGCTATTTTTGTTTGCCTATTTAACTTTATAGATTGTTTGTCCTTCATCCTTGAAGAGGGCCATAACATCACGAAGGTGATGTCATGATGTGCAAGTGAATTGGATATAAGTGAGGCAAAGCTGTGCAAAGTCACCAGTCTCACTCTCTCCTCTAGAGCCATCTGGGGCCAGTGGCATGATATAGATTAGGACAACTGGAGATGTACCTGGGATGTAGTGGGAGACGTTGGCCTTTTAAGCTAAGGTCTTTCCTAGGTCTCAGTTTTTCTGAGGCAATGCCCATTCATTGATTAAGGTGAAGTAAAAATGAGGCAAAGACTAGCCTCTTTGACTTAGTTTAAAAAAAAAAATCCATCTGGGATGGGAAGACCCTCAGGGTTTCTGGCCAAAACAGAAACAATTGCTATTTACACACTCTGAGTCATCAGAACCCAAACAATGATCCAGTGACCCTTTCTTTCCTTTTTCTCCTTTTTTCCTTTTTCCTTCCTTCCTTCTTTCCTTTCTTCTTTCCTTCCTCCCTTCCTCTCTCCCTCCCTCTCTCTCTCCTCTCCCTCCTCTCCCTTCTCTTCCTCCTCCTTCTTTGTCCACATAGGGAATCATACCCTTTCCTGTGGGTACTCTGCCCAAAGGAATATAATTCTTGATCACTGAAACCTAACAAGATATCTTGGAATTTACAGGCAAGATTTCTTTTTTATGGACCATGACTTAAACCCAAATCACTCTGGCTATCATTGATTGGCCAACAATAGGACCAAGCCCAAGCCTCACTAGGTCAACTTTATAAATAGTTAACTGATCTACATGAATGCATTCATTTTTTGAGCAAACTTATTTGATTAATTAATGATTACGGTGTCATTATAGTCAGTCTGGGCTAGTGTTTATTTGTTGAATAAATTACTATGTGATATATATTTTACATAAAAATTAGGCCCAATACTAAATTTTTGGCACATGATTATATAGGCATATTCTTAAGTATTTCAGATTATTTGTGCTGAAAGTTTAATGGAGTAAAAATCTCATTTCTCCCCCATTTTGATTATGTTGCTATTAGGGCAAGGGATTTTTGAAGGAAATTAAAAATAAAACAAAACAAAACAAAACAAAACTCTAGTCTGCTTATGTACTTCCCTATGCAAAGCTTGTCAGTGGTGTTCTCTGTTACCTCTACTTAATACAGAGGTTCCTTGGCCTGGCAGTTAAAGCCCTTGGCATTCTTGCTCCTAATTCTCTTTCCAGTCTATTTTCATATTTTTTCATACACTCCTGCTGTAATCAGATGGGCTTGCTGGCTCTTTATGTGACATTTTGTCCTCTGTCTCCTTTTGTATGTTGCAAAAGTGGCCCCATAGCCCTATATCAAACTTCACCTTGTAAGATTCCTAGCTTTTTTCAAATCCCATCTCGGGTACTACTTTTTATGAGCAGTTTTTACTGATTCCCTCCTTCAGGAATTAGTTTTCCTTCTCTCTCTTGAAATTACATTATATTCCTTTGAATTATTTTGTTTTTACTTCTCAGAGAAACTATTGTATTCATGAGTAGCATCTTAGCTCCCTGAGGGCTAGGAGTATTATTATTATTATTATTTTTGCTCAGTATATCTCAGAACCTAGCACAGTGCCTTGCACAAAGCAGTTAGTTAGTAAATTTTCTTTTTCTGACTTATCTTTGCATTTTTTGTGAACTGAACCATTTGTAACTCGCATTAAGAATAAGTAAGAAGACCATCTTTCTCTATATTTGGAAATAGTTTGAGTAGTGGCAAAACCATTTAGTATAAATACCTTTTATATGACTGCTCATTCATGATTTTCTTAATTTTTACTTCTGAGAGAACCTAAATAAAGTAAATTCTTGGGTTTTTTTGTCGATTTGAATATTTTTATATTATTGAAAATGCTATAGTTATAGTTCTTTCAAAACTTTAGTTTTGTTGACATAGTATATGGTAGTTTTTTCACTCATTGCTATTTTCCCTTTTTCATTTTAAATTTTCCTTTTTTTTTTGTTATATTTGCAGATTGTTTATCAATTTCATTGGTCTTTTCAAAAATCCAGCTCATGGTTTCACTTATTATTTCTTTTATTGCTAACTTTATTAGTTTCTCCTCTTAGCTCTTTCTACTCCAAAAAGTTTATTAATTTTGTTTTCTCCTCCATTGTTTTTACAAGCCTATTTGTTTTTCTTTATGGGTTTTCCAAATACTTCCTCTTTTTTTCCTCTTTCTGTCAAGCCAGAAGCTATCATGAATCAGGTACTTTTCTTTTGGTTTTGCTTAAAAGCATCATGGGTATAGCCTACACTTGTTTAAGAAAACCAATTTCACAAATCCAGGATAGAGGAGGTGTGGTTAAACAACCATTCTTGTGAAAAAGATCTGGCAGTGTTAATGGGCTACAGGTTTAATACAAGTCAGTATGCAATATGATAGTAGCAAAAAAAAAACCCCAAAAATAGGGTATACGTGTATATGCATTAGTAGAGATACAGCACCCAGAGTGAGGGAGGTGGTCATTCTTTTGGTTAACTGCTGCCTGCATTACTGTGTTCATTTCTGAGAACCACATTTTATTTATTTAAAAAAATTTTTTTAAATGTATTATCCCTCCAATTACACGTTAAAACAATTTTTTAACATTTTTTTAAAAAGTTTCGAGTTTCAAATTTTATCCCTCTCTCCCCTCCTCCCTCCTTGAGACAATAAGCAATTAGATATAGGTTATATGTGTGCAATCATTTAAAACACTTCCATATTAGTCATTTTGTACAGGAAGACTTGAATAAAGGAAAAAGAATGAAAGAAAGAAACTGAAAAATGGCATGCTTCAGTCTGTATTCAAACAATATCAGTTCTTTCTCTGCAGGTGGAGAGTATTCTTCATTATTAGTCCTTTGGGAATTTCTTGGATTGTTGTATTGTTGAGAATAACCAAGTTATTCACAATACTTCATTGGATAATATTGCTGCTACTGTGTATAATGTTCTTCTGGTTCTATTCACTTCACTATGCATCAATTCATGTAAGCTTTCCAGGTTTTTCTGAAATCGTCCTGCTTGTCATTTCTTATAGTACAATAATATTCCATTACGATCATATGCCATGGTTTTTTTAGGCATTCCCCAACTGATGGGCATCCCTTTCACTTCTAATTCTTAGCTACCACAAAAAGAACTGCTATAGATATTTTTGGACAAGTAGATCCTTTCCTTTTTTTTTTTAAATGTCTGTGGGATATAAACCTAGCAGTGGTATTGCTGGATCAAAGGGTATGCACAGTTTTATAGTCCGTGGGCATGGTTCCAAATTGCTCTCCAGAATGGTTAGATCAGTTCACAGTATAACAGTGCATTAGCACTAGTTTTTCCACATCCCCTCCAGCATCCATCATTTTCTTTTTGTCATATCAGCCAATCTGATAGGTGTGAGGTGGTACCTCAGAGTTGTTTTAAATTGTATTTCTCTAATCAATAGTGATTTAGGGCATTTTTTCATATGACTGTAGATGGCTTTGGTTTCTTTATCTGAAAACTGCCTGTTCATAGCCTTTAACCATTTACCAATTGGGGAATGACTTGTATTCTTATAAATTAGACTCAGTTCTTTATATATTTGAGAAATGAGGCCTTTATCGGAGATACTTGTTGCAAAAGTTTTTTTCCCCAGGTTTCTGCTGTCCTTCTAATTTTGGTCTTGTTTGTGCAAACGCTTCTTAATTTAATATAATCAAAATGATTTGTTTTACATTTTGTAGTGCTCTCTATCTCTTGTTTGGTCATAAATTCTTCTCTTGTCCATAGATCTGAAAGATACACTATTCCATGCTTTCCTAATTTACTTATGGTATCATCCTTTATGTGTGAATCATGTACCCATTTTGACTTTATCTTGGTATAAGGTACAAGATGTTGGTCTATACCTGTTTTCTGCTATACTGTTTTCCAGCTTTCCCAGCAGTCTTTGTGAAATAATGAGTTTTTGTGAGAACCACATTTTAGAGAAGACAAGTTAATCCTAATAATAGCTAGCATTTGCATGGTACTTTAAGATTTCCAAAGTGTTTTACAAATGTTATCTTATTTTATCCTCACAACAACCCTAGGAGGCAGATGTTATTATTATGCCCATTTTACAGATAAAGAAACTGAAGCAGACTTTGGTTAAATTACTTGCCCAGGGTCACCCAGCTAGTAAGGATCTGAGGCCAAATTTGAACTCAGGTCTTCTTGACTCCAAGCCTAACACTCTATCTGTTGCACCACAGGAGGAGAAATAAAATGTTCCAGGGAATGGAGACTATGCTGTCTGAAGATCCGCTGAAAAGCGGTTGCCTGGGCTAGAAAAGAGAAGACTGTGAGCTCTTTGAGGGCAGGGACTGTCTTTAGCCTTTTTTTGTGTCCCAAGTGCTTTGCACAGTGCCTGGCACACAGTAGGTGATTAATAAATATTAATTGACTGAGAAGACTTGAGAGGGTAGGAATAGGAAGACAGGGCATGATAGATAACCTCCAGGTATTTGAAAAGCTATCCTGTGGAAAGGAGATTGGACTCTTTCATATTGACCACAGAGGGCAAAAGTAGGAGTAATGGGTGGAAATGATAGCAATATGGGATTAGTGTAAGGGAACCAAAGTGGAAAGGTCTGTGTCTCAAACTGAAAGCCTCCCCCTCCAGACCATTAAATGCCCAGACTGAGTTGAAATACTGTCTCAGGGGGTCTAACTGAAGGAGGATGGGGGATTGAAAGAGGAAAGAGAGAATCTCTTCTAACCCACCTCATTTCGCAGAGGAGGAAACAAACTCAGGTCTTCTCTAAGGTGTCATAGGTGCTAACGGACAGAGCTCAGAGGTCCTCTTGACTGCAGCTAGGGCTCTTCCACTGAAACTTGCTGTAGATGCTGCAGGCTCATTTTACTGATTGTCAAGGGCTGGCTTTGGCCATCAGTTATACAAAGCAGAAAACGGTCAAACGGTCAATCTTTAGATTTGCTTCTAGAGCACAATTTTTTAAGAATTGTATCTATATCTAGCTTTTTCTGGTTTCTAGTTTCTGTGTCTAGTCAGTTCTCAATCCAACTTCCTCTCCCTGGTTCCCTGAGATGTCTGTCCTTGTCTGTTTTGCTTTGATTTCTAGTTCTGGCTGGATCCTTCTTGATGAAGTAACAGGTCTCTTCTGGTTACTAGTGTCTGTCCTTAGCCCTTGCCCTTTTTTCTTTAGCTGAGTAGCAGCTTTCTCCTGGGCCTCAGTTTCTATCTGGTTAATTCTGTATCCTCCCTGCCACCTCCCACCACCCACATTGTCCTCATTTCAATTAGATTGTTAGATAAAGTATTTATTAAGCAGTTACTATATATGCCAGGCACTGTGCTAGATGCTAAAACCAAATAAACAAAGAAATAAATAAGATTGTCCCTATTTTCCAGGTGTTTACTCATGGCCTCACGTCCCTGATGTCATGGTCCTTTGAAGGACAAACAACAGTAACAATAACACATAAAGGGAAGCTGGAAAAGGAATGAGGAGGGGACACACGTAGGGGCAAGGCTGCTGGGTGGAGAGGGAGCAGGCCAATAATGAGCCAGAAAGAAAGTGAGCCGTGCAGTGGGGGCTTCTCATGATATCCTCTAATGACCAGGCAGGAATACACTAGTCACTAAGTCAGCCTGATAGAGGAGTCATCCTTGGTCAGGTAAGACAGCTGTCATGGAGGCGGAGCCAGAAGAGAACCCTTACTATTAGCTAAGCCTGTTAGCAAACATAAGATCATTTAGTACAGCTATCACAGATAGATTGTACCTGAGATGGGAACAATTCACCATACCGTTGGCATTGGTAATAGCCCCAAATGATTTTTACATAAGGCAGTACAGGAAAAGTCAAGTAAGGGCTGATGCATGCTTTGTAAAGTGTGTCTTATAGAACATTAGCGTGCAGGGCAAATCTGCAAGTTCTGATGAGATGACAATTCAAAGACTTTTTTTTATCCTTTCTTAACTTTGTGGCTTTCAGTTGAAGCCCGATAATAATTGAAAGCAAACGGACTAGACTACAGCAACATATCACAAAGATTATACACTAGGACCGGGCCGGATTTATGCCGGTCGTACAGAGCTGGTTCAATGTTAGGAAAACTATAAACATAACTCATCCTATGAATAATAAAAATAACAAAAATCATATAATTATATTAAGAATTGCAGAAAAAGCTTTTGAGAAAACATAATACTAACTTCTTTAAAAAACATTAGAAAGCACAGGACTAAATGGAGTTTTCTTTAATATAATAAGTAGTATCTATTTAAAACCAAGAAAAAGCATTGTCTGTAAGGGAGGTAAGCTAGAAACTCTTCCAATAAGATGAGGGATAAAGTGAGGATGTCTATTATCGGCATTGCTATTCAGTATAGTGCTAGAAATAGTGCTAGCTACAGCAATAAGACAAGAAAAAGAAATTGAGGAGGCAAGTATGGACAAGGAGGAGACAAAATTGTACTTTTTTGCAGGTGATATGTTAGTATACTTTGAGCACCCTAGAAAGTCACCTATATAACTAACTGAAACAAGTAACAATTTCATCAGGATTGCAAGATATAAAATAAACCATACAAATCATCCACATTTCATGTATATTACCAACCAAATCCAGTACAAAGAGATAGAAAGAGAAATTCCATTTGAAATAAATACAGAAAGTATAAAACACTTGAGTCTACCTGCTAAGACACCCACAGAAGTATGTAACCATATTTATGAAACTTTTCATACAAATAGAGACAGCTCATGGGTAGGCCAAGTAAATATAATAAACATGACAGTACTCCCCAAATTAATTTACTAATTCAGTGCCATATCAAATTGCCAAATAATTACTTTATACAACTAGGAAAAATAATAAAATTTTCTGGAGGAACAAGAAGACTATCAAGGGAATTAAGAGAAAAAAGTGGGAAGAAGGGTAGCCCAGCAGTATCAGATTTCAGATTATATTTCAAAGCCGAAAATCATCAAATGATTTGGTATTATGTAAGAAATACAGTAGGTGTACAATATACAGAAGCAAATGAGCAAGTGTTTGATCAACACAAAGATCCCAACTATTGGGGCCAGAACTCACTATCAAAAAAACAAAACAAAACAAAATCTTTGAAAAAACCTGGAAAGCAGTCTGGCAGAAATGTCTTACCATATACCAGGATGTGTTCAAAATGGGTATATGATTTATACATAAAGGGTGAAATCACATATTAGAGAAACGTGGAAGAAATAACCCGTTATATCTATGGAGAGGGGAAGAGTTCATGACTGAAAAAAGAAATATAGAGGTTCATAAGTGGCAAAATGGATAGTTTCATTACTTGAGATTAAAAAGGGGTTTTCACAAACAAAACCGATGTTGCTAAAATTAGAAGAGAACAGGAAATTAGGGAGAAATTCTTTGTAGCAAATTTCTCTGATAAAAGTCTCATTTCTAAGATATATGAGAACTTATATATCAAACTTATAAGAATAAGAGCCATTCTCCAGTTGATAAATGGTCAAAGATATGAATAGGCAGTTTTCAGAGGAAGAAATGCAATCAACAGTCATTTTGAAAAATGATATAAATTGCTAATTATTAGAAAAATACAAGTTAAAACAACTTTGAGATGTCACTTCACCTCCATCAAATTGGCTAAGATAATAGAAGAGGAAAATGACAAATGCTGGAGGGGCTGTGGGAAAACAAGTACATTAATGCTGTGTTGGTGGAACTATCCACAGGTCGAGCCATTCTGGAAAGCAATTGGAACTATGCCCCCAAAGCTATTAAATCTCGATGAGATCAAAGAAAAAGAA
This sequence comes from Vombatus ursinus, assembly GCF_900497805.2. Taxonomy (NCBI): domain Eukaryota; kingdom Metazoa; phylum Chordata; class Mammalia; order Diprotodontia; family Vombatidae; genus Vombatus; species Vombatus ursinus. The sequence continues at coordinate 1,548,292 of NW_020951112.1, read as the reverse complement.
AAAGAAGTCATACATCCCAAAATATTTGTATCAGCTCTTTTTGTGGTGGCAAAGAATTGAAAATTGAGGGGATGCCCATCAGTTGGGGAATGGCTAAACAAGTTGTGATACATGAATGTGATGGAATAGTATTGTGCCATAAGAAAAGATGAAAGGGAAGTTTTCAGAGAAACCTGGAAAGGCACATATGACCTGATACAAAGTGTAGTGAGCAGAACCAAATCATCACTTTAGACAATAAAAACAATATTGTAAAGGCAAACAACTTTTAAAAGACTTAGGAATGCCAGTCAACACAATGACCCATCATAGTTCCAGAGGACTAATGATGAAACCAGTCTTCAGATGGAGAGATGATAGCCTAGAGTGCAGACTGAGGCATATGTTTTTGTTCTGATTTTGGACATGACTAACACAGCAATATGTTTTGCTTAAATATATGTTTGTAATGGGTATGGTTTTTCTTGCTTTCTCAATGGGAGTGGGGGTGGTGGGTGGGAGAAAAGTAATTTGGAGCTGAAAATAAAACAACTTAGAAAAAAATTTTAAAAAGGTAACAAACTGATGTGGATTATGTCAGTTCAGTTTTATTCCGGGATTCCTCACGAGAAATGACTTTATTTGTCTCTCCTGAATCCCTCTCACCTAAGAAACAATTCTGCTCCATGTGGTTCTTTGTGTCCCTAGGGACAAATTAGGAAAAGCTGAGAGGTGGGAACAGAAATTACAAGCCAGACAATTTTCTAGCTGCTCTTGAGTTAAATCTTATAGTGACTGTTCTTTTATCTGAAGTGACGTGACTTCCAAGAACATTAACTGTAATCCTATTTAAATAGATACAAAATGCATTCCAAAATGAAAATTCCTCTACAGTTTTGGTTATCCTTACAATTGCTTTTTTCTACATTCACCTAAGTTATACATAATTGACTCATCTTTAGGTGTTTGAGCTAATTAGGCCACAGATTATCATTTGTATAAGGAATGGATATATGGTAAAATACTGTGTGTCCTTGGTCTTGTCACTGAATTATTCTAAGCTCAGGCCTCCTCTTTTGTAACACTAGAGCAGTAAAATAAATTGTTGGGAATGCTGTGGTTCTATGAGCAGAAATACCATGGCAAACTCCTCTGATGGATCCTTGTCCTTACAGAGGTTCTTATTAGAACTTTTCAGTCCCTTGTATTGTAATATATTCATTGTATCTTGTATGTTTATTGCAGGTACAACTATTAGATTTCATATCTGGCAGATCATGTATATCCTATGAAAATATAAATCTTTCTGGATCAGAATCTCCAGCCAGTAAATGCAACTTGGATAATAAAAAGGTACTGGGAACATGGAATTAGTAGGCTATGATCCCTGAAACACCTCTACGTAAGTAAGAGAGCTGGATTTGGAGTCAGGCAGATCTGGGTTCAGATCCTGCCTGTCTCACTTAATTGCTGTATGACTTTGGGCAAGGCATTCACTCTCCCTAAAACTCAGTTTCCTCATCTGTAAAACAAGAGGGTTGGACTAGAGGACCTCTAAGGTCTCTTCCGGCTCGAAGTCTCGGATCCAATGATCCCTTATATTTGAATGTTAGCTCCTCAAGGACAGATAGCGCTTCATTTTTGTTTTTGCATCTCTAGTGTCTGCATGTCGTTCAAAAACTGTTCTTTTTGCTTAATAATTACTAGTCGATTGATTATGTTGCATCCGATCTTTATCAAAACGCAGCTCACATGTGTGTATATGTATGTATGGTGAGTGAGTGAAGGCTGTGGTGGTGGGGAGACTTGATTGGATTTTAAAAATTCATTTAAACAAAGTGATGTCCAGCATCTCGATTTATTTGCAAGTGTTAACAAATTGGTGGTACAAAGAATGGCCAGGATCCTCGTATAATGAGTGGATGGTGAGAAAGGAGGGTCTGAGGGAGGTGGCTGGAGGGTGCTCTTACTATCAGGAAAGGATGGAGACTCCAAGGTTCAGTCACTTGGTTGAAGCACCCAGATAGTTTCCCTTTACAAGCACTACTTCCTAGAACCTTCTTATGAAGGCTTTTTGTTTCTTAAAAATTTTATTTCTTATTCTGATCTTAACAAACACCAAATAAAATGGACATTTCCACATACCAAGTGGAACAGAAAAAGGCATGAGGCTGAATTAGATAGGCAGATAGATAGGCTGTGTGGCCATGGACAGATCAAAAATGGATTAGTCTTTTTTGTTGAAAGTGGTTTTAGTGTAAGATGAATGACGAGATTAAGAGATCAGAGCTCCAGTAATATGGCTTACCACATAAACAATACCTGGATACTTAGAAGAGTCTGTGAGCTTACTGATGTCAGTATTCCTTTCAATAATGATGGCACCCTGTTCAGACCTTCTTATTCCATGTAACTCTTGTCTTCCCATAAATCCTCCCCAGGGCTTCTATCCAAAGAGCTGTGAGCCTTCATTTAGCTTTCTAGACACTGTGGATCCCTGGGCTTCTCACTATGTGACCAATTCATTCTCTCTTCTAGGCAACCATCTCTGACATTCTGCCTGCTACTTGAGTACAATTCTTCATTGACAAACATTGCAGCTTACTCCCACCCACCATATGCTGCATTGTCTTTACTTTCTGGATGATCTGCTTTGATGCTTTAGAGAAGGTGATTGTTCAATGATGAACAACCACAGAACATCACCAATGAATATTAATATTAAAAAGATTGGCCTTTATTTCCAGTAGAAGCTTGCATTCATTGACACCACTGCTCGGTTTCCCAAAGGCAATCTAGCCCGCCTTCTCCTGTTCAGTTTTGGCCCCAGCTCATTGTCCATGCACAGTATCTGTCAAAGATATTTATACTGATGGACCAGCTTGATGGCCTGACTATGTGTATCATATGGTGGGCAACTGTCAGTCTTCATTCCTTTTTTTTTTTTTAAATGAGTTAACTTATGTAACAAATAGACAAGCCATAGAAAATGGAGTGAAATAATTTTTTTTTTTGCCCCAGTTCATTTTACTCTTTTCCCCCATTAGGTCCAGCAAAAATATGTTAAAGGTCTCATGAAGGGTCTAGCTCTTCTTTGGAGGTTTATAGAATTGCAAGAAATAGTCTAATCACTTTTTTCCAGGAATATTGATATTATTACATTCTTTAGTATTAATCCATTCTTTTATACATTTTAGTTGCTTATATTATTTCTAAGATAATCTGATTTACTAATTGACTAGTCATTATTTTGGATCTCTATTATGTTTTACTCTGAAAATAGAACAGCATACATTCTGTTTATTAGTAAGTGTGTTTTTCTTGTGTATTTTGTAAAGGGAAAAACTATAAAACATACAGTTTCATGTCAAAAAATATTCTCAGAAAGGGTTAGAAACATACTAAATGTCTGAAGTAGCCTTCTAGTTAGCCTTGACAATAGGCACCAAAGACTTTTACTATTTCCAGGTTAGTATTTCTAGATAGAGTGGCCCTTTTTCTCTTGGTTGTGTGTGTGTGTATGTGTGTGTGTGTGTGTGTGTGTGTGTGTGCTTGCACATGTGTAACACATGCTTTAGTTACACACACTTTAGTTAGGCTAAATTGGTGCTATAGAAGTTCTGAAGCAACAAATGCAAAACTGGAATAAAGATTCACAATCTCACTTCCCCCCATGGTTTTGCTAGCTCTGTTCTATTTTCTCCCTTATGTATTATTCACAAATTGGCACAAAGACTGGTTTTCTTCAATAAGAAATAAGTGAGGAGTGAAGGAATGAAGAAAGAAAAAAAAAACTTGAATAAGATGGTTCAGTATCAAAATAAGTTTTGCAAATACTTTTTGAGACTCATGGAATCAGTCCATTTCACAAAATCAAATAGCGGTATTTTTATTTTGGGTATTTTCAGAAAAGCTCCAATCTTGTGGATTTTTCCAATATATGCCATTTCTTCTGGACCAAAGAGCTGTCCTTCTGTGGAATGCTTTTTGAGAGTACCTCTTCAAAGCCACTTGAGAATACTACATGAGGGCACCATAACTGCCATGTTATCTGACCATAATGAGAGGGAGAGAACTCCAACTGTAGACAGAAGTCAAAATGACTCTAACTGTAAAGAATCCAAGATATTTTTCCTTCAAGTTTGCCCAGGCCCACAAGTCAGGAGAGAACGTGCCAACCCTAGCAAGCAAGTTGTAAATGTGAGAACTAAAGCCTTGTCTTATACCCAGCAGAGAACTGGTAAATCTGTAATGATTAATCCTTTTTTGGTGGTACCAGTGGTGGTGGGGGTAAGGGGGGGAGTTGGGCATTAGAATAGATAGCAAGATAAGAACTAGCTTATATTAGGTGTAGAAAAAATAGAGAATTAAAGTTACTGATAACCAAGAGCTTTTACTTGCCTTACTGTGTTTAATTTTTTGTCAAATTGAATACTTCTTCCAGATGTCAGAGGGATACAAATAGTATTCAAATGTTTAATAGATAAGAGATACATAGAGGGAATTAAAAAGTTTATTTAACACTTAGCCTGTTGCATTATACAAGTGTCACCTATCATTTAGAAATTCTTTTAAGACCAGAGTGTAAAAATAGACCAATACCTTGCTTCCTGTAATATCTCCAAACCAAAGTTGGCATCTCCAAGTAGCTTACTCCTAAGGTAATAGTACTATCCAACCTTCCAATTTCTAAATATGTTTGTAAAGTTGTATAATTTTTGGAAAACCATTAAGGAATTGTATTCCTTCTTAGTGCTTACTGGAGGTGGGGAGGAGGGAAGCATTTATTTGATAACAACTGTGTGCCAACCACTGTGCTAAGTGCCTTACAAATATTACCTCATTTGATTAGTGGACCAATAAAACCACAAGTGTTGAAGGTTCTTTTTAGAATATACAAAAAAAAAATACAATTTGAGATATAAGACCAAAAAAAAAAATTAAAATACTCTAGAATCCAAACTAAATATTAGAAAAATTACAACCAATTTATAACCAAATTATAACAAAAATTATAATCTGAAATTATAGCCAATCCACCACTTAGTAAGTATTTATTAAGTGTCTTCTATGTGTCTGACACTGCTCCAGGTATGGGAATATAGAGATATAAATGAACCAGAGCCTGTCCTTAAGGAGCTTACATTCTGTAAAGGGAGACACACGAAATATTTATGCATATAAATACATACAAAATAGATGATAAATAATTTATGAGGGAAACACTAGCATTTGGAGACAGCAAGCAAGGCCTCATGTACGAAGTTTATTCTGTAGGGGAGTGACACGGTCCGATCTGTAGCTAAGGAAAATCATTTTGGCATTCATACGGAGAATAGATTGGGGAAAGGAGGGGCTTGAGACTTTATGTGAGGTGGGGAGACTAATTAGAAGGCTATTGTAATAATCCAGGTGAGAGGGGATAAGGGTCTGAACAAGGATGACCTTATAAGTGGAGACAAAGGGATGGATGTAATAAGTATTGTGTGGGTAGGACTGACAAGGTTTGTCTTCTGATTTACCCGATGAAGCTAGGGAGTATGTTGTTTTGATGTCTTGACTTGCAAGTGGATTGGATTTCAGTGAGGCAGAGTTGTGCAAAGCCATCAGGTTCATTCTCTCTTCCAGAGTCACCAGAATCCAGTGGAAAGACATGGGTCAAGATGACAGGCAATGGCCCCAGATGCAGTGGGAGAGCTTGGCCTTTTTAAGCTAAGGTCTTTCCCAGGTCTCTGTTTGTCTAAGGCAACACCCATTCAGTAGTTAAAGGCTAGGTAAGAATTGAGGCAAAAGATGGCTTAGTTTGCCTTCACAAAAGAAGGCTTGTGAGTGTGAAGAGTTGATAATAGTACCAAGGCTACAGAATAATTAAAAGGATGGTGATGCCTTCACCAGTACCAAGACAGTTCAAAAGCAGTGTGGGTTTAGGAGGAAAAGAGGATGAATTCTGTTTTGGAGATGTTGAACTTAAGATACCTATAGGACATTTAATTTGAAATGTCCAATAGGCAGTTAGTGATCAGGATTGGAACTCAGGAGAGAGACCAGGGCTGTATATATCAATCAGAATCATCTGTACCGTGATAATAATTGAACTTGTAGTAGCTTATGACACCACTGCGTGTGAGAGAGAGAGGGAGGGAGGAGGGATGAGGGATGAGAGAGAGACCCCGACCAGGAAAGCGCCTTAGGGGACACCCACAGTTAGGGGATATGATATGGATGATGATTTAACAAAGGAGACTGAGAAGGAGCAGTCGGGGGAAGAGAAGCAGAGAGAGCAGGAAGGGGTGATACAAAAACCTAGCGAAGAGAGAGTGTACGAGAAGAGAGGACAAGACAGTCAGCAGTGCCAGGCACTGTAGAGAGGGCAAGAGGGATGAGGATGAAGTATGTCAGGAGTATCAAAGGCATCCAAACAAACATGAAGGTGTTCATTCAAATATTTATTGAGCCTCTATTATATGCAACACCCTGTGTGGGGGATTAAAATAAACATGCATCTTACTGGAGCCTTATCTTAGCCCAACTGTACATCTGGCTTTTGACTGACAGGAAGTACAGGGGGAAGTGCAGACCATGGGCAGTTGTTGGGAGTCAGGAGTGAAGTCCTAGGGGAACAAGCAGCTTGATAGTGAGTGGCCACCTGCCTGGGGATTCCTCCCTTCCCACCTCACCTTTCATAGAAGATGCTCCGGGGACACCAACTAATGACCACACATGGATAAAGATGCCGCGGGGGCATCGACTTCACTTACCTAGGTTCAGCTACTTTCATTGAAAAGCATCGTTTTTGCCAAGTGGGAAATGTCTTAGAAAATAAGGCATTCTCCATGACCCCATGCCCTTCCCCCTTTCACTTCTTGCTTTTGGGTTCCCAGTAAGAATTTCAGGTTTTCTGGGTATCATTTTTAACCATGCTACCTTTTTACCTCCCTGGCTACCAGTGTGAGAAGTGTTCTGTGATTCAGATACACCAATTGTGAAACCTTACCCACAGTGGTGATATTTTCTATATGTTTTCAGGATCAGTCTTAGAATTTTAGAACTTGTTAGGTCTTTAAAAATCTTTCTGCACACAGGAAGCCTTTGAGTTGGATTTTAAAGGATGGTTGGAAAGTCAACAGATGAAATAGGAAAGGGAATAAATGTCAGGCATCGGGAACACCGTGGATAAATGCTTGGAGAAGTGAGTGTAACACGTATTCGAGGATTTCTTGTATGGAGGAGATTAACTTGAAGCAGCCTAAAGAGATAGGTGACAGCAGATTGTGAGGGGCTTTAAATGTCTTGTAGAAGTTTGAAATACCAAGGCACCGCAGATTATTTGACCATATGAGAAAGAGAAGTCTCATGGCAAGGTATAAAAATAATAGTTTGGAAGGCAAACAGTGAGGTAAGGTGGGAAAGATCTCCTAAGAGATGCTTATAGTAGTGCAAAGCTTTTGTTGGTTTTTAGGGGCATAGAAATAGAAAGAAGATAGGTAGGAGAGATCACCTCTCAAGCAAAAAAGTCTATTGCCCTTAAGATCTTTACATTTTAATAATGTAAGATGATAACAGCAATAAAAATAACTACCACTTTTGTAGTGCTGTGTAGCCCTTTAAGGCATGCAAAGTGCTTTTACATTTGATCCTCACAACTCCCATGGGATGTAGGTGCTATTATTATTTCCATTTTATGGGTGAGGAAACTGAGGCAAACAGCGTTTAAGTGACTTGCCCAGGGTCACACAGCTAATAAGTCTCTGAGGTAGGATTTACACTCAGGTTTTCCTGATTCCAAGTCTTCTCTATCCATTGGAAACTAGAGTTGGAAAGGAAAGGGTGGGGGAGATTACTTGTACAGGGGCATGGTGTGGAGTTATTTGGAAAGAAAGATTCGATTGGCCCAAGATCAGGAAAAATAAGGTGAAAGCTTGGGATTCTTCAAGGCAGAATGAGAAAGGAGGACATTCCAGGAATGGACAACCTGTACAAAGAAGGTGGAGATAGAATGATGTGATGGGGAACCTGCATTTAGATGAGAGGTAGCTGCAACTATCAGAATGCATAGGATTTGTCCAAAGAGAAAATGTAGAGAGAGAAAAGAAAGGGTGATTGGGAAGTAGGTTGGGTGATTAAGAAAAGGAAATACTTGTAATAGAGAAGAGAAAGTATTATTTAGAAGCTTCATTCTTGTTACTTCCCAAATGGTTCCATTTTCTTCGGTGTATATGAGATTGTAACCCTCCAAATAATCATTTGATGTTTTATTGAACAGGTACAGTCAATAGCAAGGAAAATTATCTGCTCATATTTAAGCCTGTTGGTGAATTCAAAGAATGACTTAGCCTTGGCTCATATCATTAACGTTCCTGACAGAGGACTTGGAAGAGAAGCCTTCACGGATCTCAAACATGCTGCTCAGGAAAAGCAAATGTCTGTCTTCCTGGTATGGAAACCTGGATTTTCAAAGTACTTCAGTTATTTTGTCATTAGGCTGAAAACTTTCCTGTAATGTTTTTAGAAAGAGGTGGTTTTATTTTAGAGTACCTTACGGTTAGATTTCTTGAGACTCAAAAGAAATCTCATCTGTATCACTAATTTAGATTCTAATAATTTTCTTTACGGCTATGTATATGGGCTCCCTCACATAATTATTTGTTTTCCAAAGGAAATTTCTCAAGACTTTTTCTTTGCTTTCTGTATACAAAAGTTCTTATTTGAGTGACTTTCAGCAAAAGTACTTCCCTGGGTCTCAGTTTCTTCATTTGTAAAATGAAAGAATCGAACTAAACGGCTTCTGAGGACACTTTGAACTCAAGATCCATTGTCCGCCACCAAAGCGATTTCCCCTTGCTCTTAGGCAGGAGTATATGAACATATGATCATAGTCTCATGGAATTTTAGAACTAGAAAGAACTTTATTCTAACCTCAATGGAAATGGGAAATAGTTCCTGCCCACAAGGAGCTTACATTCTGAAAACCGGAGCTGAAGGCCCAAAATCCAAGGGGTATATGATATTCCTACCTTCTCTAGTCTTTCTTGACAAGGAGGTATAACCTTCCAATGTCTTACTCACAAGATTCCTTGGCTGAGAGGCAAAGATCTTGGCCTAAGTAAATCAAACCCAATGAGATGTCTGGACCCCTCCAACTCTAGACAAGATAGCCCCCACTCAGAGAGGGGCTATTGGGAAAGCTTGAAGTGAGCAACGAAAATGTGGCATTTACTTACTGGTCAGCCTCCTAATTTAGCACAACCCTACCTTCTGGGAGAGATCTCAGCCTTCTCTGTCTCTGATCTTCTACTAGGCCTGGCTTGACATCCTCTTGACTCTATTAACTTTATTGCGGCTTTTTGAACATGTCTTTATCAGACTTGTCTTTTTGCCATCTAATGTTGGTTCTCATCTCTACCGGCTTTTAACTTGGTATTGCAGATAGAAATCTTTGGACCAGTATCTTAATGTCTACCTTTTGGTTATAATTGCAGCTTTTCTTATTACTTACTAAGTATTACTAAATAACTTCTTTGAACTTACAGGTTGCCACCTCGTTCATTAGGATGATAGAGCTTGGAGGGAAAGGATATGCACCTTCCCCATCTGATCCTCTCAGGACACATGGAAAGGGGTTAAATAATTTTATTATTTTCATGGACAAACTGGAAGAAATTCTAGGAGAAATACCAAATCCAAGGTAATAGCTCATGTGATATTCATAGTAGTCAGTTTAAATTTTAATGTATTAACTTATAGAGTTGGACATGTGAAAAGTATTAAAAATATGAAATCAAAATGAACCAGTGAATAGGCAGATGTTGTTCAGTTATGTCTGACTCTTTGTGACCCCATTTAAGGTTTTGTTGGCAAAGATACTGGAGTGGTTTGCCATTTCCTCTATCTCATTTTATAGATAAGGAAACTGAGACAAACAGGGTTAAGTGACTTGTCCAGGGTCACACAGCTAGTGTCTGAGGCCAGATTTGAACTCAGGAAGATGAGTCTTACTAATTCCAGGCCCAGCACTCTATCCACTGCACCACCTAGCTGCCCCCAAATAAGCAAATATCAGGCTTTAAAGTAATTGACAAAATTGTAATCATGTGATTTTTGAGTTTTTAAGAGTTTTTGTCTAGTTTTGATATCAAGATTTTTGCCAAAGGTAGAAAGACAGTTTCATTAGCTCTCTCAAAGAAGCATATTTACTACAAGTCTTTGGAAAAATTTCTAGAATTATGAAATTTTAGGTGTGCAAGAAAACTCACACAAGGTAAGATAAAAGACTTTGGTGAAGGGGCAGCTAGGTGGTGCAGTGCATAGAGCTCCAGCCTTGGAGTCAGGAGGACCTGAGTTCAAATTTGGCCTCAGACACTTGACACTTAACTAGCTGTGTGTCCCTGGGCAAGTCACTTTAACCCCAATTGCCTCACCAAAAAGAAAAAAAAAAGACTTAGGTGAAGTAGAAAATGCCCAAGACTTTGGTGTTGTTATAGACCTGGGTTCAAGTCCTGTCTCCTTCATTGGCTAGCTGGGTGAGCTGGGATGATTCAGTTCTATAAACAGTAAGTATATATTTTGTGTCAGGCACTGTGCTTGAGGGTCTGGTGAAATGGAACAAAATCAAACAGCTTATAACAATTTGGGGAAAGCAACAAGTACATGGATAAGTAATGCAAAGTCACGAGATTGAAGATTCAGAGTAACAAAAAAATTTGGGAAAAGTATACACCAAAGAGCTCAGTACTGACCTTCTGCACAATTCTGAAATGGATGATTCTTTGCCAAGGAGAATGATCCTTGGACTGAAAAGAACTAAACAAATTTGGCTTATGAGGATACAAGTAAGGAGATACTAAGTCCACCCAACTGCTCTTATAAGCTCAAGTCATTAGCTTGAGCTCGGCTCCCTCCGAGGGCTGGGAGATGTGATAGCTCAGCCTTTTGTTAATGATCTGAATTGACTCCCTGGAGGGAGGCTCCACACCAGTGGTTCCTAACACCAGTGGATTTGTGTCAACTCCATCATGCTCACTCTCTCGCTTATCTTCAACCTCTCCCTGTCTTCTGCCTGCTTCTCTACTGCCTGTCAACACGCCCATCCTCAGAAAACACTTCATCCGTCCATCTCCACTGTCATCCTATAGCTCTCCTACCTGTTGTGGCTAAAATCTTGAGAAGGCTGTCTACACTAGATGCGTCCGCCCCCCCCCCCCCCACTGTCTTCTTATCTCTCTACTGTCTGGTTTCCAACCTCATCATTCCACCAAAACTGCCCTCTCAGAAATTACCACTGACCCCCTAATTACCAAATCCAGGGGTCTTTTCTCAATCCTCATCCTTCTTGACCTCTCGGTAGCCTCTGACACCATCAATCACCCTCTACTCCTTGATACTCTCTTCTTTCTTACACAACTCCCTCCTAGTTCTCCTCAATTCAATTCGATAAATATTTTTGAAATGCCTACTCTGTGCAAGACACTGTGCTAAGCACTGGGGACTCAAATAAGAAAAAGAGAGACAGTCCCTGCCTTTAAGGAACTTATAATCTAGTGGGGGAAAATAACGCACAAAAAGAAACTGAAAAAGGGGAAGGCACCAGGGTATACCTGGCACGGGGGCAAGATGTGCTATAGTTGAGCTGCTGATGGAGAATGAAGTGACCTGAAATGTTGTGAAAGTTTAATTTACTGCTTCACTCTCCATCCCTCCAATCAGAGGGGAGAGGCCACTGAATCTGGAGGGTGATGAGATTTCAGGTAATCACCTTATCCTGAGGGGGAGGCAGGATGTTTACCAAGCAGAGCTGCTGACCACTCCCTTTCAGTCTACTTTTCTGGACCTTTGGGTCACATTTGCTAATTGTGGGTGTCCCACAGAGCTCTGTCCTGGACCCTCTTCTGTCCTCCCTCTTTACTACTTCACTTGTTGATCTCATTAGTTCCCATGGATATAATTACTATCTCTATGCTAATGATTCTCAGATCTAGTCATCCAGTCTTAACTTATCTGCTGACCTCTGGTCTCATTATCTCCAAATTGCATTTCAGACATTCCAAACTGGACGTCTGGTCTACGTCTTAAACTCAACATGTCCAAAATGGAACTCATTATCTTTCCCCCTAAACCCTCTCTTCTTTGCCCCATTCCTTTCCCATTGCTATAGAGGATAATGCCATCCTCCCAGTCCCCCAGGCTTGCCTCCTCATTATCTCTCAAACCTGCCTTTCCCCCCATATCTGTTGGCAAGGCCTGTTGATCTCACCTGGGAAACATCTCTCAGGTACGCTCCCTTCTCTCCTCTGACACTGCCCCTACCCTGGTGCAAGCTCTCATCTCCATGCCTGGACTATTATAATAGTAGCTGGTGGGTCTGCCTACCTCAGGTCTCTCTTCACTCTGGTCCATCCTCTAATCAGTTGTTAAAGTTATAAAGTGCACATCTGACTGTGTCACCCCGCCTCCTCCCCTTCAATAAACTCCAGTGGCTCCCTGTTCTTGCTAACCGTGGTTTCAATGGTGTGTGGAGTTCCCAATGAGGAGCTTCATCTCACAACTGCGGCCAGCTTCTCTGCTATGTCTAATCAGACAGAGAGTTGCCAGGGACTGAAAGACTAGACTTGAACCCAGGGCCTCCTAGCTTTCTGGTCAGCTCTCTACCCACTAGACCACACTGCCTCTTGGTATAATCCAGTAGTGTTTCTTATAGAATATAGTTTCAGGATGGACTTGGTCACTACCTGGGCACCTCCAGATTATTGCAGACTAGTTCTGTTACACTTCAGATGTGAAACCTTGGCTTTCTTTCCCTTGGGCAGCTCAGAAAACTTGGGCTCAAAAGAATAAACTTCAGAAATACAGGATGAGGAAGTGTGGTTACACACTTTCTTGTGAAAAAGATCTGGAGGGCTTAGTGGACTGCAAACTCAATTTAAGAGAACACTGTGACTTGATTAGAAAAGCCCAAGGGATCTTAGGCTGCCCAAAGAGAGGTATGAGATCAGAGGAAAGGCCTGTATTGGTCCCTGGTCAGATCACATCTAGAGCTCTGGGTGCCCTGTTTTGGGAAGAAAAAGAATAAAATGGATTAAATCCAAAAGAGGACAACCATAGTGATGAACAGACTTGAGACCATTGTATTTGAGCATGGGTTAAAAATATAGAATATTTAACTTGGACAGGTTGTATTATATTAAATACTTAAATAGTTACAGGGGCCATTATAACCACTTTCAAGTATTTGAAAGGTCGTCCTGTGGAAATAGTCTAAAATTGTTCAGCCTCACAAAGCAGAGCTAGGAATGATTGGTGGAAGATACAGAAAGAGAGATTTTTCCTCAATGCAGGGGGAAAAAACCTCACCAATTATCCCAAAGTGGAGCAGGCCATTTTGTAGGTAATAACTTCCCTATCACTAGAGGTCTTGAAGTAAAGGATGGTATTCACCCGTCAAGGTTGATGGAGAGAGGATTCTTCTGGGCACGTCCTCTGAGGCCCCTCCAATGAAGATCCCAGAGGAGCACGTGAAGAATCCTATTCTGCTATTGCTGTAGGAATATCTGTTTGCCAATGGATACTAATACCTCTCCTGAAGGCATTGTGGGATTGTCAAAAGAAAAATGCGCTGGTTGTTAGGAAACCACGGTTCTAACCTTCACCTTTTAGAAGCTGGTCAGTCCCTTCTCTTCTCCCTGGGTAGATGCCCTTCACATCTCTTCCTTCAGGCTACATTTAGAAGGCCTTGAGGGGGGAGTTTTGGACCCTGATACATCCATCCCTAAGAAGTTGTTTAGAATATTACCCTACACATAAGGTTACTATATGCATATAAGGTTTTTTTTTTTAATGCCTTAGTAATATTTACAACTGTGTATTTTATTTGGCAGTTTTGGAAAAACACATTTTTTTCCTCACAATTATTTACAGTATCTAAATGCTTCTACATACTAGAATTTGATCTCAGCATTTTGAGGGGGAAAATAAGAAAAAATATATTGGCTTTCATAGAGCTTCATAGAACATGTACAAATATGGTTATTTCTCTCTCAGTTAACTGTAGTCACATACCTGAAGGCTCATCTTATTATTGAACCTGGGCATGTGATTTTGTTATAAAACATCAGATTAATAGATATTTACTTATTTACATAGCTTATGAAGTATGCTAACTTAGCTAAAATAGATTTTTTAAAGTGATTATTTTTCTAGAAATAAATGTTTTTTATTTCCTCTCTTTCGTGATTCCGAAGTTCATGGCACCAGAAGGAGACAGGCTCCAATTTTCTTTTTTTCATTTTTTTTTTCACTGTTGTGACTCACCGATGTGATATGATAGTTGGGAAGCTAAAGTGCTGTTGGGTGGCAGTTAGAGAGGCAGCACTCCTAGGCCTCAGGAGGGGCTGCTGGTTTTGCTGTTCTTTGCACTGCTCAGGCCACATCTAGAATATGGGGCTCAGTTAGCATGCTGCCATGACCCTTGACGGGCTGGAGAGCTTCCAGGGAGGGCAGCCAGGTTGGTGAAGGACCTTGAGTCCACGTAGTGTGAGGACTGATTTTGAAAGAAGGGGGGATGGTTAGCCTGAAGAATAGGAGATAGTGGGAATGTGAGGGTGGTCTTCAAGTATTTAAAGGGCTGTCGTGGAGAAGAAGTAGTAGCCTTAGTCTACTTGGGCGCTGAGGGCTGAACCGGACAGGAGCAAAGCGTTGAAGCTGCAGAGGAAAGTTTAGGCTTGATGCCAGGAAGAATACCCTAACAACGCTGTGCCATGGGGTCTTGCAAGATGGCGGCTTCTTCCTCATTGGAGGTCTTGAGCAGAGTTTGGTTGACTGTCCATAGACTGTATTGTGGAGGTATTCTTTAGCCAGTAAATATTAGACTAGATGATTGCCTAAGTACCTTCTAATACAAAATTCTGTGATTCTTTGACTCTTCCAACAACAAAACTCTTAAATGTTTTTTTAACCCTTTTTTGTCCTACCTAGTCTTTTGGAGTAACCAGAACAAATATATTACTTGTTTCGATGCCTACCCTTGTCTTGAGGACAACTGAGGATAGAAACAAACACGTAGGCCAAAAGTCAACAAGGGAAAGCTCACAAGCCAAGATGGCAAGTCCTTTCTCTATAATTTAAGGAGAAACTCTTGTCTGTGGGTCATTCCCTGATATTCCAGATCATGGTCTTAGGTGTTATTTTGGGGAGAAAAGGTCTGGATGACAGCACATAAGCACCTGATCTTAACTGCTGTATTCAACAAAAAAATATTTCCCCCTAACATCGCTTTAATTTTTTTTGGTGGGGGTGGGGTGAGGTTGTGGAATGGGAGGAAGAGCAGCATTGGAAAATGCCTCAGAAGAACTAGAAACAAGGAAGGAAACAACACAACATTCTTCCTGAATTTTTATGTTTTCATTTTTCCATAGGCTTTGATATCTATAACTCGGCCGCATCTTCACATTTTTCCAGTAGGTGCCACCATCTGACACGTGCTGTATTTTCACCAGAAAATTCTTTAGTCAGAGGCTTCAGATTATCTAAATTAATTGAATTTCCCTATTGTCTGCAGGGTTTTGAATTCTCTATGTCAGGTTTACTTTAAAGCAAGTGATAGTTCTATTATCTCATCTCTAGAGTTTGTGTGTATATATATTTATGTGTTTATATATACATACATGTGTGTACATATATATGTCAAATTCATTCCGATAACTTCAAGTATTATTCCGAAGGTTTTTTTAATAAGTATGTTTTTAAAATTCACTATTCACGATTTTTTCTTATAAAGTGCAACCTATCCCCAAAAGGAAAAAAAAATAAAATTTTGTCTCTCTCTCTTTCCCTCCTCTCTCTCTGTTTGTATGTATATGTATATATGTATGTATATGTATATATGTATACATATACACATGCAAATACATACATACACATTCAACATTTACACACACACACATTCACACACACACATCCAAAATATAGAATAATAAGGACAGGTAGGTGGCAAAGTAGATAGAGTGCCAGACTTAAAGTCAAGAAGACTCATCTTCCTGAGTTCATATCTGGTTTCAGACACTTATTAGCTGTGTGACCCTGGGCAAGTCTCTTCATCCTGTTTGCCTCAGTTTCCTCATCTGTAAAATGAGCTGGAGAAGGAAATGGCAAACCACTTCAGTATCTTTGCCAAGAAATTCCCAAATGGGGTCATGAAGAGTCAGACATGACTGAAACAACTAAACAACACAAATTTATACAATATAGCATTTGTATGTATGTATGTATATACACATATACACATATACATATACACATATACATATATACACATATACACATATGCACACACATATACATATATGCATATATGTGTGCATATATATACATAAAATTGGTTATGTACTCAGAGTAAGGAGTAACCAAGCAATGGACAGCCAACATGCTCCATTGGTCTGGGTGTAGGAAGGCCCAAAGTGTGGGCTGTGGACCCCTTGTGGAGAACTCGAATGGGACGTGGAGGAGAGTCAGACCAGAGTGAGAAGGCTTGACACCAGCGACATCCCAGGTCCATGACCTAGCGGTCTGAGCACTGGGCGTGGAGTCACAGGACTGAATTCGCATCCTGGCTCTGTTGTTCACTGCCTATGTGACCTCAGGCAGGTCCTTTTCCTCCCTGGGCCTCAGTCCCTCATCTGTCCAATGAGGGGGTTGGATTCCTTTGCTTCTGAGGTCTGTTCTAACTCTATGATCCATCAAAGTGTCGAGGTGTATATTGAAAAATCATACTGATTATGGGGACTCAGGTTTTATTGAAACCAGATTTTGGAAGAGGATGTAGGGGGTGGGTTGTGGTTTATAGTTGCACCAATACACATTTCCTTACGGAGTAAAAGAAATAATTGTCTAATCCTTGAAGAGGTCAGGGAAAAAATAGCCACTTTATCTCCTCAGAATGGGTGAAATTAGTCATCCCCCTCCCCACAAATCCTCCTCTGTTGAGCAGCTCCTTCTTCTGGTCTTTAGCATTTGTATTCTGACATAATCTCAGGAGTTGGGCTGTGATTTCAGGCTTTCTTCAGTCCATTTTCAAAACTCTGGATGGAGGTGTAAGTAAGTCAATGAAATCCAGTGTGGTGTAGAACCCTGAGGAGTCGTGGGGTCTTAGTCTTTGTCCCACACCTGGACAGGTCCTGTCATCTTTCTGCACCTCAGTTTCCTCATGTGTAAAACAAGTGGCAGCTAGGTGTCCTAGTGGATAGAGTGCTAGGCCTGGAGTTGGGAAGATCTGAGTTCAAATCTAGCCTCAGACACTTATTGGGCGTGGGACCCTGGGCAAATCATTAAACCTCTATCTGTTTTACTTTCCTCATCTATAAAATGGGGAAAATAATAGCACCTCCCTCCCAAGGTTGTAGTGAAGAGCAAATGAGATATTTGTACAGTGCTTAGCCAGTGCCTGGCGCATAGTAGGTGCTTAATAAATGCTTGTTCCCTTTCCCTCCCTCTAAATGGTCTTTAGGGACCTTATAAGTTCTAAAATAATGTGTTTCTATCCATTCCCCTTTGGACCTCTATCCAGACTGGCCAGGATGAAACTTCCACAATACCTTATCCCCCTTCCCATGCCCTTCTCCCCAAGTCTTATATCAGGCCAGGATAACAGCTGTAAAACTCTTCCTGCATAGTTCTGGTCCAGGGGTGGGGAACCTGTAGCCTGGAGGCCACATGCGGCCTTCTAGGTCCTTGGTGCAGCCTTTTGACTGAGTCCAAGTTTTACAGAACAAATCGTCTTATGAAGGGGATTTGTTCTGTGAAGTCTGGATTCAGTCAAAGGGCTGCACGTGAGGACCTAGAAGGTCGCATGTGGCCTCCAGCCTGCAGGTTCTCCACCCCTGTATCTAGTCTATGGGCCACGGTTTGAAATGGAAATTTTCTGAGATGTTTTTGAGGGGATTCGTGAATTGAATTGGGAGGGATTTAGACCAGATGACCTCTCAGGTCACTTTTAACTCTAGGATTCTATGGTTTAGTGACATCCAAATGGATGTTTGCCTGAACACATACTGCCTGAGCCAACGAAGATGAACCCCAGCTCTCCTTGTGGCTGTTTGCCAGAGGTCATAATGGGGTCAAGAGCCACTGTCTTACAGTTTGTCCCCAGTACAGTGGAGTTAAAGAGTTGTATTAGTCATAAAATTCAGCTTGTTTCCTGTAGAGGAAATGAGAGAAAGGGAAAAGTCCCCAAAGCTGACTGCCACAATGTAATTAATTTTTCCTGTTCTTAGAATAGGCATTGAGGCTGCTTCATATTTTATCAAGATTTTGAATATACCTTCTTTTTTTATCTTTTTCCAGTAAGCGTTTATTCCCAGAAAGAGTGAATATTGTATAACCCACTGGGTATTATGTTCTATTAAGTCTTCATTTGAGCTGTATCTCAGTTCTTGAATATCCTTAAGTAAATAAGTCAGCGCATAAGAACTCACATAAAGGAATTTATAAAGAAACCAGCCAAAGAAACTAGTATTATGTAAAGAGTGACGTTATTAGTCATTAATTATGGTGTGGGGTTTTCTTTTTCCTTGATGCAACCCAGGGAGAGTTAATGAAGGCAGATGGTATACTTGAAAAAACCAATGTGCTTAGAAAGATGGTTTTTGGAAATTGCACAGAATTGGAAAAACATTTAAAGTGATGTATTTGAAATCAGATCAGTTGATTCCAGTAATTCAAATGTGGAAAGTGAGTAATAACAATGCCCAAGCATCTACTATATTTTATAGCTGAACAAACAGGGCTGTAGTGGCATTGTAAAACTGTCAATTAAGAGCAGCTAGGTGGCGCAGTGGATAGAGCACCAACCCTGAAGTCAGGAGGACCTGAGTTAAAATCCAGCCTCAGACCAAAACTTTTGACACTTACTAGCTGTGTGACCCTGGGCAAGTCACTTAACCCCAATTGCCTTAAAAAAAAAGAGAGATTTCCTTAAAACTGTCAATTAGTCAATCAACAAGCATGTATTAAGGACCTACTATATGCCAGGTGTGTTGTGCTAAGTGCTGGAGTTGTTGTTCAGTCATTTTCAGTCATGTCTGACTCTTCCTGACCCTGTCTGGGGTTTTCTTGGCAAAGATATCTGAGCGGTTTGCCATTTCTTGCTTCAGCTCCTGCTCGTGAGGCCTAAACAGGGTTAAATGACTTGCCCAGGGTCACACAGCTAGGAAGTGGCTGAGGCCAAATCTGAACTCATGAACAAGCCTCTTCCTGATTTTAGGTCCGGGCACTCTATCCACTTCACTACCTAACTGCTGGAGTTCCAGAGAGAAAAATGAAAGTCCCTGCCTTCAGAGAGCTGCCATTCTGCTCCAGGAGACAATGTGTATAAATACTTACAAAATAAATACAGAGTAAAGACAACATAGACTAGCTGATGACTTTTTGAAATGGAAAACATGTTCCACTTTGGCTTTTAAAGAACCAGAGTGTTTCTGTATTTAGAACTCTAATGTGAGCTACTGTAGTAATAGCTGCTCAACTTACTAGCTAAGTTGTGACAGTATTTCATTAATGAGTCAAAGATGAAAGGAGGAAATGCAGTGTACTAGCGCTGGGTGAAAACTCAGATGCTTAGAGATGTGATTATAGTCTAGGGCAGAGGTGTCAGCCACATGACCTGTGGGCCTTGTGTGGCCTGTAACATCCCCGAATGAGGCCTGGACCAGATTAAACTGTAATTGGGAAATATTTAGCGAAAATAAATAAAAGTAACAATAAAACATAGATAATGTTGATAGGTGGTTTTTGCAGGGATCCTTATGTGTGGTTTAGAGGCTCCCTTTTCTATTTGAGTTTGATACCATAGGTCTAGTAGATTCCACCTCAGTTTCATTCCAACTTCCCCTCCATACCTGCTGTTGAAATAAGAAGTGGGCTGTTTCCTCTGAACGTTGACCGGCCATTATCTCTTTCTTCAATCCTGTCCCACATGAAGAGGTGGCCTTTCTCCTGTCCAAGCCAAACCCCTCTACACGCACACTCTCTCTCTCTCTCTCTCCCCCCTCTCTCTCTCCTCTCTCTCTCTCTCTCTCTCTCTCTCTCTCTCTCTCTCTCTCTCTCTCTCTCCCCTATTCCATCCCATCTTCTCCAGTAGATTCCCCTCACTATCATCCTTCCTCTCTCACTAATCTTCACTCTTTCCCCGTCTACGGGCTGCTTCCCTACAATCCACAAACATGCCCATGTCTCTCCCCTTTATTTAATTTGTCCATCCTCACTGGTGATTACCCTCTACTTCTTGTGACTTTTGTGGCTAAATTCCTTGCAAAGGCTCTCTCCAGTTGGTGCTTTCTCTTCCTGTCATCTCATTTTTCTCATTTCTCTAGAGTCTGGCTTCTCACCTCATCATTCGGTTGGAATTGTTCTCTCCAAATTTAGCAGTGACTTCTTAATTGTCAAATCAAACAGCCTTTTCTCAGTCTTTCTGAATTCTCTGTAACCTTTGACTGTTGATTATATCTCATCAGTACCTTTGTTCCTGGACCATCTTTGATTGGAGGGTAGAAGCTCCCCCTTTGTAGCTTTTTTAGCTTTCTTTTGTATGTTGTCTTTCCCCATTAAATTGTAAGCATCTTGAGGGTGGAGACTGTCTTTGTTTTTCATATTTGTATCCCTAGTGTTTTATAGTGACTAGCACATAGCAAATACATTTATTGACTGACTTACTGACCACCATCTTCTTGATACTGTCGATTTTTGTAACACTAATCTCTCCTGGTTCTCTTCCTACTTGTCTGATCAATCCTTCTCAGACTTGGAGGATCTTTGTCCAGGACATGTCCCTAATTGTGTCAATACCCAATACAATGCTGAACTTTGTCAACAGCTTCTTCTACATCTACTGACATAATTATGTGGTTTTTGTGATTTTTTTTTACCATTTATTTTATTTTACTTTTTCCAATTACATGTAGGTTTCCATTATTTTTGTTGTTTATATGATTAATTGTGCTTATTTTTTTCCATAATGCTGAGCCATCTTTGCATTTCTGGTATGAATCCAACTTGGTCAAAGGAAGTAGTTTTATAGATATATTGCTATGATAAGATTTTATTTAAATTTTTTATATCAATTTTCATTAGCAAAATTGATCTATAGATCTCTTTCTCTGCTCTGTCTCTCTTGGGTTTGTATATCAGAACCTTTAACATTTTTATAATAGTTTGGATGAAGATTCAGCTGTTATACTTCTGAAGTTTGTGGATAAAATGAAATTAAGACAGGTATTAGTGCATAAAATGACAACAGAATTAGTGTCTAGAAATAGCTCAACAGTTTTGAACAGAAGCTAAAGTTATAAGATAATGTTTATAGGAGTAAATGTAAAGCTGCGCAGTTGGGTTCAAAAAATCAATTGTACTAGGTATAGAGTATGAGTCAGAAGGGGAGAATGTAGTTAGATGTAGCAGCTTGACTGACTAAATTGTTTACATTCTAAACAGGTTAGAAAGACATTCTCTTCTTATTTTAATGCAAGCACTCCCAGTTTCTTCAAGCAATCCTCACAAAATCTGGTTTCTAAATTCCTTGTTGTCTTAGTCAGTTTCTTTTCTTTCTTTTTTAAATGGTATTTTATTTTTTCCCCAATTACACTTCAAGACAATTTTTAGCATTCATTTTTACAAGATTTTGAGTTTCAGTTTTCCTCCCTTTCTCCCCTCTTCCTAAAATGGTAGGCAATTTGATATAGGTTATATATGTGCTATCATGTAAAACATAGTTCCATATTAGTCACAGTTATGAAAGAAAAAGCAGACCAAAAGGGAAAAAAAAAACACAAAAAAGAATAAGTGAAAAAAGTATGCTCCATTCAGAACCCCTCAGTTCTTTATCTGGATGTGGACAGCATTTTCCTTTGTGAGTCATTTGCACTTATCTTGGATCATTGTGTTGCTGAGAAGAGCTGAGTCATTCATAGTTGATCACCACACAGTGTTGCTGATATTGTGTACAATGTTTTCCTGGTTCTGCTCATTTCACTTTGCATCAGTTTGTACAAGTCTTTCCAGGTTTTTCTGAAATCTGCCTGTTTATCATTTCTTATCGCACAATAGTATTCCATTACATTCATATACCACAGCTTGTTTAGCCATTCCCCAATTGATGGGCATCCCCTCAGTTTCCAATATTTTGCCACCATAAAAAGGGCTGCTATAAATATTTTTGCACATGTAGGTCCTTTCCCCTTTTTTGTGATCTCTTTGGGATACGGACCTAGTAGTGGTATCACTGGATCAAAGGGTATGCACAGTTTTATAGGCCTTTTGGCATAGTTCCAAGTTGCTTTCCAGAATGGTTGGATCAGTTCATGACTCCACCAACAGTGCATCAGTGTCCCAATTTTCCCACATCTTCTCCAACATTTATCATTTTCCTTTTCTGTCACATTAACCAATCTGATAGGTATGAAGTGGTATCTTAGAGTTGTTTCAATTTTCATTTCTCTAATCAAAAGTGATTTAGAGCACTTCTTCAACTACCTATAGATATCTTTGATTTCTTCATCTGAAAACTGCCTGTTCATATCCTTTGACCATTTATCAATTGGGGAATGGCTTATATGCTCATAAATTTGACTCAGTTCTCTATGTATTTAAGAAATGAGGCCTTTATCAGAGAAGTTTGCTGTAAATATTGTTTTCCAGCTTTCTGCTTTCCTTCTAATCTTGGCTGCATTGATTTTGTTTGTGCAAAAGCTTTTAAATTTAATATAATCAATTATCTATTTTACATTTTGTAATGCTCTCTATGTCTTGTTTCATGTTCTGTCCTTTGCCATAGATCTGACAGGTAGACTATTCCTTGGTCTTCTAATTTACTTACGGTGGCACCCTTTATGTCTAAATCTTGTACCCATTTTGACCTTATCTTGGTATACAGTATAAGAAGTCGGTCTATACCTAGTTCGTAACCTATGTCCTAGTCACTTTCTCCTGAATATCCTCTAGTTTATCTGTTTGTGGTCTCCAGAACTTAACACAATATTCTACATGTGATTCAGAGGAATTCTTACCTTTCAACATGGATTCTGTGCTTCCATTAATGTGGCCTCAGGTTGCTTAATTTCTTTTTACCACAAACAAGACAGATATCGTTGGCTTCTACTGAACTTCTGGGCCTTGGGGAGCTCCATGTATTTTTCATATAGCTCTGGAGAGGTACTTTTTTCAATGTTGTTTTTAGGAATTTTAATTTAATACTTTTTACTTACTAACTTTAAAAATTGAGGGTCTTTTATGATGGAAGAGGAAATATTATACTTCAGCACCAGTTATTGTCTTTATGGACTGTGCAAGGGTGGGGAATCTGTGGCCTCAAGGTCACATATGGCCCTCTAGGTCCTCAAGTGTGGCCCTTTGATTGAATCCAAACAAATCCCCTTAATTAAAGGTCACCATAGTATATTTTATTAGAGTCACCAAACAAAGATAGTTGGAATTGTTCTTGTAAATTTACATACATTGCAAATTCTTCTAAAATAATTTTTAATGAGAAGCTCAGTTTTTTGGTTAGAAATGTTCCAAGATACCCATTATAAAATTGCTCGACATTTTCTTTAGTCTTTCGTTTTAAAAAAAAAATCTTTCTCCTCCAGTCTTACAAGTCAAGAAGAGAAATTGCCATTAATGCTAGAAATGATTCTCACCTTTTGAAAACAAGCTTTTATTTTGCCTTAAGTTGCTCACATCAAAAGACCACTTGCTGTTTCCCTAGATGCTGCTGTTTGACTTAAAAGATCACTCACCTTCTTTCAACAGTGTTGATTAACTGTGAAAATCTGATTTTCAAAATAACAAGTCTGTTGATGCATTGCCAATATTACAATGACGGATGATCCCTTATTCCTATTTTCAGAATGGCAGGAGGTCGGATACTCTCGGCAATAAAGACAGAGTTGATAAAAGGCCGAAGCAGTGGGGATCCATTCCGGCAAGCAACAGAAGAAGTTACTCAGGATTTGGATTTGAGGATTAAAAACATTATCAACTCTCAACAAGAAGACAGAGTTGTTAACACCACTGGCAGCAGCCCAGCACGGGTAATGGATTGCCTTTTTCCTTTTTAGTCTCCTAATGAAAGAATTATCTCTTTTGTCATTGGAAATATGATTCAATACTTGCTTAAGGCAGAGGAGTGTGACTTCCTCTGTATTGAGACTTTGTTCAAAGGAAATCTTTTCAAGTAAGATCGTGTTAATTTTTTGGTTGTCAATTTCTAACAACTGAAAATATTCCTAAATTGAATGTTGCTATCTGAGGCAGTGTAACCCAATGGCAAGAGTACTGGACAAAGGTCAGAGCATCCTGGTTTTAGTCCTCGATTGACTGCTAAGTACAATTGTGTGATATTAAATAAGTCACATAATATTGAGGAGACAAAATGGTGCCCTGGGGTCAAAGGACCTGGTGAAAATTCCAGCTCTGACACTTAACTACCTGTATGACCTTAGCAGGTGACTTACCCTTCCTGGGTCTCAGTTTCCTCAAGTGTCAAATGTGGGGTTTGGACTAATTGACCTCTAATGTAGCCCTTCCAGCACTAACATTCTATTAATTCAAAATAATCTTTAAGTTCCTTTCTGTCATGAAAAAATATTATGATCCTTAGCTCATGTGGTAGTTTAAATATAGTTTATAAATTTGTGTAAATATTTGCTATTTAGCTACCATGGCAGTTTTTCTAAAGCATATCCTAATTTCTCCCCATCTACACCAATTATAAAATAATGTAGTTTTCAGCTCCCAGGTCCCTTGTGGTATGGCATGCTAGGCATTATAAAGTAATGTTAGTCTTTTTGATGGCTAATTTCAAACCAGGCCTAGTGGTGATTGTGGTCTATAGCTAAAACTCACCTTTTCCAGCAGAATTTCCCCTACTCTAGATTCCCTCATTCTCTACCAGACTTAACTCTGTACATAACTATGCCAAAAAAGTAAAGGAAAGATCAATTTTCTGATATCTCATCACCCAGTTGGCTACAGCTGATGAATTTCTCAGGCACAGAAGCTCTTAAAAACATTCTTTATCAGTGCAGAGATTTTTCATTAGTGGAGGGGAATACCCATAACAGTGAAAAAAAGTGTTTTTAATGTCTAATAATGTAGGAAGCTTGTTATAATATCGTTTTGCCCTAGAACAAACTTTGTTATAAGATGGTTCCGTCTTAGATTTTTCCTAAGGGTTTTTATTAATTAGCCAGTTAAGGACCTTTTCATAAGTTGGCTCTGTGATATTGACCTTACAGACAGAATTATAATGGGCTCCAGTGTAGAAAGAAAAACTCTTGCTTAACTCTTGTCCCTATGTTAGATTCTTGTCGGAAGGAGCTACATTGAGGGATGCCATTCTAGCTGAGATTGCCCCACACTATGACAATCTGCAGATGGGAGAAAGCCCTGCATCTCCACTGTGTATTTTGATTAAGCCTAAAGGGGTGAGCAGCAGGCCTATTTCACCTCACCTCAGTGAGCCCCAAAGGATCCTTGACCTCTGACTGCCTACAGCCCCCCTGCCTGAGCCTGAGTCAGGTGATAGCCCCAGGTGATGAGCAGCACAGTGGATGCAACAGCTCCTAGCCCCAGGGCTCAGGAGTGTCCCATCTCTTGCAGCAAGGGTTTTTAAAAGCAGCAAGAATCTGGTTTCAAAATAGAAGCTTTTAGGCGAGTCCCAAGTCCTAAAACTAGGGACATTCCTTGAGGCTTGGAGTTGGTGTTTGCTTTTAGATTGTCTAAATATAGTAATAAATAAATGGTGATAAACATACGGAATTCATCGGTCCTGACAATGAACTAGAAATGGTTTGGATAGGTTGGCAGATGTTAGAGCTACAGGTTATTAAGCAGCAGTGAAGGCCTTTTGGAATACGTCCCTAGCCTTTTGAGGTTTATATCATGAATGCTTTGCCACAAACATGGTCTTGGTGCCGCTGTTTCTGAGACAAAATATTGGATAAGCAGGAACATTTTAAATCACAATGAGATTCCTGCCATTGTATAGTCACAGTACTTTGCTGTTTTTTGTTGTTTGATCTTAATGACAGTCCTGTGAGGTCAGGCTGAGGGTATCATCCCCATGTGATGCTTGAAGAAACAGATACAGAGAAGTGTCATTCCTGGAGTCCTAGGGTCAGGCTCTGACAGGAGGAGGACTTGGGCCTAGGTGTCTTGGCACAGCCTTCTCTTTCTACTTGATCCCACTCCTTTCTACAAAGCTATGGATTTGGACCTAGAAGGGACCTAGGTTATCCAGTCCAATCCCCTCATTTTTCAGTTGTGGAAACTGAGGCCCAGTGACACTGGTTTTCATGTGTGATTTGTACTTGTTGTCTCACCATTTTGTGGTCTTACCTCATAGTTACCAAAATGATTTTCCTAAGCCATACTTACTCCTCTCGCTTCCCTACCTCATATATCCCAGTGGCTCCCTATTCCCTTTAGGATCAAATATAAGCTCCTCTGTTTAGCTTTTAAAACCTACATAACCTGGCTTCAACCCACTTTTCCAGCCTCTCCTTCCTGTCCTGGGCAGTTCAGTCAAACTGACCACCTCTCTGCGCCTCTCTCACACAGGAGGCAGGCAGACTCCCCATCTTCCACCTCTGTCCCTTGCTCTTGCTATTATCCCCCATGCCTGGAATATACTCCCACCTTACCTCCCTTTTTCCAAATCCTTTGTTTCCTTCAAAACTGAGAGCAAGTACTGCCTTCTCCATGGAGTCTCTTGTCATTCTCTGAACTGCAAAAAATTACCCTGTATTTAATTCCTATCTATTTCCTAGATGCTTATTTCTGTCCATGGTGTTTCCCATAGTGGAAAGTAAGCTCCCTGAGGACAGGGACCAACCATTTTACTTTTGTCTTTGTATCCCCAGTGCCTAGCACAGTGCCTGGCACATAAAAGGTACCTTAACAAATGCTTATTGATTGAGTCATAGTTAATGTTCAGTTAGCCCACCAAGGAAGGAGAGTATTGACACAGATAATGGAAGACTATGAGTAATGGGGCAGGGATGGGGAGGGGACGTGTGTGTGTGTATAATCTTTATTACCTCTACTTTAAATTATTTTTGGTTTTAGCCAAAATCGTATGCCATTAATCATGGCACTGCCTACTGTGGCAGAGAGACGGTGAAGATTTTACTTGTTCTCTTGGATGAAGAAGCATCGAATCCTCCCACTGAAAACAAAGCAGACCTTTTGTATGGGGAAGAAAATACAACTTCATACACTGGCACTCCTATCCTGACTCTTTTTAGGTGAGGAATGAATGAATGAATAAATGAATGAATGAAGAATGAATGAAGGAAAATTTATTAAGTGCTTACTATGTGCTAGGCATACAGATGTAAAAAGAGTGATACCACGTGTCCTTCAGGGAGCTAATGGGGAAAGACAATGCCTCTAGGGCAGTGGAGGCCGAGAAAAGAAAAGCAGGGCTGGCTGGGATGTGGTAAATAGATGGTAAGATAGCCTGGGTTGACAACTGCAGAGCTGGATAGAATATAAAAGTGGATGGCAGCCTGGTGTCTGAGGCCAGTCAGGAGACATGATGGAATAAGAGGGCTGGTTGCATTTATTCATTAACCAGCTGAAATGCCCCCTGTGGTAGGAGCTTCCATGAGGAAGGGATAAACTTGACCAGGGAGGGGAAGCATGGATGGGTTCTTGGAGGTCTGGGCCTCCATTTAATTACTAAATGAGGACATTTTTAAAATTAATATCTGCCTCTCCTTACTAGTTTAATTATTTGTTTGCTGGAAAGCAGAATGGTAAGCCAATTGACCTCTCAAGGATGCTTTTAAGTCATTCATTCTCTGATTCCAATTTTTCCCTCAAACATTCATTTTGTTAAAAGATGCTGACCTGATTCTTCCTTTAGAACAGTGATCTCCAAACGTTTTTGATCATCTGTTAGAGCTATCCCAAAGGTGCCTTCAGAGGGTCTATAGAAAATGTATTTCATTCCAATACTCTTATTCAAGTGCAAAAAAAAATTTTTTTTAATCCATTTTGGAAAATTGACCACAGAAGACTAAATATAAAAAGTCATAGGATGAGGACATCTCTTTTCACGTTGGTTCCATGTGAATCGCACCAAGACATGAGAAACAAGTAATAGTGATGATGATAATAATCACAGCTTTGGCCAGAATCCTGTACATTCCTGCCTTCTAAAGGCTCCCTTGTTACTCCCCACTCACAGCTCTGCACTCACTGTAGATCTTCTGGCAAAGACTGAATGGAGGAGGATTCTTTTTTGAGGCATGTGTTGTACCAGGTCACGTCTAAGGTCCTGTCCAGTTTTGATATTCTGTGATATTGTGATTAGGGTGACCAGCATTCAGAAGTGGTACCAAATCAATTCATTTTAAAAATAATTTTTATCATTATAATTGCCTGAAAGTTTACATCCTGAATCGTTGCCTAAAATTTGAGTTTTTAAGAAATGAAAATAATGGCCTACATAAAAAATGACCTGTGTAAACTTAATTAACTCCCAGGACTCTAAGAAAAGAAAAAGGAGGTGAAAGCACCATTATATAAAACTGCAGAGACTCATAATCAAGAATAAATCATCTAAGATCATAGAAATGCTGCTTTCTGTGGGGAAAATCAGAATAAATAAAAGCCACCTTAGAAGATGGATTATCATTACCTAATTCTTTTTTTATTCAGTTCTCCAACACAAGCAAATGAATTCCTGATCAAGCCTTTAAGAGAACGTGTTCAGAAATCTATGGAAGAGAAAAGAATAAAGGTACGGTATGATTAATTTGGTTAAGTTATACATGAAATTATATTATCATGGATGTTACGTACAACTACAAACATCTTTGGTGGTAGCATACTACATAAAGGAGATACAGGATAAAATGCAACATATCTAGGAAAATCAATTTTAAAGAGAATATTGTAAATTTTTAAGTTGACTATTATAAAAATACTCTATCTCTGCAATCTTGGTTAATGTGCCTCTTGCTATTTAAATCTTTCTTGTTTTCAAAGAAGAAGAAGAGAAGGGAAAATGAAGCATGAAAGATGAAAAAGCCTTAGATTTTGACCTAGAAAGGACCTTAGAGGTTTCCTTGTCCAACTCCTTCCTTTTACAGATGAGGAAACTGAGGCTTAGTGAGGTTGAAAGATTTAGCCAAGGTCCCACAGATGGGGAGTATGTAGCAGAGCTGGGGTTCTAGCCCAGAGCTTCTGACTCGAAAACCAGTCTTCTTTCCATTCTACCTTCATTATTTGCATTTCTAATATCTTTAGTTTTCTGTCCCCAGCACTTTCCTGTGCTTTTTTTCTACACTGTTTAAGGTTCCTAGAAGACCTTCTGCTCACTTCTCTGGTCTGGTGAAATCCTAATGATCCTTTAAGACCCTGCTCAAATGCCAGCTCCTTCATGAAACCTTCCTGATTTCCCCAATCAATAATGATTCTTTTCCACTGGAATCTCACTGATTACTCTGCACTTAAAGAGGTCATGTGATCTGAAAGATGGCGATATAAGTTATGTTCAACCCCGGTCTCTGGTTGTGCAATCTTAGAACAGTTTTTTTAATAATTTATAGTATAGACATTTATAGTAATTATTTATAATTTATATATACTATATATATATATGTAATATATACTATAATATATAGTAATTAGAATTGTACCACAAAGGGAAGGAGGAGGAGACTGCTTGTACATGATTTAAAGCCTTCTGAGATGATAATGGAGAGTGAAACTACCTGAAGCTCCCACTCGCTCACCTTAACCATATGCTGGTGGACTATGTGCCCAATGCAAAGGATTTGCCATGCTTGAGCTCCAGACTTCAACAGCAGTGGCCTCTACCTTGGTATCCTCATGTCATGACTCAGTCTGAATTCCCCACTTCTGGTGAACTTGTTGGGCATCATGACACAAAAATGGTATGATAACAGTGAACTAGGTGAACAGACCCAGTGATACAGAGCTTGTTAGAGGGGCAAATATTTCCATACCTAAAGGAAAGGGTTGGTATAAACGCATCTGTAGTCCTCTCCACTTCCTAGGCATCCCAACAAATCTCCACACATCCCAACATAAAGAGCTTAAGTTCACCTTGCCCAGAGGGTCTGGACAGTAGAGAACATGTTCTATGGCAATGGAAGGATGAGAGGTGGAGGAATAATGCTGAGAACAGAGGAAAGATGGCAAATGACCAGAAGGCCAAGAGAGAGGTTGAGTTGTTATTGTTGTTTGGTTGTGTCTGACTCTTTGTGACCCCATTTAGGGTTTTCTTGGCAAAGATACTGGAGTGGTTTGCCATTTCCTTCTCCAGATCTTTTTACAGAAAAGAACTGAGGCAAACAGGGTTAAGTGACTTGCCCAGGGTCACCCAGCTAGTAAATGTCTGAGGCCAGATTTGAACTCAGGAAGATGAGTCTTCCTGACTCCAGGCCTAGTGCTCTATCCACTGTGTCACCTTGATGCCTGAGACATTGAATATAAATTAGCTAATAAAGCAACAGTCAAAATCATAAAGAAAGAGAAAAATGAGCAAGCAGGCAATAAAAGATCACGATGCAATGAATAAATATTGCAGTGTTATGGAAACTGAACCAAAATTTCACAATGAAAAAAAGATAGTAAGTTATGCAGAATCCCCAGAAATGATGGAACAAGAAACTCTGGAATTGTTTAAAAGAGAAATTGAACTATTATAGGAAGAAATTCAAAGGAAATTAGTGCAGAGCTCAGGATATTTAAAGAAGAAATCAGTAAAACAAGTCTGAGAGTAGACGATTTAGAACAGATGACAGAATTTTCTCAAGACAGTAAAGGCCATAAGAAAAAATGACAGGCCTGAAACTTAATAAAGAAGTGGAATAACTTTAGGCAGAACAAAAACAAAAGAAAATTACATTGGAAGAACACATGAATTTTATGAGAGCCGAAGTGACTGACCTGGAAAACATGGTATGTAAAGGATAACTGAAAGATCATAAGATTCTCAGAAAAACAGTCATTTATGAAGTCAGAATACAATACCCTAGAAACTGACAACAGGTCTGTCCTTTATAACTATTAAAAACAGAAAACAAAGTATTGATCATCAGGACCTGTACAAATCAGTACAAAATTAGTACAAATTTCTGACAAACACCAAGGCACAGAGTGGTTAAGTTCTGGAATTCAATGCCAAACAATGAATATTAAAGTAGCCAAAAGTAGCTAAAAGAAAGACTTTTATCTATCAAGAAATGTTCATTTAAATAATCTAGGACTACTTCTCCACGAGAAATCAAGGAAAAGATTGTGATGCACCCCCCCAAATAAGATAATCTACATAACTGAGCAATGGTTAAAAAAAAAAAAGATAGAATTTCAACATAGGAGAAACATTTGATTGGTTCCTCCAAAAGAAGCCAGAATTGCATAGATTATGTGAATTCTAAACTATTCAGCCGATCATTCATCATGCATTTGTTGTGTTCCTCCTATGAATCAGGAACTGTACTAAGCATTAGGGATACAAAAGAATGCCAAAAAAAAAAAAAATAGGTACAGTTAACAAGAAAAGACTAAACCATAAATCAACTCAGCTTTCTAAGGTAAGGCAAGACCTGAAAAAACCTTTATTTTTTTTTTAAAACAATAACTAACGGCCAAAGAGAAAACAAAGAATTATTAGGGGACAAAAGGATGTATGAGGATAAAGATTTAAGGGGAGCTAAACGCAGGAAGAAGAAGGTATGGACAAGAATTGGATTACTATTTGGCAGACTGAAATCCACATTCCCTCAAAAAGGAGATGAGTGAAGGTAAAACAGGGAAGTCACTCATGTGCAGTATGGGAGAGAAGAGTAAGAAGGAACCAGCTTGCCATGGGTTTGAGCAGAGAAAGGATCATAATTTTGCTGGTCCCTGAACATCTACATGGGGAGATTTTGTAGAGCAGGGTAAGAAGACGCGAGTGGAAAGACTTGGGTGGAAGAAAGGAATATAGGAGGCTAGTCTTTCTCTAGAAGGGTTAATAATGAGGGGAGGCATTGAAGCGTGTACCCATGGGGGTAGAGGGAAGAGTGATGAACTTTCTTTGGAGTGGATGGATACCATAAGAGACCACCACCTCTGAGTGGTGGGTATGCTTCCCAAGACTGGATCAAACCTCAGGAGAGGGGGAAGGAGATGTCCCCATAGGTGGCTGGCTTCCAAAGTAGAAGGGGTGGGTACCTTGGATCCAGTGGTAGGATGGGCCTTAAAGAGGGTGGAGTGGCGATGGTAATGGTGTGTACATGGTGGCTGGACCTGGTCTCATAACCCATCAGACAGAGCACTTCTCATCAAACCACACAGCCTTCTTCATGACTGATTATTTTCTGAGAGTCAGCCTCCAGAGATTAAGGCCCTTCCAAAGAAACTGATGGCGAAGGCAGGAGTGGATGAGGTCTGAATGGGTGCTAAGAGGGGAATGGGATAGAGGAAAACCTAAAAGTATTTCCTCTTCTAGAAACCCGCTGTAGTGTGACAAAGGAGAATGAACAAAGAGAGAGATGTCAGCATATAGCTTGGGACTAGGAGACCAGAAGAAATGAGGATAAAGTCCAGTAACAATTACAGCTCACATTTATATAGCACCAACTTAGGGCTTGCCAGGTGCTTTACATATGCCGTCTCTTTGGATCCTCACAACAACTCTGGCAGGTAGGCCCTATTTTTATCCTTATTTTGCAGATGAGGAAACTTAATACTATCCTAAATAATAAGTAAGTCAAAGAACAAAATCATAGAAACAAGGAATGATTATGCGAAAGGAAAATGGTAATGATGAAGCAATATACCAAAATTTCTATGATGCAGCAAAAACAGTCCTCAGAGGAAAAATATTCCTCTAAAAATATAAAATAAAAATAAAAAATTTCTCTAAAATATATGCAAAATAGAATATGGGGTCCTGCCCTGTAATGTGAGTTATGTGGTAGAGTTGCTCAGACCAAGAAGAAGTGGTTCTGGTCACCATGAACTGTGGTTCAGAAGATAAACTGTCTACAATGCTAGATTTCCCAGTAGGGTTTCCCACTAGGGCTGTTCACATGGATTTAAAAAGATTTAAAAAGTTAAAAAACCAGTGAGGACCTAAATCCCTCTTATTCTCACTGATCAACAAGGTGCTTCATAAGCCCCGGCAAGGATCCAGCCCAAGGGAAAGCTGAAATTTGTAGCTAGCACTGGGTAAGCAAATTCCAGCCTGTTCTGGTCCAACCTGTGTGCAAATTATTCTCCGAAATTGAAAAAGAAATCACTCTACTAGGTTTTTTTGGGGGGAGGGTTCTGTTTTTTCTTTTACAACATGACTATTATGGAGTGTTTTACATGACTTCTAGATAGAATTGCTTGCCTTCTCAATGGGGGTGGGGAGTGGGGAAGGAGGAAGAGAGAGAATTTGAAGCTCAAAATTTTAAAAATGAATCTTAAAAATTGTTTTAACATGTAACTGGGGAAAAATAAAATACTAAATAAATGAAAAAAAATCACTCTACTAGACTTCTTTAAGAGACAAAAATAGTCCTAACAACTAAATCAGGGAAGTCTATTTGCATAGTTGGTTTTCTAATTTTTAAAAATGCATATTCAGTTCATTAACTTACATCACCATCTTTCAGATCACATGATCTCTTTAAGTGAAGAGTAATCAGTGAGATTCCAGTGGTTTATTCTAAGAAATGTAAAACCGGTCATGAATACCTTTGATGTTGTAGCTCTATTACTTTATTTTTTCTATGGTTTTTACTTAGCTCTTTAGCTGGCCTAGCAAATAGCCCTGACATAAAGTAATTCAGAGGGAAATCGAGTCGGTGTTTCTGTGTTTTGTAGTATATGACTCTTCTAGCTGAAGCCTCAAGAATCTATATAACCAGATACACAACTGACTCTGGTACTTCATCAGATATAGGACTTGTTGGAATGACAGAATTGTAAAAGAAAATAATGTCACTGAGCTAACTATGGCTGGACACTTTAGCAGCTTGTAAATGCTTTTTAACTCTGACTCTCTTGATGGAAAATTTTCTTTTCGGTTGTGGAAAGAATCTATTCTCTGCAGTTGAAACCCTGTCTTGTAAAGTGTATTTTTAAGCAGGAAATGAGACTGAATTTGGAGATTTGGTATGTTTGATGACTTGTTTGTGAATTGCCCATCTCATATCATCTTGGTCAATGTCCTTAATTTCTCTGGCTCTTCTGTCTGGATGAGTGAAAAAGCATTTATTTAGCTCTTTCTAGTGTTAAAAATTGGGACCCAACACCAGTTCTGTACTGAAGGCAACACATAGAAGAGAGTAGTGGCCAGAGAAAGGAGTCACAGGGATGCTGAGTGGAGCCATAGGGCAATGAGTTGATCATCACACCATTTCCAGAAGCAATGCTAATACTGTGATTAGATTATTGATCCCAGAGAAAGAGATGGGAAGTGTTTATGTGTAGGAGAGGTAAGGGGGAGGAGAGGGGACAAGTTGGTGAGGGTACATGTGGGTGGTAGGGAGGATGGCAGAATGTCCCATGATATCTAGGGTGGATTAATGTGAAGTATGATCTGGGGTCAGCTAGAAACAGTCGGGTGAATTTGCAATTAACGAGTAAATCAAACTCAGCTCTATGCAAGTGGAAGGAAGGAAACAGGCATTTATCGAGCACCTACTATGTGCCAGGCACTGTGCTAAGCACTTTACAAATATTATCTCATTTGATTCTCACAACAACTTTGGTAGGTAGATTCTGTTATTATCCCTACTTTAAGTTGAGGAAACTGAGGCAGAGATGAAGTGACTTGCTTTAGTTCTAGAAAGTGTCTGAGGCTTGAATTCAGATTTCTCTGACTGCAGGCTCAGAGCTCTATCCACTGAGCCACCTAACTGTCTAAAAAGTTGGAATGCATGATCTCTGAGATACCTTGTAACTCTCAATTTCTATAATTTTAATTAGAAGATTAGAGAAGCATTGGGTATGGATGGAGCACTGAACTTGGAATCAGAAGGACTGGGAAAATGAGAGGGCTGAATTAACTGCTCTCTGAGGTCCTTTCCAGCTCTAAATCTCTGGCTATGGTGATTGTAGTCCAATAAGGCTTCTAGAAAGAGGTCAAAATGAATCGCATCTTGAAGAATGGGCAGGAGATGGAAAGGAAGAGAGACTGTTCTGGCCTGGGCCAACAGCATCGGCGAAGGCCTAGACAGAGAACAGCAGGAAAAGCAATGGAAAATAGTAGAAAAGAAAGTCATAGAGATATGACAGGGTCCAGTTTTGGCAGGCCATGAATACCAGGCTTGAACTTGATGCTGTAGGCGATAGGGTCCCATTTTAGAACATGAATAGCCCTGTTTGAAGAAGATAAATACAGCAGCATTGTGCAGTGAGGATTGTGAAGAATTTGAAGAGAGAAAATAGGAGGGTTAATCTTTCTCTGATCTTTGAAGGGCCTGAGCAATAATAGCTAATAATACCTGGCATTTATAGACTAAGGTTTGCCAACTGCTTTACACATGTTATCTTAGTGGGGCCTTTGAACCTGTGGGAGGAGAGAAGGCCTGATTTGATGGTAGCTCGTTTGAGAAGTCGAGGGAGGAATCAAAGATGATTAACCCTGGGGGAGGGAAAGAATGTTGGTGGCACTGAAGCCCAGAAAAGCTGGTTTTTGTTGAACAGACGAGGTTGGTTCGGAGCATTTTGAGATCGTGTCTCGTCCTCTGATCAGAGCCGGAAAAGACTAAAGGCCTAGAGAACCTGCAGTACTCCGGCCTTCATTACGTTACAAAAATGAAGACCTGGCATGTCATGGTGTCCTTGGTTTCCCTGGAATCTCTGACCAGATTAGAATTTGAAAACACTGTATATCTTCTTAATCCCCCGAGTCATTAGAACCTTTGACTTGATCTAGAGAGGGAACATCCTTAGTTTTTCAGAGAAGTCATCTTCCTTAGCATGGGCTCACGTTACCAATGTTCCTTTTGGGACATCATTCAGAACCATAATTGGAGCCTGTGTGCATCGGTTCCTTTGTTGCCCTGGAATGTTCCATCATTACTATGAGTTGGAAATGACTTGAATGAGAGAGTTTTCTGATTAATAGGGGAATCTGTTGGACAGACTTACTCTTCAAGCAAGCTGCTTATAAAATAATAAATGTCTCTGGCAGACCAGGTAAACACAGTGTAGATTGTCTTTTTCTTCAGCCCAGATGGTGACAAGTCACTATCGTGGACAAGTCACAAGATCCTGCAGGTAGCCAGTACCACTGTTGGTGCTCTTGCCCATGTCTGCAACTCCAAAGTCAACCACCACACCATGTTGCTTCTCATGTCAGTCAGATGGCATTTATCAAGCCCCTGCTATGTGCCAAGAACTGTGATACAGTTCCCGGGAACTGGGAACACAAAGAAAAGCAAAAAACAGTCCCTGCTCTTTACAGTGAGGGGTGAGGTGAATGGAAGTCAAAGACAGGAGGATGTGCAGGACAGTAGAGTATCACTGAAGCCAAAGGAGAGGCTTGAGAAGGAGGAGGTAGTCAGCACTATCAAATGCTAAGATGGTCAATTGATGCATTAATAGTATTTTCATAAAGAATACTTAAAAGTAGGGGTTAAAACAAAAACATATCCATTGTGAGGTTTTTGTGTTTTCTCTTTGTTTACTTTGCATTAGTCAGAGTCAAACAGGAATTGATACTTTGAAGTCTATACAGAACCAAAAATTAGAAGTTAACTGAAAAGGGTAATTCTTGCTTTTTCCAATATAAACAACTTGGAATAATTGATGACTTGAATTAAACCAAAACTGGGCTGAAATTCTATCTGGAATGATAGTAAATTTAGAAACATTGAAAAAGAATGAAGGTAAACTAATTATAATTAATAGTGGTACTAACAGTTAAGTGGAATATATAAATAATAATAATAATAATAATAGCTAGTATTTATATAATAACTACTATGTGTCAGTCACTATATCAAGTTGTTTGCAAATATTATCTCATTTGATCTTCACAATAACCCTGAAAGGTTGGTATCATTTTTATTATCCCCATTTTACAGTTGAAAAAGCAAGGCAACCAGAGGTTAAGTGATTTGCACGCGATCACACAACCAACAGGTGAGGGCAGATTTGAACTCAAATCTTCTTGATTCCAGGCCCAGTTCACTATCCATTGTGCCATCTATTTCCTACAACTTGCTAATGTAAAAGGAGCTTTTGTGTAGGAAAATATCAATTTAAATTTTTAAAAAATGTTTATGTACTGATTAGAAAGAAAACAACTGAATATGAAAGGGTATTTATAATTTTAAAGTTAAAGTTTTAATTATTATACTTGAGCCTTAGAAACTCATTCCAACTATAAATGATTATTTGAAGACATTCTCTAATCCATTAACAAGGAGATACAAATTAAAATAAACAACAACAGATTTTGCATTTTCCCTTTACACTCCAAAATTGTCGAAGATGACAAAAACCAAAGATAGTCAATGTTGGTGAGGCCATGGGAAGACGAGTGACTGTGGACTGGTCCATTTGTTCAGTTTGGAATCATGCAATGAAAGTGCCTAACCTGTCTGTAGCCTTTTATCCATCGATCCTGTTGCTGGGCCCCAACGATGTCCGGGACAGAAATGAAGGTGTCTGAGTCGTCCCAGTGTGTTTGGAGCCGCACCTCTTCTGGTGGCAATGTACTGGAAACAAAATGGGCCCCAATCAGCTGACAAATGGTTCTAAAAACTAGGGTCTGTGATTGTAATGGAATATCATTTAATAAGAAAGGATAAATATAAGGAATTCAGAGACACGCTGGAAGATTTGAATGAACTGGTGCAGAGCAAGGTAACCAGAGCCCAAAGAGTATTATACACAATATAAAGGGGGGTAAAAAAATTCTCAAAGAAAGCTGCACTCTCAGTAATTGAAAGCCAAAAACAAAAAATGGTGGTCCTACAAGAGAGCAGGGGGATGATAGAGGGGAGGGCAGATTGGGGGAGGGGGCAATTAGAAGCAAACACTTCTAAGGAAGGACAGGGTCAAAAGAGAGAATAGAATAAATGGGGGGCAGGATAGGATTAAGGGAAATATACTTAGTTTTTCACCACATGACTACTATGGAAGCATTTTGCATGACTATACATGTATAACCTGTATTGAGTTGCTTGCCTTCTCAATGAGGGTGGGTGGGGAGGGAGGAAGGGAGAGAATTTGGAACCCAAAGTTTTAAAAATAAATGTTAAAAAAAAATTGTTTTTGCATGCAACTGGGAAATAAGATATACAGGAAATGAGGTATAGAAATCTATCCTGCCCAACAGGAAAATTGAAGGGGAAGGGGATAAGAGAAGGGGGGGAGGTAGAAGGGAGGGCAGACTAGGGGAAGGGGTATTCAGAATGCATGCCATCTTGGGGTGGGGGGGGAGATGGGGAGAAAATTTGGAACTCAAAATCTTGTGGAAGTAAATGTTGAAAACTAAAAATAAATCTATTATTTAAAAAAAAATGGTGGTCCTAGAGAACAGATAATATATATATTTAGAGTCAGAAAGACCTGAGTTCAAATCCAGCCTCAAACACTTCCTAGTTGTTGGTTCCTGGGCAAGTCACTTAGCCTGTCTACCTCAGTTTCTCCATCTGTAAAATGGGCATAATAATAGCACCTACCTCCCAGGGTTGTTGTGAGGATCATATAATTGTTAGGTTCTCAACATAGTGCCTGGTTATATAGTAGGCACTATATAAATATTAGCTGTTATTATTTTTGTTACTGTTATCATGGCATTGAGACATGGAAATGCTAGAACAGAATATTGCGTCCACTGTCTGATGCACTATTGGCCATTCTTTCTTAATTTTTTCTTTGTTCCCTTGGAGGGTTCAATCTGGAAAAGGAGAGGGGGAGCTTTCTCTCCCCTTTCCTCCAAATGACTGATAGAATGACAAAAGACATCAGTAAAACATTTTTTTTTAAAAAGGGAAACTCCATTTCACTGTTAATGCAGTTGACTTATGATAATAGTTGTAACTTTTTAGCAGTTTGACTCATTCTTCTCCTTAATATAACCAGAGTCAGGCTTTCCTATATGAGGTACTATTTTCCTCAAACTGGGAACCTCCTAAAAATTTCAGTTTAAAAACAGTTTGTGGCAAAAGGACTTTACCAATTCTTGGCAAACTTGAAGTTCATTGCAATTTTACTGCGCGTGGAAATCTTTCCAAAGGGTGGCGGTGGGGGAGGGGAAACCACTCTAAAGCAAAATTCAATCTCTTCTCCTCATGTGACTCGAACCTAAAACGATTTGAACAGCCACACATGAATCTGGACATTATTCTCAGTTGTTTAGCACTTCAAAAGCCGCTTCAAGAGAGAATTGTTTTGCCTATTTGTGATTCCAATACAAATAAACAGAGAGATTTGGAAAATTTGCAACAGGAAGAAATCTCAATTCTAAGTAACCACTAATCTTGTGAACAGAAATTCAACTTCTGTGAACAAAGGAAAAGCAGCCTCTTTTAAAGTTATAAATACAATCTAATGCAGCAACTTAACATTTTCTCCCTATTTGGGGGTAGAATTAATAAAATCAAAGAATCTTAAGTGTGTGAAGGGACCCTAGAGAGTCCAGCCTCCTTTCCAGTTCAGGAATTCCTTCTCTGATCTCCCTGATGGGGATACAGATAACCTCTCTTGGACATTTTGAGTGACAGGGCTCCCTATTTCACTAGATGGCTTATTCCAACTAGTTCAAATCAACGTGTATTTATTGAGAGCCTACTATGTGTCAGGCCCTGTTATGTACTGGGAAATCCTAGCCCTCAAGAGCTTACATTCCATTTCTGGATGACATGACTTGTTTAAAAATTCTTAATTTTATGAAGAGAGTAGTATCTACATCTTTTTATCTTATACCCAGTGGTTAGAGCTACGTGTAACAGAGCTACAATAAAAATAAGCTTATTTCATCTTCTATGTGATAGCAATTTTCAAATACGTTTAAAGTTAATCCACATTTCCTCATTTCTTCTCTGAGTAGCAACCTCAGGTCATTTAACTCTTCCTCATATGACTTGGCTTTCAGACCTTTCACCATCTTGGTCATGGACCTTTAGATGCTCTCTAGATTGTCAGGGTCTCCATTGACATGTCATATTTAAAGCTGAGCATGTACTCCGAGTGCAGTCTGATCAGTGCAGAGAATAATGGAACTATTACTTCCCCATGATCCAGTATATACTTCTCTTAATGGACCCGATGATTAAAATTGCTTTCTTGGCAGCCGTTTCACAGTATTGGCGACGTTGGACTTGCAGTTGACCAAAATCTCTTGTCTTCTCCCATATGGAAGGCTATTAATTAGATCCCTTTTGTTCTTATGCAGTTAGTAATTTTTTGAACCTAAGCACAGGACTTTGCATTTAACCCTAATAAATTTTATCTTGTTGCTTTTGGCCCCTTGTTGCAGCCTGTTGAAATCTTTTTGAATCTGGCTTCTGGCATCTGTTTCCTTAGTTATCCTGCCTAGCTTTGTACATCTGTGAATTTGACAACCAGTGTTTTGCGATAGCAGAAACCACCTTCGTGATCCTTTTTATGCAGAGTCTCTGTGTATGGGGGGAGGGAGGAGTATATTTTGTTTTTGTCTTTAACAAGAAACATCAATGAAAGTAAAACATCTCATGTAATTGAGGCAAATGAAAAGTGATTTTTAGTGGGATAGTGGGAACAGATGATGTCATAGGCAAGGGAAATTCAAGTCTGGGAGACATAAAAGTCCTTTATCCTTTAGGGTTATGGGCAGCTTTTGGAAAAGATTTGCTGTTTCTCTGTGCCCTCTGAATGGAAGCTTGTTCTAATTTTGTTTAATGCACAATTGAGGAGCATTTCTCCCTGGTGTAGAGATCGTTGCCATTATCTCTGGAAAGATTCATAGTTGTTTATTTCAGTGTGCTCCAAAGCTACTCTTAGCCAGGATGATAGCCAACATTTATAAAGCACTGTAAGGTTTGCAGACTGCTTTACCTGTATTGTTTCATTCTGCCTTCATAACAACCCTCTGGGATAGGTGCTATTATTATCCCCATTTTACACATGAGGAAACTGAGGCAGAGAGAAGTTAAGTCACTTGCCCAGGGTCACACTGAGTTTCTCAGGCAGGATTCACACTCAATTCTTACTGACACTGAGTCCTTCAACCACACCACTGAGCTGTCTGATGCAATCTCCAGAGGGTTAGCAGTCATAGAATGTCATTCATAGCATAACTTAGTTTTAATTCAAGGTGCTGTTTCCCTGATGACCCCCAAATTGTCAGACTTTAATTTCTTTGAGAAGTCTTCATACTATCCATGGAGCATAATTTTCTCTGAAATTAATTTATTTTTCTAATTCAGTGTCACCAATTTCTGACTTGAAAGATACATGAACAAAAACAAATTTGTCGTGAGAATTCGTAGACTCATAGAACTGGCGCTGGAAAAGACCTTAGATGGGTCTAGTTCAACTCCTTTGATTAGGCGAGAAGCGACTTGTCCAAGGCCACACAGGCAGTAGGGAGCAAGACATCAGAAAAGGATTTCAGGACTCAAGATGAATGAAACTTGTAATGATCAGAAGAATTTTAAAGGATTTTTGTGAGATGAGCCTTAGCTGAACAATAAGCATATTAGTGATTGTTCATTTTCTTCTATTGCTTCACCAGATGAAACAAACCTTAATTAGGTCCCAATTTGCTTGCACTTACAAAGAGGACTTCATGACCAGCCATGAGAGATGCAGCTGGAGGAACCAGACAGAAGACGAGCCAGCATGCACGCCTCACCTGCAAAATGCCCTTACTGGTAATTGCTGTCCCGTTATCTGAACGGTTTATAACTAACTCTGAACTAACAGCAGAATGGAAAACCCAAAACAAAACAAAACAACAAAAAAACAAAGTTTTTTAAGTGATGGGAAATTTATTCATTTCTTTAAATGAAATAAAATGTTGTGTTTTGCTTAAGTGAAACTACATAACAGTTTGCAAGTGCATAAAGCATCCCACTTGAACTTTTGATTGATCTTAAACTTCATAAATTAAGAAAAAAAACATTGGAGTATTTTAGATACCATTTTTGTTCTTCATTTGAAAAGTTATTATGTATAGACATATAAGTTTAAATTCTTCTCTCTGATCATTATTCTTTATTGTAAGGCAGCTCACTCTACTTTATTCTTCTTAAACCCATCCTTTATCCTCACTGCAGACTCTATTCACTCTATGCCTGCCTGTGCAATTCCCCTTTCACTTATTCTGTCAGTCCATCATTCCTTCCCTGCCCTTACTTTCCTCCCTAAACAGTCTCAGTCCCATAGATAACCAGTTCGCTGATCCAGCATCTTCCACCCTTGAATCCCTTGCTGTCCCGTTGGCTCGTTACTCACCTCTGCCAACTCCCTACCCTTGGTCGTCTTCCCCATCTGCCTTTTCTGAGCTGATGCAGGAGATACTGAATGTTTTTTAGAAGGAAGCACTCAACAGTGCTGGCAATATCCATTACAAATTCATTTTTTGTCATCTTGTATAGACTCTTATTGTTTAATGGAAATCCATTTCTCTTCCGATTGATTGTCTATCACATTCTACGTAATGACTTTTCTACACCTCCTTTCTCTTGTAAGCCCCCGGTGCTGCCTCTTCTTGTCTGTTAGCAGATAATATCAAGATCATTTGTCACCAGTCTTCTCATTTCTCCTTTGTACGTTATGTCCCCTCAATATATTTATTCATCCTCTCCTTTGCTCTAGTCTCTGAGCAGGAGATGGTTCTCTTGTTTGCTGAGGTTAAACTC
Organism: Vombatus ursinus; assembly: GCF_900497805.2. Lineage (NCBI taxonomy): Eukaryota > Metazoa > Chordata > Mammalia > Diprotodontia > Vombatidae > Vombatus > Vombatus ursinus. Next base: position 1,505,456 of record NW_020951112.1, on the reverse strand, counting down.
TTGATCTCATTCCCTCCAGACTCCTCTAGGATCTCTCCCCATGGGTTATTCCCTCTCCCTCATTTCAATCTCTACATGTTGTCTCGCTCCTTTCCCACTGACTACAAATTTTCTCAAGCTTCACTTGTCCTCACAAACCTTCACTTGACCCTGACGTCTCCTCAAATTAGCCTTCTCAAACTCTCTTCCCGTTTACTCCCAGGCTTCTAGAACAGGGGTTCTTAGCCTGGCTTCCATGGATAGATTTCAGGAGTCTGTGAACTTGGGGAAAAATACATCTTTATTTTCATTAACCTTTAAGTGAAATTTAAAATTCCAATTATTCAAAAACATGATTTGGAGAGGAGTTCCATCAGTTTTACCAGACCGTCAAAAGGGTCCGTGACACAAAAAAGGTCACAAGTCCCTATTCTAAAAAGAAGAGGCCATATTGACTATTTTGCTTCTTAATCACTCAGTCGTTTTTCACCACTCCGTCATCTGGCTTCATACCCTACCACCACTCCATAATAGTGCTCTCCCAGCAATATTTTGTGATCTCTTAACTGCTAAACTCAATGGCCATTTCTGCCTTAAGGTGTTTATATTTGACACCATATATTACTCCCTTCCTCCTGGATGCTCCCTTTCTTTCCCTTGGCCTAGATGACAGCTGTCTTTCATTTCTCCTTCTACCTCTCTGGCCACTGCTCAATTACCTTTGTTAGATTATCATCCATCTCCTGCCCCCTAAAAGTGTATGTGATCCAAGACACCACTCTGGACCCTATTCTGTCTGTATATTCTTTCCCTTGGTGAGTTCATCCACTCTCATGGGTTCAGTTATTATCTGTAGGCACACTACTCTCAGATCCATAAATCCATTCCTAATCTCTCTTTGGGACTCCAGTCCAGACACTGATTCCTGGCTGTCTAGTTGACATCTTAAAAACAACCTCTCCAAAGTGGAACATATCACTTTTCCCCAAGCATTTATCTTCCCCAAACGTAGTATCTATGGCCATGTTTTCTCTGCCCCAGGCTTAACTTTTAAATGGGGAATTACAAAGTAAGAGATTCTTTTAAATAATGTGGTAATATAGAGTAATATGAGAAGCAACTTGGTGTTAGTGGTTAGGGAGCTAACCTTATAGTTAGCAACATGTAGAGATCCAAGGGTCTGCCTTTGTCACTTACTGCTTATCTGACCAAGAGCATGTCTTTTCACCTCCTCTTGTCCCAGGCGGTTCTCTACTAAGGGGCAAGTGATTTGCCAGTCTGCATCAGTAGAGAGAGTTTCCATGTTGGAAATCCCCTTCAGCAGTGAAATCCTAGGTCCAGATTGACCCTCCTCCCTCCCAGTCCTCCCAAAAAGTAGGATGGAGATGCTATATAAAATGAGAGTGGCTAATATTTTTAGTTTTGTACTAAATTCCATAACAAATTTAATTTTTAAGATTAATTGCAAACTAGCTCAAAGTCATAGAGAGTTAAATATTTAAAATATTTTTTCTATAAGTAACCTTTGTGACTAGACAAAATTATAAATTAATTGTTTATTAAAAGAAAGTATTTTGTTGAGAATCACATTTTAGGCGATGTAAAGAGATAAGAATTGAAGACCGAGGAGTTTAATGGTGATGTGCTTACATTGGATACCCTCTCTCTCCAGAGCATTCCTATTTAGTTAATCAGCTGACCGGATTTTATATAAAGAATGTTTGTTGAAAACATATAACCTTTGAATGCGTTAGTCTACTCTGAATTCTTCTGGGCAGTAGTACTGAATAGGTGTTTATTTTCCTTTTTTTTTTTTTTATACCTCTTGCATAATAGAAGGCACGGATTCATTTGATGGAGTACCAACCCTTGGAACAAATTCTGGAAATGTTCAGCTGAACAGAAGTAAAAATGAAAGATTATCCAAAAAATCAAGTGGTCAGACAGGAAACAAGGGCCCCAAGAGGAAACAGGTGGATTTGAATGGTGACAATGGCCTCTGTGATCATGAAAATGAACTGTCTCGGCTCCAAATGAGTAAGATCCCTAAGTCGTCGAGCAATCTACAGAGTAAATCAAACCAAATTCTAGCCAGATCAGCAGTAAAAGGCTGCAAGCCAGCCACCAAGAATAAATTGATTGCAGGGCAGACAAAATTAACTCAGTTTTTTAGACTCTGAATTTGTCTCTTTTGTTCCCTGGGTGTCTGTATTAGTCACTACCAAAAACCAAGTCATCAGCGAAAAGGTCATGACTATCACCTTTGGAAAGATCAACATGTCAAGTACACTAGTGCTTTGTCTGATTGAAATGTAGAACATAGAAGGTGTTACATCAGTCAAACAGACAAATGAATCATGATTGTGCTGAATTCTCACAAAGTTTATTATACGGCAAAATGATTACATTTAGTTTACCCAGGAAAAATCTCAACTGTTTGTTCCAAAATACAAACATTGATCACATGTACATTTACGAAGCACAGGAACTTTCATGTTTTGTTTCACTGGCACCTAAACAGCTTTGTTTTCTTGGGAAAAGATGATGTAGGCCTGCAGGTATCAGATTTGCCAGCAAGGTCGATAGACTCTTCCCAGCATGCACCTGAGCACTGTGTAGGGAGAAAAGAATTCCAAAAGTTTAGATTGTTAAAAGAACTACATTACAGTGACTAAACTAGAAGTACAAGAATGATTCGATTAATGTAGTAATTCTGAGTAAACAGAATTGCTATAATTTCATCAGTATTAGTTAACTTACTGTGTGCTAAGTGCTTTATATTAAAAATTGTATTTTTACGATGGTATTCTTGTTTGATATTGTTTTAATTATCTATTTCTAAAGCCATATTCCCGTTTTTGATAACTTTTAAGATGTCTGAGTTGAATAAATAAAACTACTCACTGTCAAAATCTCTCCTTCCTATTGGAAATTTAACTGAGTTTTCTTCATCCCCAATCTCTCTCCTCTCCTGTGTTGATTCAATATTCTGAACTCCATTGTCAGCTGGAAAAGCCACTGATCCCTTCAGTGCAAGATAAGGGAGCTGCTTAAGAGCTAGGCTCAACGGAAGACCACGGTTTAAGAAACTATGTTTGGAGCCTACGTTCTGTTTAAAAGAAAAAGTTGAATTATGTTTCAGCTTTCTTATTATAAAATGGAAGTGGGTACAACATGTGTGTGTTAATTAGTGACACCCGTTTAATTTTTGTTCAGAAACACTTGCATGAACAGTGTTCAATAGGACTGAAAACCTTCTAGGGTTTTCAATCATCACATTGATGATAATTGAGACATCAACAGGATTACATTAAAGCCATAACTATCAATCATAGATATTTTTTGTGGAGCTTTAAGAAGACAGGTACAAATGATTTTGGACTTCTATTGATGTTAAGGAAAATGGAAGTGGATAGTGACTCATACCTTTGGATTTCTTCTCTCCTCCTCGTTGATGTAGCCACCCTCCTCGGATTTATAATGTTCAAGGGAAGGTGCAGCTCCGGATTTCTCTGCAATGTCTTCCTTCTGAAGGGCTTTGCCTAGCCCAAATGGATTTAGGAGCATGTCGTCCTCAACGGTTCTCATGGTTTTTGATGCTGAAAGCAAAAATGCTTGGGAGAAGAAAGACAAAGTTAGTATGAGCATGTAGGATGAGAACCCCATGTCTATGATTCTTCCTGTTTGCTGTTTGTCTAGGACCATGCAAGTGCCTTGGAAAAGAAAGCCTCCTCACTTGACATCCTTCCTCCACTGTCCCTACCTTTTATATGTTTTCCCCTGTGAAGGGAGAGCACTTCAACGATTTGTCTCTCATTTTTTGAGTGATTCATCAAATGAAGACACTCGCCTTTTGTGTAGCTAAAACCTTACATTGTTTAGATTTGGGCATTGTAGATTTTTAATCTGCGGCATGAATTTTCTCAGAGTGTGATTAAAAGTCTTTGTGGAAGGCTTAGTGTACAATAAACTAGACATTCTTCGTAAATGGGATGTTATTAATGTAGTCCACAGGACATCTGGCTCTTTGCTCATCCTCTTCTCAATAGAACTTACCTTTTGATTGAATACATTAAAAAATCCAACCATTCAAAGATGACAGGCAGAAGGATTTTGTTTCATTTTAATCCCTGTATAAGGTGTAATTGCTTTTAAGTGATAGTTTTTTGATAAATGCTTGACAAAATAAATCCCTGATGATTGAAATACATATGGTGGTAAACAAGTTTATAACTCAGGCATTACATCTGAAGTCACCATGTTAATAATCTATCTCTATACTTCTGAAAAAATACTTTTTGTAGGACACTGATACATTTGCTTTTTCTTTGTATCTTCAGTGCTTAGCACATTGCCTGGCACATAGTATGCCCCTAATAAATGCTTGTTGATTGATTGACATATTTTCTTTTCTCCTTCGGCATAAAATTCACTGTCAGCACATACATTTGGTATCAAGATAACTGCGGTCCACTCAGGTCTTCCTCTCTCCTTTTCATCCTCCCTTTTCCACCCTCTCTAATCCAACTCATTAAAAGACATTTTCAGGAAGAGATTTCCATCAACAGTGGGGGTATCCTGGGCTCTAGTAGCGTGTCCATCCGGCAGGAGAAAGTTAGTGTTAGTTTAACTTCACCCTAAATGAGACCCTTCTGATCATTTCTACCTCTGGACAGTATCTACAGGATGAGTAGGGTCTCCCCATTGCAGTATTCCCCTAGGTGAGGGGAGAGATCTGCCCAACTTCCAAGGAAAAGACATACTTTCCCTACCTAAGATTAACCACCCCCTGTCCAAAATAAGTCCCTCAGAGTGTGCCCACTTAATACCTACCAAAGTTAGGGCATCACCCAGTATGTTCTTAGCCAGGATTAGTGGGAATGCATTGGGTTTTTTTTTTTTTTAGTATTTTGCTGATTCCTAAAGCAAAGGCTAGGTTCAAAAGATTTCCTTATTGTTACAGCACTTCTGGGCAGATGGCTTGAGGTAGGAACCATTTTGGGTATTGATGGCATCTTAACAATGATCAGATATCAAGTAGGGTCCTTTTTTGTCCCCTGTCTTGGGAAGATAATCCAGGACCTTCTCAGAAGGTAAGGTGAGCAACCTGGCTTACCTTATATTTGCGGTGAAAATTCTGCTATGGGCAGCACAGCCTAGCCAGGACTCTCCAAAGTGGCTTCCACAAAGAACAGAAAGATGACAGGGCCAGGCCTGACACCACTGTGCAATGGGATGTCGATAGTGCCAGACACTTGACTGGAAGATCCTGGTGGGTGGAATAGCAGGAACTTCTGATGGTGAATATGGGGAGCACTGATGCTGAAGACTATAGCCACTCTTGGTCATGAGTGACACCCCAGATCATCTCTCCAACCACAAATTTGCTGGTGCATAGAGCCTGGAAGACCTTAGCGTTACCACTTGGGTGACAGGTTGCTTCCATGATGATGCTCATCCATGTTTGGATGAGCTGAGGGTGGTGCAGGTGTCATCCCCTCAAAGTTCAAAGCAGAAGGCAGTCACTTTGCTGACGTGGGATAGACTGAAGGAATAGTGCCAGCCTCTCCTGTGGCTGCCCGCTGAAGCAATAGCCCCTGGGTCCAAGCCAGAAGCAACCCCAGGAGTCTCCCAGAAGAACTGTGTCCCCTAGGAAGATCTAGAGGACTTGAATCAAGCTATGAAGTACCGGGGAGTAGCCAGAGAGAGAGAGAGAGAGAGAGAGAGAGAGAGAGAGAGAGAGAGAGAGAGAGAGAGAGAGAGAGAGAGGGAGAGAGAGGGAGAGAGAGGAAAGAGAGAGAGAGAAGCCCAGGGCACCTCCAGGAAGCCCTCAGCATGATACAGAGACACTTCATGCTGTTCATCTACTGAGACATGTCTCTCCCTTTCTGGCTGCTCTATCCTCCAGGACCTGTCCAGGGGGGCCCAGCACACCACCCACAATGATGGTGAGTGTCCAGAGCCAAGCTCTCTGGCACTCAGAAACCCTGGCTTTGCCCTCTGCTCCTGCAAGAGCTGGACACCCCCCCCACCCCCAATCTGCCCAGCTGGACTCAGCTCTCTTCCTTCTTCTTTCTTCTCTTCTTCAGCCACCATCTTCCCCAATCAATCAATTGTTAAGATGCCATCAATACCCAAAATGGTTCCTACCTTAAGCTATCTGCCCAGAAGTGCTCTAAGAATAACGTAAAATAGCATCTGCTATATACCAGGCACTGTGCTAAGGGCTGAGGATACAAAAAGAAGCAAAAGACAGGCAGTTCTTCCCCTCAAGAAAGTTTCTGATCTATATTTTCTTTTTTTTTTCTTTTTTCTTTTTTTACTATTTTTTATTAATTTATTTTGATTTATCAACAATCACTTTCATAAGCTTTTGAGTTTTAAATTTTTCTCCCCCCTCTTCCTGCCTCCCTCCCCAAGATGGTGCACAATCTGATATAGCTGATCTATATTTTCATAGTGTATCTCATCTACCATCCTGTTAAAGCAATATTTTCAATAAATGTGTTCTGAGGATGATAACTATGTATTTGTTTTTGGTTAGTGACTAAGGACATTTCAATTTTAAGCAACATGCATTAGGCACTTATTGTGTACAGAGGACTGAGCTTAAAATGTAGGAGGAAGTTGCAAGGGTTAAATAAAGCACAGTCTCTGCTCATGCACTTTACAGTTTAGTCAGATGCAGCCCATATGCAGAGAATAATCATAGGAAAGGATTCAGATGTGCCTCGTAAACCAGGAGGTTCAAGTTCAGTGGGAAGGGGCCAGCATCCTAACTGCCTGAGGGGTTCAAGGAGAGTTTCTTGAAGGTGGTTAGAGTAGCAATCAATCAAGAAGCGTTCATTAAGTGCTTACTATGTGCAGGAGAAACAGTCCCTGACCTCAAGAGGCTTACATTCTAATGGGAAAGACAACATCTAAATAAATAAGCAAATACAAGATATATACCGACTACTTGTACTGGAATGCAAAAGCATGTTTTAAGCACCTGCAGTATGTAAAGCACTGCGCTAAGCATTAGAGATAGAAACAGAAAATCAAGATAGTCTCTGCTTTCAAGGGGCTGATATTCTGATGGAATAGACCACACAGCATTCATAGTCATGTTGAATTTGTGACAGATGGAAAGTCCAGGTAGTAATTAGGGGAAGTAGTCAAGCAGATGGCAAAGCACTGAGGACCCTGGGCAGTAATGGTACAGCAGATGGTCTGCTTCCAAGAGGATAGAGGGTACCTAAGGGTTAAAGTAGATTGAGGCTCTGGGGTCTTTTCGGCAGAATAAAGATGTAGGGGTCACCATCCAACTGACAGTGGGAATCTTGTGACTGGTGGAAACTGGACAACTGGGCAAAAAGGGTTGGTTGGGGAAGGGAAAGGTTCATGCTCTGTCATCCTACTGTCTTTTGGTGGACTAGAGGAAGGTCATCTCAGAAGTTAAGGCACTAGCTACTGGGAGGTCAAGGAAAGAAAGGCCTTCTGTGGGATGTGAGCTGAGGCTTGAACAAAGCCAGGGAAACTAAGAGGTGGAGGTAAGGAGGGAGAGTATTCCAGGACTGAGAAACAACCCGTGGAGAAACACAGAGACAAGATGGAGTTTTGTGTTCAAAGAATAGCAATCAGGCCAGTATGACTGGATCGTAGGGTAGATGGAGGGCACAAAAGCATACAAAGACTGATAAGATAGAAAGGGGCCAGACTATGAAGAAACTTAAAGACTATTTTGTATTTTATTGGAATTGGTTGTCCCATAGGCACCTCAAAATCATTATTTCCAAAACAGAACTCACAGACAGTGAAATAATATCAAAATTTTTCATAGCAAGTTTTTCTGATAAAGGCTTCTTTTCTCAAATATTTGGGAACTGTGTCAAATTTGTAAAAATAAGAGACAGTACTCAATTGATAAATTGTCACATTTTTCTTGCTTTTTTGTGATATGGCTAAAACAGAAATATGTTGCATGCTTTTACATGTGTAACTATTGTATTGCTTGCCTTCTCAGTGGGTGGGGGAGGGGCAGTGGGGAGAGAGAATTTAGAACTCAGTCTTTTTTAAATGATAAAATAATACTCAAAAAAAAATTGTCCTCCAGCAAACCAAGAACAATGATTGGCACCTGGAAGGCATTTATTGAAAATTCATTTTAACATATTGAATTCAACTTGGCATAATGGGAAGTCAACCCACATTTTCCTAGGGTTTATGAGTCCGTCAGGGTGGATGCTCTTTCTACTGATACAGAGTTCAACCCCTCCTCACCCTAACAGATATTCTTCATGAGTTTCTGACACTGGAGGTGGAAGGTGCAGGGAGAGAATTCACTACCCAAAGGCCAATTTCAGGCAATTTTTTTTTTTTAAAGAGATCATTGATCATTCTGGACAGAGAAGTTTTAGTTGAATGATAAGATCAGAAGCCAGATTGCAGAGAATTTGGAAGCAAGTGAGGGGACTTGAAGTGTGGGTACCTTGTGTAGATGACTTTCTCAATGGGTTCAACCCCTTGAGGAGAGAGATATTTGATGATGGGTAATGGAATTGTAGGATCAAGTGAGGGGTTTTTAGTGAAGGGGGAGACATGGGTAGGTTTGGACAACAAGGAACTAGCCAATTGATAGAAAGAGAGAGGGTGAAGATAAAGAGAAAATGGGAATGATAGGAAATCTGCTGGAGAAGGCTGGAGGAGATGGGATGATATGTGCATATAGAGGTGTTTGTCTTGGTAGGAAGAAGGGCCACCTCTTCAGCCAAGAATGAAATGAAAGAGGATAGTGGGGAAGGCATTTGATTAATGTCACATAAGGAGAAGGGAAGAAGAAAGAGCTCTTGAGGGAATGGCCTCGGTTTTTTCGGTGAAATATGAGGCAAAATTCTCAACTGAAGGGGCAGCAGTAACCATGAGAGGTTTGAGAAAGGACAAAAAGTTTTGGAAAAGCAGCTATGGTGAATGGGATAATGAATTGATTAGGGATATGTGAAAGGATTGCCTTGTTATGGTGAAGGCCCCATTGAGATTATGTAACTCAAGTGTGTAGTAGACCCAATATATAAGCTTGCATGATTCTTCTCCATCTCTATTTATAGACACATTAGTAGTACTGAAGGAGGCAGATGATAAGAATAATCCAGGGCTGGAGTTTGGCAAGACATGATCTTTGATGAGACAAGGGAGGACGGGATTCAAGAGCAGAGGACATTATAGAATTGAATCACTTTGCCAAGGGATTGATGTAGGGAAGGGAGGAAAAGTGTAACCAATGTATGGGCGATGGCCAGGGAAAGAACTGAGAGGTGAAGAGAGTGGAGGTCATGATGAGGATGAAGAATAATTCCGAGTTAGTCATAAAGCATATAGGGAAAGATGGAATAAGAGATTATGTTCAGATAAAGAAGTTTTACATTTCATGAAAATGGAAATATAACACCTGTGGTTGATGGAAAGTCAAGGGTATGCCCATCTCAAAGATGGGTGGCCAGCCCAGGATGGTTGGGAAGGGAGGAAGGAGGGAGAAGTATATCCGTGGTATAGAGAATGGCATGAGCAGAGGTACAGAATCAAGAAAATGGGGAACATACACAGGGAATGGTGAGAGTTCCAGTTTTAATAGAATGTTGCATTCCTGAGAGAAAAGTAGTGAGATCTGGAAAATCTTGCTGGTACCAGATTATGGAATTGCTTGTTTCAGGTTAAGGAACTTGATCAATTAATACATTTAACCTTATTAAGCTTTAATTAAGAGAGCACAATACTGTGTCATTTACAAGGTGTCCGAAAAGTCTTAGCTTTAATAATTGTAAATTGTAATGCAAATTTGTAATGTAAATTGTAATGTAAACAATTTAATAATTGTAAGTTTTAATAACTTACAATTGCATTTGTTTTTGGAACATCCTGTATATACATATGTGTATGCATATTCACAAAAATGTATAAATATTCGACTATATTTGTTTGTACACATGTGTGAATATATGTATATGTGTATATTTATATGAGTGTACATACATACATACACACACACACAAAATGCAGCATCTTGTAGTGGATAGACAGCTAGCCTCCAAGTCAGGAAGACCCAGGTCTTACCTTGGCCACATTTTGGCTATGTGATACTGGGTGAGTCACTTAACCTTACTCAGGCAATTGTCTAAGGTTCTAAGTTGCAGAGATGATGTCCATCTTCACTGGTAGAGGATGTTCCACACCCTAAGCTCCCTTCACTAATGAAAATAAAGGTCTAATCCAACAAATTGAAAAAGAAAAAAAAACGCTGATCAGATATTCCGTGAGTTCTAGTTCAATGCAGATAATTAATGATGGAAATCCAGCTAAAATATTTTAAAATGTTGTCTGAATAATCTGAACAATCAATGGAGTCAGTCACCAAACAGAAAATTTTTAAGGCTAGAGAATTAGCTTTTGGGTCCACAAAACTCATTATACACCTTGCCCATTAAATTGTCCTTGAATCAAGTGTTAACCTTAGAAGAATGGGCTCGTTAGATAACATTGTGCTTTTACCCTTTTAAAGTTTTCATTTTTGAACTAGATAATTGTGGAGGGGGTGCAAATATTATTTCACATATCCATTATTATGTCTTATATTGACCCTCTCTTTTAAAACAATCCACCCTATTTGATTCAGGATTGGGGTGAATGGTGCTAACAGCTGATTCCTTTAGGGGTTGTTAGATTCTCATTAGATAGATTTGCTTTGGGATTGAAAGCTCTTAAGTATTCAGGCTGCTTTGATCCTCGAGCTTCCTTTGGGGAGAGAGGAAGAATGTTATTAGTTTTTTCCTTGTATGTTTCCCACACTCTGAAGACCTGCCTTGGAGCTAACTGTCTGTCCCATGTAGGGAAGATGTGTCTTGGGAGTAAGATTCTCCGAATCTGCTGCAGTTCTGGTAGGGTAATCAGTATTAATAATTATATATTTGGATTTAAATTATGGCTGGATGAACTGGTTTGGCTAATCTTCACACCAAATTGAAACCAAATCCAAACCATTCTGAGGTTTTAAAAAGGCTGGTTAATGTTTTCCTTTATTTTATTTAACTATCATAAGCCTCTGAACATTATGAGGTTTTCCCATAACCATTTAATTATGTAGAAGCAATCCAAATTAAAAAAAAATACAAAAAAGATAGTTTTTCTTTTACACTGGTTGCTCTGATGTGCAACGGAGCATGGTTGTTTTTTTTCAATGATGCTTAGAATGGCATCCCCAAGTAATAATATCACTTTGAAGAAAAATGACTGGTTTAGGTAGTTTAGAAAATCTTGGGAGAAGACCAAAGCATTCTAAGCAAATGTGGAGAAATACGTTTTCTGAAGAGTTAGTTTTCACCTCCTTCCTAATTACCCTCCTTGGTCTAAATAGTGTAGCCATTTAGTGATGAATTTGGAATCCAGGTTGGCTCATATGAAATCATAAGATGGAGAGTATGAAGGGACCTTAATTCAAACCAATTCCCTCATTTTACGGATGAGGAAACTGAAGTTACACATGAGATGTGAAGGGACTTCCACAAGATCTCAGAGCTGCGAAGGTCCAGAGCTCGAATTTGAGCCTAGATCTTTTGGTTCCAAATTGGTGTGCTATAGTTCAAGTGATCTCTGACTCCATCAGAAAAATGCTTTGTAAACCTTGGAGCACCATACACAATGTGTCACTGATGAGGTAGAAAGGAGAACTTGAGGCAGATGGAGCAAACAGGATACAGGTTGTGACCATCTAGAAAGTGCTCATAGATCACAATCCGATCCAAAGAAGACAGTGAGCTAATCTGCATGCATTCACAAAGCACCTCAGACTACCTGACATTCCAGACATTCCAGAGCAGCTCTCTCCTTCTCCCTTTCCTGTTCCCTTTGCTTATCTATATGGATTATGTGACATTCCAGAGCAGTGCTCCCCTCCCCCTCTCCTATTTCCCCTCCCACTTTCCTAAACTGTAGTAGCTTCTCCTCCCATCCTGCTAAATTGTATATAGACCAGGCACACAACATGGCTCGATGCTCTGGCTTCCATAGGGAGTAGGGCCCACTAGGTGAGTTACCCCAATAAATGCCTTTTGTTTAACCTGGAAATGGTTCAAGTGGATTTTTTCAGGACAGATACTGTGACTCACGTGCCAATTCTTCATCATTCCTATTTTCAGTATCATGAGTAATTCATTAATGTAGAATCGAACACCTCCATACTTTCCATCTCCTATGTCCATGCTTTCCTCTATACTTGGCATGCCCCGCCCCCACCTCACCTCCACCTGATGTTCATACAGTTAAACCGAGGGGTTAAGAAGGATATTAAGGGTTGCTTTTCCAGTCCTTTGTGACGCCCCTGGGGGAGGGGCTCATTCTGTAGCTCATCCTGTAACTTAAGAGCATCCTAAAGTCCTTGTCCCCTTATCTTGAAATACCATAAAACTTCTTAACCTGTACCAAAAGAATTGCTTTTGTTTCCCTTATCTTGTGTCTCCCTTGTCCTTAATCTTTAACCTGTGTCACCCTCCCACCCCGACCTTAATCTTTAGCCAACCATAAAACCCTAAAAACCTTCCTGTCCTTAATCTTTAACCATCATAAGACCCTAAAAATCTATAGGCTCTACAGCTTTCTGTCTATATAAGTATAATCCTTTCCCAAAATCAGTACCTTTCTCAGCTCCATGGTTACAGTAAAAGTCCACATGCTTTTCACATAAATAAAAGCTCTCAATTGCTAAAGAGAGCCTCTAAATGAATTCTTTCACACTCAACCGCTCTCCCAAATCTGACCTCAACACACTCCTAGAATCCCTAGTTCATTCTCAAACTCTGCTCAACCTTCTACATGAAGCCTTTCCTGATCCCTCCAGCTGCCCTCTGAGCATTCTCCTCCCCAAATTAATTACCTAGTATTTTGCATATACTTTTATATGGATACATTTGAAAGTATTATTTAAATTAATTAGCATTAATTAAATTAGTGTTAATTTAATTAAATGCTTATTTGCAAAGCACTGCTCTGAGAGCTGGAGAAACAAAGAGAAAAGTAAATTAGTCTCTGATATCAAGGAGGCTCCCCTTCTAACAAGATGATGCCATACACACACACACACACACACACACACACACACACACACACACACACTGTGTATATACACCATGTATATACACAGACACATATATGTATGTACATACACATGTGTATATACATATATGTATATGTATGTGTATGTATACACACATATGCTGCCTCTCCCTTCATGATGTAAACTTCTTTGAAGGCAGACAATTTCATTTTTTTTTTATCCTTGGTATGTAGCATATAACAGGAGTTCTTGACCTGGGATTAGTAAGCTTTTTAAAAAAATATTTTGATATCTGTATTTCATGAATTACAATAAAATACAGTTTGTGATCCTTTGCATTTTACTTTTTACCACTTAAAAATATGATTTGGAGAATTGATTCATAGACTTCCCTGACCTGCTAATGGGATGACACAAAAAAGGGTTAAGAATCCCTGACATGGAAGGGATTTATTAAATGCTCATTGACCCATTGCCTAGTAGATTCTGAGCTGTTGAGGGTGTAGTGGATAGAGTGTTAGACTCAGAATCAGGAAGATCTGAGTTCAAATCATGCCTTAGATATGCAATAACAGTGTAACCCTGGGCAGGTCATTTAACCTTCCTTTAACCTCTGTCTGCCTCAGTTTCCTCATCTGTAAAATGAGGATTATAGTAGCACCTACTTCCCAGAGTTGTTGTGAGGATCAAATATAATAATTTTTGTAAAGCACTTTGCTAACCTTAAAATGCTAAATAAATACTATTTTTTATTATAATTACTATTCAAAATGGGGAATCTGAGTCATCAAATAATAGTAAAGTGATGATCAATATTCACTAATTAGGTAAATGGCAGAGTGCAGATAAAACACCACTCTTCTGACTTTTCTTAGGGTGCTTTTTGCATTGACTACTACTCCAGGAGATGTAGTCAGCATTCAGACAAATGAAATACCCCAGGATCATCTGTCAGGAAAATAAACTATCTCAGCAAACCTGAGATAGCCAAAGGATGTTAGAAGCAGGAAGGAGATTTTGTTTTCCAAGCCTATAATAAAAAGATTTCCCATGGCAGGGAACAGACAAAATCCCTCCCTAACCTGTACTGATGGATGTTTATTGAGAGGAGGGGTTTCCTCCAAAGGTTTTTAATCCAAGGTCTGTGAACTTTAAAAAAAATGTTGATAATTGTATTTCAACATAATAGTTTTTTTGTACTCCTATGTATTTTATTTTATGTGTTTAATATGCGAAGAGTCCATTGGCTTCACCAAACTGCTGAAGAGGACCATGACTGAAAGAAATGTTAAGATTCTCTGGAGAAGATGCCAGACAGACCTATAGAACCCATTTTCAGAACCTACCCAGTAGACGTTATTTAAGGTAAACTGATTAAGAATGACAAAATAGGATGTCCATGGGAGAAGACTGCCAGGCCTGTGCTAATGGACAGTCAATTCCAGTGGAGAATTTTTGATGCCAGGAACCAGAGGGCATCCCAGCAGACGGTGAAGGCTTCTTTAAGGGAGTATAAAGACAGAGGGATGGTGTTGCAGCCCAGACAAGAAATTGTCTTTCTTTTCTGCAGGCCAAAAACCAGGGTGAATCCTAGAAGGCAGTACCATGTCAGGGCAGTGAGTACAGAATAGCCAAAGGGGAAAATTTGTGTCTTAAGTAGAATGATGGGAGTGGGTTCATCTAGGTCTGAGATTCAGAAGGTGTCAGGAGGCATAGCATTTTGGGCTTATCTTAGGGGCTATCCCTCCACATTCCCCTTGCCCCCTACCTCCTCTATGGGTCATAGGGAGGCAGGCTTGGCAACAGTCCAAAAATCAGATTTCCACCTGGGTGCCCTGATCTCTAACAGGTGAGCTTTTACCTTACCATCCCTAGAACTAGGACTTCAGGCTACTTCTCAGCCAGTTTCAAACCAAGCTACCCAGGGCAGTGACTATCTTGCTTGCTTGTATTACTAGCTGTGTGAGCTGGGCAAGTCACTTAAACTCTGTTTGCCTCAGTTTTCTTAATTGTAAAATAAGGATAATAATAGTATCTACTTCTAGGGTTGTTGTGAGGGTCTATTGAGATAATAGATGTAATGAACTTAGCACAGTGCCTGGCACATAGAGAGTGCCATATAAATATCAGCTATTATTATTATTTTAAAATTATTATTGTGCTTATCACAGTGTCGGGCATATAGTTAAGTGCAATATAAATACCAGGTCTTCTTGTTCTCCTCCTCCTCTTTCTTCTTCTTCTTCTTCTTCTTCTGCTGCTGCTGTGTGGCACTGCTTAACAAATGCTTTATTCATTCATTCATTCATTCATTCATGCATGCATGCATTTGTGGCTTCATTCCACCAGGGAGGAAGTTAAATTCCTCGTCTTAGAAGTAGGATAGTATCACATGATGATGAGGACACTCTGGGCAGTCCACCTCTCCCTGATCTCCCAAGACATCACCCCTGCTCTGGCCTTTCTTTCTTCCTTTAAAAATTTTGACCCTTTCAACTTGATACTGTCCTCAGCCTTTGGGTTGAAGGATCATAGATTTAGGACTAGGAGAAGTCTTAGATGTCATTGAGTCCAAAAGTCTTATTTTACATTGGGGGAAACTGAGGCCCAGAGAGGTTGAACTGCCTTGACCAAGGTCACATAGATAGTTAAGTGAGAAAGGGAAAAATTGAACTGAGGTTCACTAACTCTAAAGCTAGTGTTCTTTCCATTGTTGGGACCCCATTCATCTCTTCCTAGATTCCAACGCTGCTCCCATTAGAGGAAAGAACTCCCGTTTACTTTCCCTTGAATGTCACTGGCGGAAGAGGTGTACAACCCTGCCCACTGGGTCCACCATAAATTTCTGTTTTGATGATGAAAGCAGACATAATATTGGATTAATTTCTGAGTGATGCTGTGGTATTTCCAATCACGAAGACTTGGCTTTGGACATTTAACTTATGCATCTCAGATACTACATAGCTAGCCAGCTAAGTGGTACAGTGGATAGAGCGTGGGATTCAAGTCAGGAAGATCTGAATTTGAATCTTGACTCAGATACTTTCTAACTCTGAAACCCTGAGCACTTCACCTCCATCCGCTTCAGTTTTCTCAACTGTAAAATGGAGCTGATGATAATAACACTTCCCTCACAGGGTGGTGATTATGAGGATCAAATGAGATAATATTTATAAACTGTTTATCACAGTGCCTGGCACATATATAGTAGGTGCTATTATTATTATTACCTTCAATTAATACACATTTATCTCTTTAAATGGTATATATTCAATTTCATAATAATAATGTGAGAAATTAATTATTTCTCTCTTGTATTTTATTAACTGATTATTGAATCAATAAATATTGAATATTTATTAACTGATTATTGAAAGGTTTTTCCCCTTTTCTACTTCCTCATCCAGAAACCAATCAGCAGGAAATCTCTCTTAAAGTTTTCCCCAGGCCAAGATCTAAAAAGACAGTTAAAGAAATTCTAAGTTAGGACTAATGACTGTATTCCTGCTCATTGTGTTTGCTCAAACAGGTCTGGGAAAATGTGGATTCTCCTTTTTGTCAAACAGGTTATATGGAAATTGATAGGTCAAGATTTAGATGACACCGGTCAAGTACCCCAAGACCTTCATTTTAATATAAGCCACCTCCCACTGTGTTAATCACTCAGCATTGATTGCCACACCTCAGGAACACCTCTTCGAAGGGCGTATAACCTCTGAGCCCACTGCCATTAGGGGTCTTTGGTCTAAGAAGGCCAAATGACCATCCTTTTATTAATAACATCTGGCCTTATTAATAAAATGATTAAATTACCCCAAAACTATGTTTCTTGAAATTATTTTAATTATCAATAATAGATAGTAAGTAGAATGGAGAAGTAGATATAAAACCATCCTCCAAGTTAGGAAAAGCTGGGCTCAAATCCCACTTCTAATACATATCAGCTGTGTGACCCTAGGCAAATCAGTTAACCTCCTAGTGTCCTAAGATCTACAAGACTAAAAACTTCAAAGTAGGGGCTGAACTACATTGGTAGAGAGAGTCTCCTCATTGGGAGTTCCATGTTCCTATATATCAAATGAGATAATGTACGTAAAGCACCTTGCAAGCCTCAAAGTGCTATATGAGTGTTAATAGTTTATTTTAAAAAAACCTAAAAATCTATTTTCTCTCCTTCTTACCCCCCCTTCCCATGAGAAAAAAAGAAAAAAGAAAATGCTTACAACAAACATACAATCAATTGACACAAATTCCTGCTTTGGCTATGTCCAAGAAACTTCCATCTCAGTCCTCACCCTGAATCTGTCACTTCTCTATCAAGATGTGAGTAACCTGCTTTATCATAATTGTCGTTGTGGTGTAGTCCTTCAGTGTGTCTGGCTCTTTTGATCCCATGGACCATAGCACGCCAGCCCCTTCCATCCTCTACTATCTCTCAAAGTCTAAGTTCATGTTTGTTGTTTCTATGACACCATCTATCCATCTCAGCCTCTACTGTCCCCTTCTCCTTTTACCTTCAATCTTTCCCAACATCAGAGTCTTTTCCAATGAGTCCCACCTTTTCATTGTGTGGCCAAAGTACACTTCAGCTTCAGTATTTGACCTTCTAGTGAAGAGCCTGCATGAATTTCTTGAAGTTGTTGCGTGTTGTTAATCCTTCCTCTTCCAAGAGGACCAATGACATCATGAGGATATTGTCTTGACATGTGTAAGAATTAATTTAAGTGAAACAGAGTTGTGCCAAGTCGTCAGCCTCACATTCTCCTCCAGAGTCATCGGAGTCCAGAGGCAAGACAAAAGTCAAGATGACTAGTGATGGCTCAGCTTTCTTCAAGTATTGACTGATTTGATCTTCTTGCTGTCCAAGAGACTCTCAAAAGTCATCTCCAGCACCACAATTTGAAACATTAATTCTGCAGTGCTTGACTTCCCTTATAGTCCAACTCTCACAATCATACATTGCTCTGGAAAAACCATAGCTTTGACTACATGAACCTTTATCAGCAAGGTGGTATCTCTGCTTTTTAGTCTGTTGTCCAGATTTGCCATAGCTTTCCTTCCAGTGAGCAAGTGTCTTTTAATTTCATGGTTGCAGTTGCCATCTGCAGTGATCTTTGAGCCCAAGAATACAAAATCTGACATTGCTTCCATTTTTCTCCCTCTATTTGCCCAGAAGTGATGAGACCAGTTTCCAACATCTTAGTTTTTTTTTTTTGATGTTAAGCTTCAAGCAAGGTTTTACACTCTCCTCTTTCACTCTCATCCATTGGTCCCCTGGAATCACAGTCGGTCATTTCATTGATCACTATTCTTGTCTTTCTAAGTTGTTTGTCTTTACAATGCTGTTGTTATTGTATAAATTATTCTCTTGGTTCTGCTCACTTTACTCTGCAGCAGTTTATACAATCTTCCCACGTTTCTCAGAAACCATCCATTTCATCATCAAAATATTATGCCATTACATTAATATACTCTAAGTTTGTTCCATCGTTCCCCAAATGGTGGGTTACCTCCTTTAAAAAACCACAGCTATAAGTATTTTTGTATGTGTGAGTCCTTTTCTTCTTTTGGGGGGGGGTATAGGCCTAGTAATGGTATCTCTGCATCAAAGGGCATTTTCATAGTTTTGCAACTTTTTGGTCATAGTGCCAAATGGTTTTTCAGAGTAGCTGAACCAACTTTTGTTATTATACTAATGAAATCACAGATCTGGTTCAAAAAAATCTATAGAGTGCTTAAAGTTTGAAAAGTACCTTTATATAAATTATTCATTCGATCTACACAACAGCCCTATGAAGAAAGTAATAGAGTTAATATTCTCTCAATTCTACAGAGGCTCAAAAAAATTAAATTAGTTTCCCATGGTCAAAGAGTTAGTAAATGTCAGAGGATGGATTTTAAACCATTGTTTCTCTTCACAGTTGTTTCCAAAGTGGTCAGACTAATTCTCAACTCCATCAATAATGTGTTAGTGTGCCTGTCTTCCTCCAAAATTGGTCCCTTCCATCTTTTGTCATCTTTGCCAAGTTTTGGGTGTGAGGTATAACCCCCAAGTTGTTCAATTTGCATTATTTTGTTAGTGTTATAATGGAGAAAAATTCTGGATTTAGGGGTGAAGGACCTTGGTTCCAATCCTGGCTCTGCCACTCACAACCTGTGTCACCTGGAGTGAGTCACTTAACCTCCCTTTGCCTCAGTTTCCTCATATGTAAAATGAGGGGTGTTGATGATTTCTCTGGTCCCAGCTAAATCTATAATTCTCTATAATCCTATTACTATTGATTTGGAGCAATGGCTTTTGTCATTTGCAGTTCTTTAGAGAAGGATTTATTTATCAATTTTGACCACTAATCTGTTAGGGAATAGCTTTAAGAGGAATATGAAGAATGAAGAACACTTTCTCTAGCCTCTGGATTCACTTTTGGGTGGGGGAATAGAGAATGCTATTCATGATATTAACCCTAACTCAGGATCCTTTTTTCTCACTTGCATTTAGTCAAAAGTCTAACACTAGCCAAACAAGACAGCATATGATAAGTAGTGACTGACAATGTGAAAACAGACTACAGGAAATCAGGTCAGAAGAGATTGGATTAGTCCTGCAAGGTCAGGAAAGGTTTCATTAAGGAGATAGTATCTGAGCTGGGCTATAAAGGAATGGTAAAGATCTGAGAATACTCTTGGGATGGAGGGCACAATGGAAAGCATTTGAGCAGGTACAGCATGAACACCAACCTGGAGGCAGGAAATTAAAGGAATTTTCAAAAGACGAGTGGACCATTTGGTTGGAGGATGCTCCTTAAATTAAAAAGTCGGAGATAAGGATAGAAGGGTAGGCTTTGGCAAAAGGCTATCAAAAGACTTAAAAATCACAGGGGAGGGAATCTCCACTTTGTCCTGCAGGTAGCAGGACTAGAGAAGGTTTTGGAGCTAAGGAATGACATAATGAATGCATTGTTTTTGGGAGATCAATGTTTTAGTAGAGAGATTGTTTCATGTGTGTGTTTCATATTTTATGTTTCATGGTTCTTATCTCTGCTACTGGATAGAGGTGTCAAATACGGGGCTCCAGGTTAAAGTGTAATTGGGAAAATTTTAACAAAATAAATAAAAATATAGTCAAACATAGGTAACATTACATTTTAAAACTAAGGCATCCATACTTACAGTTTAGTGTTCCTTGTTTTTAACTGAATTTGACACCACTTCCCTTAAGGGCAGGAACTATATCTTTTAATTCTGCTGTATCTCCCATAGTTCATCCTATGGTACTTACCATAGTGCCTGGCACATCAGTCAATCTACATTTATTAAGTGTCTACTATATGCCAGGCACTGTGCTAAGTGCTAGGGATACAAAATGAGGCAAAAGACAGCCTCTGCCCTCAAGGAGCTCACAGTCAAATGGGGGAGACAATAATTAAACAATAAACATCTGTCAAGTGCCTACTATGTGCCAGGCACTGTGCTCAGTGCCAGGGATACAAAAAGAGGCAAAAGACGGCGCCTGCCCTCAAGGAGCTCACAATCAAATGGGAGAATGATCCGCAAGCGAACAAATACAAAATAAGCTATATATAGCATAAATGGGAAATAATTAAAAGAGAAAAAGCCCTGGAATTAAGAGGGATTAGGGGAAGGAAGCCTTCCTATAGAAGGTGGTATTTTAGTTGGGACTTAAAAGAAGGCAGAGAGGTTAGTAGTCAGTGTGGAGGAGGGAGAGAATTCTAAGCATGGGGGACAGACCGAGAAAATGCCTTTCATAAATGTTTAGTGACTGACTGACTGACAGATTTGAGCACACAGCAGCAGCTGTTAGGGAAATCCCAGCTTGATGAACATTGGACAATCTTGCACCTGTGAAAGAATCCTGACTGACTCTAGGGCATCATGTCTGCCTTTACCGTGGAGGTCTCCAGACACCATCAAGGGTGAATCAAGTACAGGGGGGAAAGGCGATTCAGAATCTTGGTGCTCTCGCCTGCCCTTTTCTTATTTTTGGCACGCTGCAAAGATCACGTCAATTGAGCTTCCCTGCGGTTCAAAGCCACAGTTATTCTGGGAGTACACAGTTGACATCGCTGAGTAGTAGCTGATTCAAGAGAATTCTAGCCAAGGTCTTGCCAGTGATGGAAAGTGACCTAGCAGTGGCCACAAGTTCTATTTTTCTTGCTTCCTCACGTTGATGGCAATGATGATATCTTCTGAAGTCCTATGCATGTTGTGACCAACATCTGGACAGTATCTAGGAGACCTAGAGTCTCCTAGTCTCTAGGAGGCAGAGAGCACATCTGTTAAGCTTATTTGGGACTGCACATTGAGCAGTATTGCAACAAACATATGAAGAGAGATATAGATCACTGGTCTCATTATCATGGGAACCAACTTCCCTGGAAAGGACCTCCTAGGCCATGGAGGCCAACCTCCTCATTCTTTTTTTTTTTAAGTTATTATTATTATTTTCACAAATGAGGGAACTGAGGCTCAGAATGGAAAATCATTTAGGATCATAGCTTTAGAGTTGGAAGGGATCTCAGAGGCCAAAACCAACCCTCTCATTCTTTTTCTTTTCTTTTCTTTTCTTTTTTCTTTTTTTTACAAATGAGGGAACTGAGGATCAGGTAGGTGAAATCACTTAGAATCATAGATTTAGAGCTAGAAGGCATCTCAGTGACCATCTTGTCCAACCTCAAAATTTTTTTTTTTTTACAGATGAGGAAACTGAGATACAGGGAGGTTTAATGAAATGTACAAGGTCATTCAGGCAGTAATTATCAGAGCCAGGATTTGAACCTAGGTCTGAATTCAGAGTCAGGGCTCTTTCTACTATGTCACTCCGCCTATTTTGATGAGGATGAAAATTATATTTTGCTTCCATAGGAACTTCTTGGAGACACTCCATCAGGACTAGGAACTTACTTTATGCCTGGAGTTGTGGAAAGGGTGCTTGATTTGAATTTGTGAGCAGTTTCCCCCCACCATACCAACAGATACTAATTATCCATAATTCTACATGCTATTTCTATATATCTTACTTAAATATCACTTTTTGGATCCTTTTAAAACTCTTTCATGAATGAATGAATGAAAAAGCATTTATTAAGCATTTACTCTGTGCCAAACATCTTGCTAAGCAGTGGGGACACAAAACCCAAAGTGAGACCATCTCTGCCCTGAGGGAACTTATATTCTAGTGGGGGAGATGGCACGGTGGCCAGGGAGGGGCATTTTTTCTTCAAAAGTCATAGCAATGGCTATTGGAGCCATAGGAGAGAAGTAAAAATGGTGACATTGATTTGATTAGGGTTCCAGAAATGGAAAGTGGGGGAGGGAGTAAGGCAGCTCTTACTCCATCAAAGTCCTCCTCTTGGTTCTTTAGTCGCTCTACAATCTGACTTCACCTCCCATTACAATCTAATTTGATATGATTTCTCAACATGCACCTTCTTACTCTCTAGAGAAATAGCACGTCCTTGATCCCTCTGCAATCAACTGACCGACTTTTTCCTGATGTTGAAGTTCTTAGGCTTATAGGCTTACAGGATGAAGGACCTTTAGAGGCCATCTGGTCCAACCCGCTCATTTTACAGATTTTGAAATGGAGATATAGCAAGATCAAATGACTTTCCCAGGGTCACACAGCTCGTAAGTGTCTGAGACTGAGTTCAAACTCAGGTCTTCCTAACTCAAAGTCCAACGCTTTATCCACTATACCACCTAGCTGTATAATGCATCGAAAATGTCCTCCGTCTTTTTCTTCCTTCCTTTCCCTCCTTCCTTCCTTCTTTCCTTCCTTCCTCTTTTTTTTCCTTTCTTCATTTGGGAGGATGGAACAGAGAGAAAAATAAATGCTTGTTAATTGAAAAAATAAAATAAAAATTTAAGAATAAAATGAAGGGGTTGGTTTATAAAGTCTTTTATAGCTCTTGATCTGTGATCCTATGATCCCTTCATCACCTAGTATAGGACCTGGCACATAGTAGGTACTTAATAAATGCTTGTTGATTGATTCTAGCTCCAAGATGCTCTGATTTTCGTCTCAGTGAACCCATGCCCATCTATGCTCATATTTTCTTCCTTCATGGAATGCCAGTACTAGAATACAGTATGACGTGCTGAAAATGCCACTCTCTTCACTCGTGATTGTCTTACCCCCCTCCCTGTCCCCAGTTCTCCCTGCCCTCCCCTCCCCATCCCTTTCCCCAACCAGGAAGTGCAACAAGGTTCATGAAAACTCAAAGCTGAATTTTAGCAAACTCTCAAAACAACCCAAACCCTCAAACATTCAGTTTGGTTTGAGTCTTGGACAAAAGCTCGCTATGCAGCTAGTGGGAGACGCTCCAATTTAAGGGCTGTAGTAACTTCATTTTGGGGCTGGTGATGGGGAAATTATGAAACCGTAACTCGGGTTTTATTTTAACAAAACCAAGAAACAAAAACACTCCCTGGTAGAGTCTGCCTGGGAAAAGGGGCCTACCTAACCCCAACTGGGGCTATTTTGCTGTGGTTGATTCTCCTGTTGGAGTTATGGGGCCAGCCTTTTCCAGTTCCTTTAGACAAGTCTGACTTTTGAAAGAACTCAAACTATTCAGCTTGATCTGAGACATCTTGCTTTCCACAACAGGAAACAAGTCATGGCAAAGTAGATAAGAACAGATGCTGTGGAATCAAAGGACCTGGGTTTGAATCCTGCCTTTGATGCTTACTGTACATTTGTGTCTTTGGGACATAAGTCACTTGCAATCCCTGGGCCGTTGTTTCCCTATCTGCAAAAGGAGGGGTTTGAGTTAGATGCCCTCTAAAGTCCTTTTCAGATGGAACTCTATGATCTTAGAGGAGCCAGTTTTAGACCTATTCCCCTTTGGATGATACATTTGTGCTTAGGTAAGAATTTAATCTGATGAATATATGTTGAGAATCTCTGCTACCTACATGGTAGAATATACTGCAAGGTGGGATGTTCAATAACCCTAGTCAATAGATAATATAAACATATAATATATAATGAATGTAATACAAATACATAATAAATATAATATATAATATTTACTAAGTACCTACTATGTGTAAGGCACTATGCTTGGTGATGGTAATAAAAAGGAAAGTAAAAATAAAGAATAATTTATTTAAATTATTTTAAAATTTAAAAAATTTAAATTATTTAAAAAATAAATAATTTTAAAAAAAAGTAAAGACAAGCTTTACAAAAAAAAAAAACCTCCTAAGTCAGTTTGGGCAAACTCTACTTGAGAAGAAACATGGTGGAATGGAAAAGAGAGAATGAGTTAGAGGCAGGAGGCCTGAGTTCAAATCTTACCTTAAATATTGTATAATAACTACAGAATTTTGGAGTCAAAAGGGACATTAGCAGCCATCCAACATATGCCCCAAAGGAATTTTTCTTTTTAATATACTCAACAAGTTGTCATTTAGTCGGTTTGAAGATACTGAGTTAGCAGGCACCCACCATCTCCTGGACGCCCATTCCCTGACTGCAGCTCTAACTGTTCGGAAATGTTTTCTGTTATAGAGCTTACATTGGCCTCTTTGCAACTTCTACTTACTGCTCTTCATTCTGTCCTCTGGGGTTGAGCAGAAAAAGTCTTTTCCCTCCTCCATGCGAAAGCTCTTCAAACATTTTCAGACAGCTGTAATATTCCCCATGAATCTCTTCTCCAGGCAAAATACCCCAAGTTCCTTCTGCCTAACAATTTCACTTAGTAGCCACATGATCAGCTGAGTACGCCATTTATGCTCATGGAATCAGAGATTTGAAGTTGGAAGGTACCTCAAATGCCATCTAATCCAGTTCTCTCATTTTACAGATGAGGAAATTGAGTCCCAGAGAGGTTGTGACTTGCCCAGGGTCATATAATTGTCTGAATCAGGATTTGAACCCAGGTCTTTAGACTCCAAAGCCAATGCTCTTTCCATTTATAGCACATAGCTTCTCAGATACTCAGTTTCTTCCTCTAGTGAATGGGGATGTCAAAAGTACTCTTCCCACATCCCTCAGAAAGTTTTTTCAGCAAACCTGAATGCTAGGTAATAAGTTTGGGTTGCTATCTATAACAAATAACTGAGATAAAAAAAAGGATTGAATCCTGCAATTAATTACCAGAGTAGGTACAGTTGGTCAGTTGATAAATACTTACTAAGCACCTCCTCTGTGCCACTGCACTAAGCATTGAGGCTACAAAAAAAGAGTCAAAAGACAGTCTCTGTCCTCAAGGGGCTCTCAGTCTAATGAAGGAGACAATATACAAGTGACTATTTACAAACAAGCTATATACAGGAAAAATAGAAAATAATTAATAGAGAGCATTGGAATTTAGAGGGTTTGTGAAAAGCTTCCTATAGAAGGTGGGGTTTTAGCTAGGACTTGAAGGAAGCCAGGAGGCAGAAATGGGGGGTAAGGGGAATAGAGTAATCCAGGCATGAGGAAAAGGCAGAAAAATGTCCAGAATGGAGAGATGAGGTGTCTTGTTGGATGAACAGCAATGAAACCACTGGATCACTGGATCAAAGAGTATTTAGAGTGGGGTGGGGCAGGGTGTAAAGTGTAAGAAGACTGGAAAGGGGGGAGAGGCAGTACCTTTCTGGCTATACTCAACAGAGTGTCTTAGCTTATTTCCATCGGTATAGAGCAAACTGCTGTGTAGACTCAAATTCTACGACTGAGGAATGTAGCAACTAGTGGCAAGGAATAATGGAGTCCAAGAACCGAGCCAACATTCTCCAGGACACCAGTACCAAAGTACTTTTCTAAGATGTGGGGCCTTTGAGTATCCAGATATACTAAGCATCTGACAGAGTGCCTAGTTTTTCTCCATTTAGTTTTAACACACTCCAGTTTTGCCAGATAACGGAAAAGACCAAAGTGACAGCATCTATGTCAGCAAATAGCATAAACATTCTCCAAAAGTGTCTGGACTCTTATTAAATTGGCTAGCTCTTTGCACTGTTAATACAAACTTAATGATGCTCATGGAGCACATATCCAGCCGGCACAATCATTCTTGAAGTGACTGCTATTCCATGGAATCACGTTACCATGAAACGTAGGTAGCTTCCCTGGAAACCTGATGTGACTCACAAGAGTCAATAAAATGTGGTTAGTGACATTGAATGTAGCTGGAAATTCCT
Source organism: Vombatus ursinus (assembly GCF_900497805.2). Taxonomy (NCBI): domain Eukaryota; kingdom Metazoa; phylum Chordata; class Mammalia; order Diprotodontia; family Vombatidae; genus Vombatus; species Vombatus ursinus. The sequence continues at coordinate 1,479,250 of NW_020951112.1, read as the reverse complement.
ATGGCTTTATTTGCATTTCTTTTCAAATTAAATATTTGTTAAATATTTCCTTTGAATAGTGGCTGCAGTTGAGTCTCTTGTGTTTTAATGTTTATACCTTAGGCCCTCAGCAAACCAAAGTCTATTTCTCAGCAGTAAATAAATCTGGTTGTCCTTGTTTGAGTAGGAGAGGGGTTCCTGGAATCACTTTATCGACTAATAAGTGGTATAGTCCTGATCTTGGTTAAGTGTTAGAAAATTGTATCTTTCCTCATGTATGCATTTGGTCCTGAATTGTTATGGAATGATCAGCTTTGAAGAACTGGAGGAAAAAAGATGTCACCAGGGAAGTTTGTAGTGGGAAAATAAGATGGACTGGCTATGTTGCAAGAGCAATGGGGAGGGATGGCAGGTGGATGGTGGTACCCCTGAGATGCCAGGAGGAAGAGAGGAAAATCTCCAGTATGTTGGTTGGCTAACACCTGGGAAGGACATAGGAGGACATGGACAAGATTTGGGAAGGAAGGGCAGACGTGGCTAGGGGTAGGGTGGGGAGTGGCGATCTATCTCGGAGGGAACTTCCATACAGAAGAGATCACAAAGCTGTTGCAGTATTGAGTATTGAGTATCCATCCATTTCTAAACAGGCTCCTAGATTTAGAGCTAGAAAAGCCTTTAAAGGTCATTTATTCTGAACTTCTTGTTTTACAGAAAAGGAAAATGATGCTCATAGAGGTTAATTAGCATGCCCAAAGTTACATAGGTAGTATATATGCCAGGGGTGGGGAACTTGCAGCCTCGAGGCCACATGTGGTCCTTGGGTGTGGTCTTTTGACTGAGTCCAAGTTTTACAGAACAGATTATTAAGGGGATTTGTTCTGTGAAGTTTGGATTCAGTCAAAGGGCCACACTTGAGGACCTAGAGGGCCACATATGGCCTCGAGGCTGCAGGTTCCCCAGCCCTGATATATACCTTGACTTCAGCAAGTTATTTGACAGCCACAACATGCTCGTGGATGAGATAGGGAGAGCACAGTACAATTAAGTGGGCCCAAGAGGGCTTGAACAACCTAAACCCTAAGCGTTTTGATTCATGACTCAATAGCAATGTGAAGGAAGAGGTGTCTAATGGTGTTCCCTAGTGAGGGAGAAGTGGGTCTGTCCTTGGTCCTGTTTTGTTTAACAGAATCCAAGTCTTGGATTATAACAGGTAGCTTGTGTATTGAATCTGTGAATGACATGAAACTTAAAGGGATAGTTCCAACATTGGATAGCCATTGGGATCCCAAAAGATCTGTGGAGATGGGTTAGAGTGGGAAGAGGATGGGAGAAAGCAATTTGTGTTTAAAAAAAAAAGATCCAGAGGTTGTAGTGGAACAAAAGTTTAATATGATTCAGTTCTGTGATGTGGCAATCCCAGGCCAAATTACTAGGCGTATAGTTTCAATAAAAAGTGAGATTATAGCCTTGCTACTCTATACTGGTCAGACCCCATCTGGAGTGTTGTATTAGGTTCTGGGCTCTGTGTCTGGAAGGGAAATTGGTAAGCTGGAGTAAGTCTAGAGGGAAGTTGGTGGGGGGAGAGTTGGAACTGTATCACATGAGGATTGGTTGAAGGACCTTGGGTATTTGACCTGAACAAGAGGAGCTACGTAAAATCAAGGGCTGTCTTAGATGATCTCTATGGTTCATTTCAGGTCTTCACCTACATTCTGTCTGGTAAGGACTCCTCAATATTCAATGCATTTTTAGATATAGCCAGTGTGTTGTTCTGTTTTGCCTTTTATCTATATACTATATATGTAATATATAATATTAAATATTTGCTATATGTTATATTGGCAAGGATGGGCTTCTTTGGGAGAGGAGGGATGCATTAGTTGGTAGTGATGGAGATACAAATCTCTCTCTTTCTCTGTCTCCCTCCCTCCCTCTCTGTTGTCTATTTACCTATCTCTCTATCTACCATGTGCCTATCTCTCTCTCCATCTATCCATCCATCATTTATCCATCCATATCTATTTATCTATCATCTACCTATCTCTCTCCAACCTTCCATCGCTCCATCTATTTATCTATCTTTATATCTATCTATCCATATCTATCAATCTATCTACCTACTGTCTATATACCTATCTCTTTATCTACCATGTACCATCTCTCTATCCATCCATCCAACTATCATTTATCCATCCATATCTATTTATCTATCATCTAACTACCCATCTCTCTCCATCCTTCTATCTCTGTCTCTTTCTCTCTACCTACCCATCTCTCCATCTTTTTATCTATCTTTATATCTATCTATCTAGTCCCAAAAGTCTTCATGCAATTTTAAGCTACTAAAGCTCAAAACTGCACAAAGACTTTTGGGACACTCTATCTATCTATCTATATTTGTCTATTTATATCTATCTATTTATGTATAAAGTATATGTGTATATATTTATATATACCATATATGCATATAACTTTAAAAAAATTATACACAACAGATGTTCACATATACAAATCTCTTTCTTGTTCTTTGTATTGAAATACTAATATCTGTTGATAGCTATTAAATTAATAATTTTTTAAAAAGGACATTTAAAATTTAAAAAGCAAACAAAAGAGACTCATTGCCTTAACACTGGGTAAAGCCAGGGTGAAGGCCAAGGGCTAGGATTAGATAGAGTCCTCCTAGCTATGTCTTTGTTGTTTTCCATTTCCTCATTCTTCTTCAAGCTCCATTCTTGGTTTTCTGGATTTTCTTCCTCCATGACACAGTAGTCTTCTTACTCTAGAAGTTCATGCTGCTTTTGTAGCCCCCTCTGACTGGTCGGTTCTTACCAGAACCTCGATTTTAAGGAAAGTGTTCAGGCCAGTTGTGTATTCATTCTTCTATGGGCTCCTCTCTTGATTCTCTGGACTTTCTATCATGCCCCTGAGCTGCAGGTACTTTCTCCCTACCTGCCTCCCACCCCCTTTTGGCTCCCCTTTATGTGCTCTCTTTCTACATAAGAGTGTAAGTTCTTTGAAGCAGGGATTGTCTTTCTTTTTGCTTTTATTTGTATTCCAAACATTTGGCCCAGTGCCTAGCACATAGGAAACAATTAATAAATGTTTATTGACTTGTTGACTATGAACTTCTCTAGACTGATCAGTGTTGTTTCCTTGAATCCAATGCATATATTCTTCACTGCATCTTCGAGGCATAATGGGTTGACAATAAATTTGTGAGGAGTCATTTTATTCCTGGCAACTCCATATCACTTCTATGTAATGAAAAGTGTTCTTTTGGAGTCTTGGTGACCAATTGGGATAATGGAGTGGCTAATCAACAGATTATAACATGTTAGAGGTCTCAGAAGGACTGAACCAACCAAATGATGGTTGATTGCCTACAAACAGATACAGCCAAAATTTTGGCAAGGCCAAGATGAAAGCTTTTATTCAGTTATGCAATTTTGGCAACATATTGTCAACCAGTGTACTAATAGTCAAGACATTAGAAAATTATATCAACAAAGTTAGCAGACCATTTAGCAGACAAGTACTCTAGCATAAACAACATAGCAAACTTTAGACTAAACTAGAGGTCTGCAAAGAAATGATGCTTTACAATATGCTGGATGTTATATTTTTTGATAATTGATGCTTTTTCTGTTTTTAGTATTTTAATCAATCAATTAATTAATTAATTTTTAGTTTTCAGCATTTGCTTTTGTAAGATTTTGAATTCTAAAATTTTCCCCCTTCACTCTATACCTCCTTCCTCAAGATGGCATGCAATCTGATATAGGCTATACATGTATAGCCTATATACATGTATATATGCTATATTAAACATATTAATGTATGTTTATTAAACATATTATAATTTTATAATTAAAATTATATTAAATATATATTAAATATTAAATATATATTTAATATATTAATTAATTAAACATATTAAACATATTTCCACATTAGTCATGTTGTGAAAGAAGAATCAGAGCAAAAGGGAAAAACCATTAGAAAGAAAAAACAAAAACAACAAAAGAAGGAGAAAATAGTATGCTTCAATCCACATTCAGACTCTATTGTTCTTTCTCTGGATGTGCATAGCATTTTCTTTTGGAAGTGTCTTAGAACATTACATTACTCGGTCTAACAAAGTTGATCATCAGAGAATGTTGCTGTTACTATGTATGGTGTTCTCCCAGTTCTGCTTACTTCACTCAACATCAGTTCATGCAAGTCTTTCCAGGTTTTTTTGAAGTCCTCTTGCTCACCATTTCTTATGAAACAGTAGTATTCCATTACATTCATATACCACAACTTGTTCAGTCATTCCCCAATTGATGGACATCCCCTCAGTTTCCAATTCTTGGCCACCACAAAAAGAGCTGCCATAAATATTTTTGTATGTGTGGGTCCTTTTCCTTTTTTTATGATCTCTTTGGGATATAGACCTAGTAGTGGTATTGCTGTATCAAAGAGTAAGCACAGTTTAATAGTCCTTTGGGCATAATTCTAAATTGTTCTCTAGAATGATTGAATCAGTTTATAACCCCGCCAACAATGCATTAGTGTTCCAGTTTTCCCCCATTTTCTCCAACATTTATTATTTTTCTGTTTGTCATGTTAGCCAATCTGATAGGTGTGTTGTGGTACCTCAGAGTTGTTTTAATTTTCATTTCTCTAATCTTGATGATGCTTTAGAAAAACAACAACAACAACAACAACAACATTGTTGTTACTTCCCAATAACACTCAGCCCCATAGACCCTTGTGACAAAGAAGTACAATTAAGCAAAATGGACTCATTCCTGCCTACATCTAATAGCATATACCTCACTCTGCACCTATGGCCCACCATCTCTTTGCTGAGAGGAAGAAGGCATATTTCTTTGACAGTTCTCTGAAGTTAAGACTGGTAACTGCATTGATCAAGGTTCTTAGGTATTTTAATGTTATCTTTCTTTGCATTATTGCAGCCATTGTATAAATTGTTTTTGTTGTTATTCATTTTTCTTTAGTTCATACAAATCTCAAATTTCTTCATATCTAGATGGGTTTTGCATCTTGAGGAGCCTTATACTTTATTTCTGGGTTAATGTTATCCTGAAATTTCTTGTACTAATTACTAGAGCTTTGTGATCCTGGGCAAATCTTTTAACCTCTATTGTTTTCATTTTCCCCTCCGTAAAATGAGAGAGTTGGATTAGATGGCCTTTAGTGTCCCTTCCACATATAAATCTGTGATACTACAAATATATATATATATATGTATATATATACACACACATTATAATGTAAACTAAGAAATAAGTAATACAAGGGAGGCACTAACTCCTCAGAGAATCAGTAAGGATTTTATGTAGAAGATAAAGCTTGGGCTGATGTTAGAGGAGAAATTTAATGGAGGTTTGGTTTAGTATCTAAAATGAAATTTGAACCTTTAAATTTTTTTTCATAGAATAATAGAATTTATGGTATTATATATTGTATTGTATTGTGTCAGGTATCATTGTATCATGTTACATCATATCATATATTATGCTATGTTATGTTATGTTATATTATATTAACCATCTTTTCCAACAACCTATGATGTCTGAACCTATCTCCCCATGGGAGCCTCACAAACGCTCACCCTAGGTGAGCCAATGAGGGGGGAACCTCAGTTGCCCCTGAGGCAGTTCCTTTTATCTTCAGATGACTATAATCATTGAGAAATTTTTCTTCATATTGGACTAAAATCGATTTCCCTGTCATTTCTACCAATTATTCTTGATTCTCTCTTCTGAGTTACACACGTCATTCATCTTACATGCATCAGCTTTTTAAACATTTTAAGAAAACTATCCTGTTCCTCCTAAGTCTGGCTAACAATCCTCAGTTCATTTGAATGAGCCTCCTTATTTAGGCACTGCTAAAAGATTAGATGGATATTAGGATCTAAAATGGTTTAACTGGACAACTTGCAGAATTAAAGCTGATATTGGGAGATACGAGGTGAGATTTTAATGGTTTGGGCCTGACCTGGATTGGTTCCATGATTTGATCACTGGGCATCTAGCTAATGGAGCTATTTAGGTTCAATGTCAGGAAAAATTTCCTAACAATTGAAGGTATCCCAAAATGAGATGGCTTCCTTTAGTTGTGATGTGTTTCCCCGTTCTTGGAAGCTTTCAAACAGAAGCCGTAAGAATCCCTTTGGGTAAGGGTTGGACAAGATGGTCACGGAGGTTCCTTTCAGCTCTGAAATTCTGTAGTTCCCTCTCTCTCTCCACACACACATGCACACATATATGTACATATATGTATAAACACATATACAGATATGCACACACACATATATACATATGTATACACACATATATTTATCCTGGCTTTGTGGATAGAGAGTTGGCCTTGGGGCCAGGAAGATTTGGGTTTGATTTTTAGTTTAGACACATACTGGTTGCTTAACTTCTCAATGCTTTTACCTAGACTATAACTTTCTAAGACTGATAAGTTACAGAGAAGATCCATACCTGCATCGGTAATAACAATAATAGCTAACACTCATATCACACTGTATATATGTTAGTTCATTTGATCCTCATAGTTTGGATGGTGAAGTGGATGCTATTATTAGCTCCATTTTTTAGACTATCACCTGGAGTAGTCACCACATGGAGACTGGAAATTTCATGGTGAATGGAAGCATGAATATAAGTATAAGGGAGATATTTTTAAGTAGGAGAAAATCCCTGGAAGAGTTAATCCGTTCAGTTTTGGAACTTTCACCTTGGGTCTGAGTGAGTGATGGTAAACTTATCTAGCACGTTCTATCTAGGTGACCCCAAACCAGGTCATGAAACAAATTCCATGCAGCTGTCTACCCTAGCCATCTTACTGTCGGACACTGATGGGTAACCCTCAACCACTTTCTACCTCTTGCTCTGGTCACAGTAATCAAATCAAAACTACCATTGCTTCTGAAAAGGATATGTCAATGAATCGACTTACCATCCCTGTGATTCTCTAAATCAAAACTCTTCCCTTGCCATCTTTACTCTGCATCTGCTCTCTCCTTCTATTAGAATGTAAGCTCCAAGATGGCAGGAAATAGTTAATTTTTATACTTCTAAGCCTTGTGTTTAACACAATGGCTGGCACACATTAGAACACCTATCTCCCAGGGTTGTTGTGAGAACCAAATGAAAGAATGATTGTAAAGCACTCAGCACAGTGCCTGGCACCATAGAAATTTAGCTACTACTTTCATTCATTCAACATTTTGCCTCCTCACCTCTGCCTCCTAGAACCTCTAGGATTGTAGGCACAGAGCTGGAAGGTACTTCAGGGATATCCCCTGATTTTTAGATGAGGAAAACAAAGGTGTAGAGGTCAAAAGTGACTTACCCAAGATCACAGAGATAGTTAAGTGACAGAAAGTCAGACTATGCTACTTCTCATAGGAGGCTTTTCCTGATCCCCATAGCTGCTAGGGTCTTCTACCCAATTGCTTTGATTTGCTTTGATGTATTTCATATTTATTTATAGATGCACACGTTGTCACTCCTTAGCAGAATGTAAGCTCCCTAAGGGCAGAGATGATCTCATTTTTAAAGAATTGCATCCCTCAGTGCCTAGGACAGTGCCTGGCACTTAAAAAGTACTTGTTGATTGCTATTGATTGATTATAGTCTTGGAGCAGTTGCAGAGGGAGCAAAGGTCTATTTATGAATGTCAAGAAATGAGAGGTAAGTAAATGAGTAGGATTTAGGGCCTGGCACTGGCTCAGGTCTGCATCCAGCAAAGAAGATGAGCCAGCCAATGAAAACACTTCTGTGGTTACTCCCCATCAGACGCAGAGGCCTTTGACACATGCACACACATGCGTGTATGTGAGCACATATAGATATGCATTGAAATATGGATCTAGGCTGTGACTACGCACATGCGGTCTATATGTCCGTCTGTCTATCTGGCCACCTAAATTTGTGAATTTTCTCTCGCGTGTGTGTCTAGTCAGCTCAGATGGCTCGACTCATGTCTTGGCTCATACAACCAGACCAGACCTTTTGGCTCAATACTACCTGAAAACTTTCTGGCCCATGGGCTTTAGAGTAAAGTGGTTTCTTTTTCTGAGAAGCTCTAAAACAAATAATTGGGATCCAGGCTAGAGCCAGGGTTATGTGAAACCCATTGGTTGCTGCTCGTGTGGGTTTTCTGACCCTGAGACAATGAAAACAAAGTTAGATAAGAACTCCTCTTGGCTGCATGAGCCTAATGATTCTCCCCCTCTAATGTTACCAGATCATTTTGTTTGAATAACGTTACTCTAGACTCGATAAGCTTAAGGACCAGGGACCTGTTAATTAAATCTTCCTTTTCCCTAATTAAAAACAAATATATCTAACTTAGATTCAAGCCCTAGTGCAGGTGTGGTCTGGGAGAGCTGTATTCTTTTCCTAATTGCCTTTATCCATGCAGAGACGTCAGTGTATTTCTTACTTAGGCTTCCAACGTGATGACACGAAATCATAAGACCCTAGAATTAGAGGCAGAAGGCACCCTAGAGGTATTTTAGTATAGTGCCTTTATTTTACAGATGAAGAAACTGAGTCCCAGAGAGGTTACACAATTTACCCAACATAACAGACTAAGTTTGAAAAGTGTGGTCAGTCCAAAAATTATAGGCATATGGTACTTATTGAGATAAACTCACTCCATTTCCTTCCTATTCATCCAATCTTTTTGTACTTTGCTGCTGGAGATCTAGGTAGTGAGAGATGTCAGTTGGCAGAAGCACTGGTTTTGGAATCAGAGAACCTGAATTCAGATTTCAGCTGTGTGACCTTTGGGAAATCTCTTTGGGTCTCAGTTATCATCATTACTTTTTTTTTTCTTTCTACTTAAAAAAAAAAAAAGAAGCTGTTTATTTTCATATCACCTACATTTCCCGTGGTCTACAGCAGAGTGTTCTTAACTTTTTTTTGGCCATGGGCCCCTTTGGCTGCCTGGTAAGGCCTATGGACCCCTTCTCAGAATAATACTTTTACTAGGTGGCACAGTGGATAGAGCACCAGCCCTGGAGTCAGGAGAACCTGAGTTCAAATCTGGCCTCAGACACTTACTAGCTGTGTGACCCTGAGCAAGTCACTTAACCCTAATTGCCTCCAAGAAAAAAATAAGAATGCTTTTAAATACACAAAATAAAATAGATGTGATTTTTTTCCCCATCCAAATTCACAGACCTCTTGAAATCTCTCTATGGATTCCTTGGGGGCTCGTGGATTCCACGTTAAGAACACCTAGTTAGAGAAACAGGGACAGGGATCTATGATTTCATTAAAATAGGAAACTCCCTCCATCAATGCAAGTTGATACCTTTTCTTCAGCTTACAGTCTTATAGAGTTAGCTACATCATTGACTGGTCAAGTGACTTATCCAACGTCACACAGCCTGCATGTTCAGAGGTAAAAGAGTTCAGGTCTACCTCATCCCAAGGTTATCTACCTATTAACCCACACTGCCTTTCCCCATGGTATATAGCAGTCAGAAATTCTTGAACATCATACCAAAACATTTCCCATTTTCTGCCCTTCTACAATCTCCCACATAAATGAACCCTTCTCCAAATTAGCCACTTACTTTCCTAAAATTATTTATGAACAGATATCTTCATCTAGCCAACCCCAGGAAAAGCTACTGACAATGTTTTCATTTTAAACTTTTCCTCTTTGAAATGCGGTGTAGCATAGATATAGAGCCCAGGATGTGGGACTCCACGGGAGGTCTGGATTCAAGTTATGACTCTGATGCTAGTTTGTGACTCCAGGCACATTTCTTAACTTCTCTGAACCTCAGTTTCCCCTTCTGCAAAATAGGGATGTGGCAGCATGGTGTAGGATGTAGAGAGCTGTCCTCAGAGTCAGGACATTTTGAGTTGGAATCCTGCGTCTGCCACATACTGTTTGTGTGACTCTGGATGAGTCACTTAACCTCTAGGTGTCCCAGGTAACTTCCTAAGTCTGCAAGTTGCATTCAATCAAGAAGCATTTTTAAGTGCCTGGCACTGTGCTAGGTGCTGAAGTAATGAGACAGGTCCTACTCACAAGGAACTTCTATTCTGAATTGTTCATCTGTCCTGGTAGAGAATTTTCCTTACCAGGAATTTCCTACTTTGATGAAATCACAGGTCAGGACAAAACTGGAAGAAACAATAGCTACTTTCCAGGGTGATTGTCATCAAGTGAGACAATGGAAGTGAAATTCCACAGAAATGTGAGCTGTCATCACCAGTAATATTTGTTTTTTAAAAATTCAAAGCAAGAAATAACAGTCAAGATAGTTGCCAGTTATTTTTAAATAAAAACAAATAAAAATAAAACAAAAAGTTTCGGTCACTAGTCGTCACAATTAGTTTTTAATTGAAAAAAAAAAAGGCTACAGCCATGATAGTCACCTTTTGCAACACTCTTCACTTGCAGCATCCTCTAATTTTATTTTCGAGGTGATTTCATTTTCTTTGTCTGTTGGATGCTATGAAGGAGTGGTTTCTGTAAGATTGATTCAAGTGGTTTATGGTTGGATTAAGCTGTTAAAGGGTGACCGACCATTTACTGGTGGAAGAACTTCCAACTGGATGAAATGGAGAGTAAGTCATTTGCTGTTCCTCACTCGGCATTTGGGAGCCCATGTGGAGGGCTTGGCATTTGGAGCAAAGGTTAGTGGTCGGCTTCCCAGGGGTGGCTGGCCTGAACTGAGTGTGTTCTAAGATGTTGCTTTTGCACATTCAGCTCTTGAGTTGGAGCCAAAGAGGACCCAATGCCATGATGATTAAATACTCCTGGAAACCAAAGCTGTGGCTTAACCTTTTTCAATGATGGCACTGCATTGTGGCTAGGATGATGGAATATGGATTTATGTTGTGTTTGGGAAGCAACAGGGGAGAGAGAGAGAAAGAGAGACAGAAAGAGAGAGAGACAGAAAGAAAGAGAGAGAGAGACAGAGAGAGAGAGAGAGTTGTTTTTAACTGGGGAGGGAATAACAGAGGGAGAGAGAGACAGAGACAGAGAGAGACAGAGACAGACAGTGACAGAGACAGAGAGACAGAGAGACAGAGAAACAGAGAGAGACAGAGAGAAACAGAGAGAGACAGAGAGAGACAGAGAGAGAGAGAGAGAGAGAGAGAGAGAGAGAGAGAGAGAGAGAGAGAGAGAGAGAGTCCTGGACAATCAGGAGACTTGGGTTCTTGTCCTGGCTCAGCCATCTAACTGGCTGTGTGACTTCAGGCTTAGTTTCACTTCTCTATGCCTCAGTTTCCTCACATTTAAAGGGTATCAAATTAGATGATTGTCAAAGTCCATTCTAGTTGGGGAGGCACTGGCAAATGTTTAAAAACTGGTGCTTTGAAAAAAAAAGTACATACTATACATTTTAAAGTTTAATCTGCATTTCTAACATTTTCTCTATCAGTTTCTTAAATCTAGACAATCAACAAAACAATAAACCAAGCTCTGGTGTGTAGAGTTTGCTGATTTACGAGGTATAAATTCTCACACTGAAAATTTAACAACTGGCTTTCCAGCAGGTTAGAGCTGACTCTAGCATACCTCTGATTCCAGCTCTCAGAAAAAAAAAAGTTCTGTGAATCTATTTAAGCTTAGGCATGCTTATATTTTCTAATTTTAGGTTCTAGTTTCATGCACCATTTACAAACACCATATTATAGCAACATTTTTTTTCTAGTAGTAAAGAACCAGAAACAGATGCTCATCAGCTGGGGAATGGATGAAAAATAAAATATGGTATGTGAATGTAATGGAATGTTGCTGCACCTTGAGACTTGATGAATAATAATCCATCAAAGTTTATCTTAATTGCCTCCTTCATTCTGGGTATTGTGCTAGGCACCTGGGGATACAAAGACAAAATGAAACGGTCTTGGCTCTCAGGGAGCAATCAGCCAGCCAGTTTATGTTGTGCCTACTATGTTACAGACCTGGACTAGGCGTTGAGATGCAAAGAAAAACAGTTGTTGCTTTTCAGGAAGTTCACAGTCTATAACAATATAATGAGAACAGAGAAGCTTGGGAAGATTTATATACTGATGAAGAGTGAAGTGATCAGAACCAGGAAAACAATCTGTTACGAGGATTACAATAATGCAAATGGAAAAAAGGCCAACAAAACAATGTAAATTGAGTGCTCTGAACTCATAATGATCAAACTTGCTCTCAAAGTGGAGGTAGGAGAATCAAATACCTCCCTCCCTTCTTTGCAGAGATGACCTTACTTATAATGTCAGACTTTGTTGATGATTTTGTTACAATTGATGAACTGTCTTTTTTTCTTCTTTGTATGAGGGATGAGTTGTCTTTGAGAGGGGAAAGGAGGAAGGACATGTTGAGAGATGTAGGTAATATAAAAACAAAAACTATCAATAAAATTTCTAAAAAGAACTCAATTGAATGGGGTTCCTGGTGGTGTTTTCTTTTTTAAAGCATTTCAGAATAATTATAAACTATTTATTATATCAGTAATAAGTGGAAAGAGTGCTGGCTCTGATGTCAGAAGGATCTGGGTTCAAATCCTGCCTCTGATACTTATGACTTTGGGCAAATCATTTTGACTTTCCAGGATATCTTTTTCTTCATTTGAAAAATAAATGGTTTGGGCTAGACGGCCTTGAGCATGCTTCCATCTCTAAATCTATGATCTTATGATCTATAATTTTTTTGTTATGTGATCTCCTCTTTGGCTCTGACACTTGCAAGACCTTAAATGAATCATTTTATCTCCCTGGGCCTCATTTTCCCCATATGTAAATTGAGAGGCTTGGACTCAGATGACCTCTACATCTGTTATCCTAAATCTATAGTCTTACTTTTAATCTTGAGGCTTGAGGCTTAGTGAACTTGTGACTTTCATTGTTACACAGGTAATGACTCTCAGAATGCAAACCCAGGTATTCCTGATTCCAAGTCTCATTTTTTACCCATTAAGCCCTATTGCCTCTCTCTCTCTATTTATCAATCACATTAGTTTAGGGTTTGAATTATACTTGTATTAAGGTATGTTCATGGGTTCAAGTGAGAGAAGAGATGTACTTTAACACAAGAGTAGGTAACTCTCCCATGCTAGTGGCAAAACAGACAATTAAATCTACAGGGAACCTATTGGATTTACATAGCACATGAATACATACCTACTTATACATTTCTACATGTATAATCTAGTAATTTGTGTTTTGCAAAATTTCTCTCTCTCTCAGCACTGATCTGCCATATCTCTCCTCATTCCTTTAGTTCACAACCTTTGCTAGTAAATTGAGTCCCTAGAGGAGTAGCTACTACTACTCTTGGAATTCTAGGGGAAAGCATGTGAGTAGCTAATTATACTACTATAGATCCTAAACGCCTATCAGCATGCTTCCTTTTAACAAATCAGTCAGCAAGCTCAACTTTTAACAAAGGTATTTACTTTAAAAAAAAAACAACAAAGCAAGAACAATAATTACGTAACATCCCACAATACACTTGGGGTCCACTATCCCCAAACCACAGACTATCTTAGGGGAGAGTGGTCACAAACTTAGAGAGCACATGTAGGGAACACATATGACCAAAGTTATTCACAGTTCTTGAACTATGAGACTTGATGTCTTTTCTCTTTCTTGGGGATTGTCTTCACAAAGTTCACTAGTGGGCACCTTCTCTTTGTGGATAGGTGACTCAGCAAGCTGGGCTACTCTGGGGCTAGAGTATGGGGCTTTGCTCCTCTACTGGGCCAGGCTGCTTCTTTGCTGGGATGAGTTTTTAATCAGAAGGTTCTTTTTTTTTTTTTTCTTAGGCAATTGGGGTTAAGTGACTTGCCCAGGGTCACACAGCTAGTAAGTGTCAAGTGTTTGGTCTGAGGGCAGATTTGAACTCAGGTCCTCCTGACTTCAGGGCTGGTGCTCTATCCATTGCGCCACCTAGCTGCCCCTGGAAGGTTCTTTTATGATGGATGCTCCCTTGGCTATCTATGACTGTGCAAATATTTAAGGAAACCCTAAAACCTAGAGGGTGGGATGACTGCAAGATTACATATCTCATAGATAAAGGACTTGAACCCAGGTTCTTAGATGTCAGTTCCCTTCCCACTATCATACTCTGCCTTCACTCTGTCCAGAATAAGGAAAGTGATATATTACCCCCTTGTATTATATACACTAGACAGAACCCATTAGGAGTATTGTGTATCATCCTGAACAACCCATTTTCAAGACTGACATTGACAAACTTGGAGTGCGTCCAAAGGAAGGCTCCCAGGTAGTAAGGGGACTTAAGCCCAGGCCATAAGAGTAAGTTGAAGGAACTAGAGAGGTTTTACCTGCATCAGACAGGCCTTAGAGATGATACTTTCAAACAGGATTGCTGCTTTCAAATATTTGAAAGGTTGTCATAATGGAAAACAGATCACTCTTTTACTCTGGAGAGTAGAATGAGGGCCAGGGTATGAGACCATTAATCAACACCTTTGGGGCCTGTCATTCAACCCAGTTCTGAATCTACCTAACTGTGCTATCATCCAGCTCGCATCTCATTGTTTTGTCCATGACGGTAATTTAAAGCTCTTGTCAGGAGTTTACCAGAAATAAAAACTTCCTAACAGTTTCGGCTCTCCAAAATTAGACTAGGATGTCCAAGGAGGCAGTGATTTGTCTGTCACTGGTGGTCTTTAAGCAGGAGATAATGATTGCTTGCTGAGAATTTCATAGCGGGGATTCTTGTTTGGGTATGGAATTGGATGAGATGACCTCTGAGCCATCTGATGGCTTCCATAATAATTGTTAGCTTTTATATATGGCTTTAAGGTTTTCAAAACACTTTACATGTTATCTCATTTGATTTTCAACCCTGGGATTCTAGTTTAGGGTAAGCCACTAACTTGTGGCATGGCCCAGTCATTTTGCACATTTGACCATTAACTACAAGTTGGATCGGTTATTCGCTCTCGTGATGACTATGACTTTTGAGAAGGCCAAGTTTGGGGCTTGTTTTTTGTTTGTTTGGCTAAAGACTAAACCCTACTGTATTTTGATTTAAAATAAAAAGTGACATCATTGGAAGGACCATTCAACTGTTGATTCTGTTCTGCGATTGATGCGGGGTAGATGAAAAAGCCCTTTTGGGGTATTTGCTCAAGGTCTCAGACTGGACTCTCGACCCCAGGCCTGTTTTCATTCCCTTTCACGGGGGTAAAGCAGCTACCCGATCATCTTGGCTGTCTGCCGAAGGCTGCTTCCCTAGTCACCTTTCTCCTGAGTATAACAATGGAGCCAGTTTTATAATCCGGACCCAGGCTGTTACAAATTCTGGAGCATGTCCTCCGTTTTCAGAGGCCACATGCCTGCAGAATACAAACCTAATCACCAGCAGATGTACCTCTGAATCAAGAATTCCCTTTTCTGGCTGTCCAGGCTGAGCAATAAGCTGCCTGACTTGTATCCCAGGGAGCTTCTTGAAAAACTCCACAGGATGCCTTGATAGCACCCTGCAAACACTCAGAAGACAGATCCTTTCCAGACTTGGGCAGGATTCTCAGGATGCTGAGATAATACCTTGCTTTGGGAAAGGGCCTTTGATTTTCCTCCATTCCCCTGGAAAGTGTTTTCCCAAACATGATCTCATGTTATTCTCACCAGGGCTCTGTGAGGTAAGGAGGGAAAGCAGTGCTTCTCCTTAGCAACCTGGAGATGCTAAGTTTCAAGGCCAAGGTCAACACAACTAGTTAGTGGTAAAACCAGGTTTAGTACCTTGGCCCCAAACTCTTTCTTGAACCGGTAATCTTTCCACCAGACAATTCACTATTTACTTGTAATTTAAAGACTCCTTAGGTGCTGTGGTCATCCAAGCTATTTCATTGATCATGGAATTCAAAGACAGATGTGCTAACCTTACTTCCTAGGCATGAATAAAGGTGAAAAAACTAATACTTGAGTAGCTGGGACAGCTTGGAAGTAGTGGATAGGTTGTTAGATTTGGAGTCAGGAAAACTTGGTTTCAAATCCCATTTCAGATATTTAGTAGCTGTGGACCCTGGAGAAGTCACTTAAATGCTCTCTGCCTCAGTTTCCTTATCTGTAAAATGAAGGGGATTGGATTCCATGACCTCTAAGGTTCCTTCCAGCTTCTAAATCTATGATCCTATGATTGTGATATTCTTGTTCACCCACAGGTGGTGCTGCTAGCCTCTAGACTGATTTTATTGAAAATAAGAATTAGGTACAACAAGAGAACTTGGGTTTGAATCTGGATTCTGCTCCTATCTATTTGTATGAGATTGGGTAACTGACTTAGCCTGTTTAGGCCTCAGTTTCCACATATGTAAGATGAAGGGGACCTGAACTAGATGTCTCTTCCAAGTTGATATCTACAGTCCGATGATTCTGGGGGTTGGTGTTCCTCCCAACATGGAAAGCACTTGGAGAAGGCTGTCAGGCTCTCTATGGCTCACAGAGAGCTCCTGCCTATGTCCCCTAAGGCTGCCTTGTTCACCTCCTTAATCCATAAGGGGGCATGCCCAGTGTGAATTTCTACAACCAAAATCTTAGCTCCCAAGTCACCATCTGCCAGCAAAACTTCACTTTTCCTGCATCCGATTGTATCTCAGTGAACACTGATCATATAAACATGGAATATGGGCATCAACCATCCAAAAGCATGGTTTACTGTGTACAGGTTCTTTTACTCATAGCCATAGAGTCAACAAAGTGAATAAAGTTAAATATATATTAAAACCACTTCTATGAGTTGTTTGTGCAACTCCTGGGCCAAGGATATTCCTTAACTGGTCTATAGGTACAACTCCAAACTAGGAGGTAGGAAGGAAGTTCTGTTACCAAATAGCCCATTGCTAGTCACTTCTACCACGATTAGATAAACATCCTCAAATGCTGTTCCACTCATTGCCCTTTGGATTTCCCACTCATGGTCCCCATGAGCAATGCTGTGGAGTCAGCTATTGGAACTCATGATTTAGAGTGACTTGGTTTGGGTAGCTTCTCCTCTTAGACAACCAAGGGTAATCTGGGTTCAGATGCTGCTTCCTTCTCTGGCCACTGTAGCTTCCCTGTCTGGTCATAGCTCCAGCCTCTCAGGGTCTTATAACTCTCCTCTGGCTCAAAGGCACAGTCTCATTATGGTAAATGGCAGCAAAACCAGGACAGGCTCGCTCTGTCCTGACTACCATCTTGTTTGCCCTTTAGCTCTCTACTCACTGTCCGTGAACAACCTACAACTTCTGTGGTTTTGGCTTTTGTGTCCTCAGTGCCTAGCTTAGTGACTAGAACACAGTAGGTGCTTAATGAATGCTTGTTTTATTGATTGGACAAAGTCTAGTTGTTCCTTTCTCCTTGCCTTCCCACTTCTCCAGTCATAGCTGGAGATCATGGAATCCAATCTCTTCATTTTATAGATGAGGAAGCTGGGAGGCCCTGGGAGATGAAATGACTTGCCTAAGTCTCCCTGACTTCAAGTGCAACACTCTATCCACACCTTAAACTGGAAAATATAGTTATCATTCCCATTCTCTCTCATGCTAAATAAATGCTCTACCATCTGAGCTAATTTAGCAATTACCATAGATTCAAATTTATTCATAACATAATGGTAGATGAGAGACACGGCATAGTAGATAGCAGGCCTTGAAATCAGAAGATCTGGGTTCAAATCCCACCTCTCACATAACCAGTGTCATATAGCCGGTATGACAAATAACTTAATCTCCCACGGCATCAAACAACTCTCTAAAATTGTCAGTTGTAGAACTGTAGGACAGCTGTTGATCTTTCTTGGTAGAGTTTCCTCCTGAGGGAACTCCTTATGCCAATGAAATTATAGATCCAACCCTGCCCCCACCCCAAAAGGTAATTCAATATAGCATAAGAAACATTTAATAAATGCCTACTGTATCTAGAGCACAATGAGATAATATTTGGAAAAAGCTTAGCACAGTGCCTGGCACACAGTAAGTGCTTAATAATTGTTTGTTTCTTTCCTTCATATTCTAGATGCTTGAAGAGATACAAAGTTTGGATAAGACATAGTTCCTGCACACAAGGAGCTTATATTTTATTAGTTGAATAAAATATAGCTGACTAAAATATATGACATTATATGCTAATGTGACAGCTTGGAATAATGGACAGGAAGCTGGTATGGTTCGAGTTAGTAAGACCTCTGTTCAAGTCCTGTCTCTGATGCCTACTGGCTCTGTGGCTGTGGGCAAGCCCCTTAATCTCTGGGGGCTCTGGGTGTCACTCTAAGACTCTAAGTCCCAGAGAAGGTGCTGAACTGCATTAGTGGACAGTTCTCTCACTAGGGAGGTCTCTATACCAATGTAATCAGAGGTCCAGCTCCTATTCTTAATATATGTTAAGTATATTATTGTTTTTAAAAAAATTTTTTATTAATTTATTTTGATTTATCAACAATCACTTCCTTATGCTTTTGAGTTAAGTATATTATTGTTATTCAGTTGTTTTCAGTCATTTCTGACTCTTTGTAACCCCACTGGGGTTTTCTTGGCAAAGATACTGGAATGGTTTGCCATTTCCTTCTCCAGCTCATTTTACTGATGAGGAAATTGAGGCAAACAGGGTTAAGTGACTTGCCCAGGGTCACATAGCTAGTAAGCATCTGAGACCAGATTTGAACTCATGAAGATAAGTCTTCCTGACTCCAGGTCTGACACTTTATCCGCAGTACCACCTAACTGCCAGTTAAGTGCATTAGAAAGGTTTTTTTCTTAAAAAAAAAAAAAAAAAGAGTGACTAAGGTCAGAGAAGGAAAGTTGTTAGTAACAGAGTGGCTTAGGAAAAGCTTGATGGGGAGGTGGCACTTGAGTTGAGCTTTCAAGGATGGGTGGGAATTTAGCAGGTTTTGCTGAGGAGGGAGTATATTCTAAGCATAGGACAATACCGTAAACAAAAGCAAAGTACATGGAATATTCAGGGAACGTACAGCAGCCTAGTTTGGCTGGAGAACAGAGTTTGCAGAGTAGATTATAGGAAATAAAGCTGGAAATGTAGAATGGTGTTAGGGTTTGGAGAGCTTTGAAAGAAGTTTGAACTTGATGGACGATAGGGATCTATTGAGGATTGTTGAGCAGAGAAACGCCCGACGTGACCAGGTCTACCCCTAAGAAAACTCACTCTGTCATTGGTGTCAAGGATGGATATGAATAAGTGGGGAGAGAGTAGACCTATGCTATTTTTAAAAGACCAGTAGCGGGTTGCTAGAGGAGATCGGATGTGAATGGATTTAGTTGAATGGAGGAAGCAAAAATCAAGATAGGGAATGTGGCCAAGAAGACTGTAAACCTAGTAAGTAAGAGATCAAGACCCTTGTGGTGTCGCCCCGGCTTGGCCACAAATTGCAGGGTGGTTTCAGGAAGTTTGGAGCGCTCTCATTTCCTTTCCTGTGAAATGGACACGATAGCAGTTCACATGGGTCATTGAAAGCTCATGCTCTGAACCCGATGGTGAGGTCACCGACCAGTGGAAAGCTGTCACCTATAGACATAGAGACGTTGGAACCTTGGGAGAAGTTTCCTGGCCCGAGGAGGTGGAAAACTGGGTAAAGAGGGTGGCATAGGGCAACATACTTAAGTTTATCCTTTCCAACTCCACAAAGAGCAGACCTTTCACGTGGGAATGGGAAGCTGAAATGCCCTCTCTGGAGGGAAATATGAGAGACTAGATAAATATGTGAAGTTGAAGATGAGGGTATATGTGGGGGCTTGAGCCAGCAAATCTTGATCTCTGTAGGCCTGAGGTTGAGACAGCGGGTAGAAGCAAGAACTGACACCAGATGGTCTCCATCTTCTCAGTAAAGTAAGAGGCAAGGTCATCTGCCAAGAGTGGGGGCGGCAGGCTTAAGGAAAGAGAGCCTGGAACAATCCTGATGAGGATTATGCTTAGTAAGACTGCCTAGAAGCTACAAGGGCCAAGATGAAGTTGGACAGTGCGTGGGCCAGTTCTGCACAGTTCTGCCTCATCCTCCAGCAGCCTTCTGAGCCCTACGCGGTGGGGGTGATTTGAGGTTAAGGATTAGAGGCTGAGAGGGACTATTGTTTGGAAGACAAGATCACGGAAACAGAGAGGCAGTTTGGTGGAACAGAGTGTTGGCCTTGGAGTCAGGAAGATCTGGGTTCAATTCCTACCTCTTAAATGTTCCAGTTGTGTAACCCTAGACAAATTGCTTAACCCCTCAGTGTCCTGGGCAACTCTATAAAACTATAAGTTGCAGGGTGGGTATTGATCTGCATTGGTAGAGGGGATTCTATACCAGTGAAGTCAAGTCCTTGCCATGGAAAAAGTTGACAATGGCACCCAGGCTAGTGGAGTAATCGAGATTAAAGGGGTGTAGGTGATAGCATCCATTGAGAGGTATTCATGATTGGAGATTCAGACAAAGAAAAATGGAAGGTTCTTCTGACACTGGTAAACATCAGCTTCAGAATTTTGGAGGTAAAGTTACGCAAAGTGATAATGCAGTCCAGGGTGTGGTTGTTCCAAAAGGTTTTTTTCAGTCATGTTTTCAGTTGTGTAGATTCTTTGTGACCCCATTTGGGATTTTCTTGGCAAAGATACTGGAGTGGTCTGCTGTTGTCTTCTCCAGCTCATTTCACAGATGAGGAAACTGAGACAAACAGGGTGAAATGACTTGCCCAGGGTCACACAGCTAGTAAATGTCTGAGGCTGGATTTGAACTCAGGTCTTCCTGTTTCCAGGCCCAGCACTCTGTCCACTAAACCAACCTAGCTACTCGGGGACTAGAAGGTAGCCGATATGAAATGGAGGTTAAAGTTGGTAGAATCCAGAAAGTCAAGGAATCACAGTCATGATTTCCAATGAATTAAGAATATTAGATGCTTAAGTTTCCTAGGGTGGTATCAAAGTGTGAAGAACCAAAACTTCATCTGACTGCCAATGTCATGTAGGAGAGTGGAAATAGATAACAGGAGCAGTACATGGTAATGTTAGGTAAAGATGGCACTAAGCAATGAGGTAGATTTTGAAGGGAAGTGGTGATGGGATAGGGAATCCATTACTGAGCCTGTTGTAGAGCTGAGGAAGAGGCTGGAATCATGTTGGTTTTTTTTTTCCCCAGTTGTACAGAGGGGGTCGGTCTATGGACACCTACACAGAAAGTAAAAATTGAGCAAAAAAGTGTCACTTTCTATAGTCCCCCAACTCTTGACCTTATAAATCCTTATTCTTTGTAAATATCAAGACATTAAGAGAAACCCTGTTTTCCAGAGCTAAGGCCCAGCAAGCAAGCTGTGCCCTGAGCTTGGCATAACAACAATCCTTTGTGCTCATCCTTTGCATGATCTCAGCCACAGCAAAATCCCAGAATTCTTTCATATAATTATTGTATTGCTTTGACCGGCCCCAGGTGTTCTCTAAGCTTGGACAAGCACCAGCTGTCTCCATGTTCTGGTCATGAAGCCATTACCTTTAATTGTAAGGGCTATAGCTCACTGTGTAGCCATTGCTGTAAGTATCAATATCTCCCCACACTGAAGCCAGTCCCCCCACGAGGGGCCGGGGCCCCAGCACATGTCTAGATCCCCTCCTTGCTTGCAAGCCGTTTCCCTTATTTTGAAATTAAACTTCTGTTTGATTCCTGACTCTTCTGTCTCTAGCCTGCTTAATTAGGCTCCAGTCACCCACAGGTTAGAGGCTGGTTTGGTCCAGTTGACATAAATTATCTATTCCAGGAAATTTCCCCAAGGACCCATGAGGTTTCTAGGCAGTAGAGTATAGTAGAAAGGACCCTGTATCTGAAGTCAGCTCATGGTTCAGACACTTATTATATGTGACCTTGAGCAAGTCACTCAATTTATTAAATTTTAATGGCCCCCTGTTGCCTCTAGGATCAAATGTAAACTCTTTGGTTTAACAGTTAAATCCCCTCACACCCTAGCCCCAGACTATTTTTCTAACATTATTATATATCAGTCTCCTTCCCCCACTTTTCTACTTCCCTCAAAGTCTAGTCAATCTTGGCCTTCCTCCCCACCCATGACTTTACACTAGTCCTCCATGCCTGAATGTATTTTATCCTCACCTCTGCCTCCTATGATGCCTCTCTTCCCTCAAGGTGCAGCTCAGTCACTCCTGTCTGCATGAATTCTTTCTTGATCCCCTCACCTAGTCACTTTCTCTCTTACTCCTGCACATTTACCTCGTGTTTATTTTGTATAGACTTATTTATTTATAGAAGCCTTATCTTCCCGATAGAATAAAAGCTCTTGGAGGACAGGATCTATTTCATTTTTCTATTTGTATCCTCAACACTTAACACAATTAGGTGTTACATTTAACTACTATGTGCTCACACTACTATGTGCTTGACACGTAGTAGGTGTTTAACAAACACTTGTTGGTTGATTTTTGTCTTTGTATCTCTTGTGCCCAGCACCGTGCCTGGAACACAACTAATTAATTACTTAACAATTAATAACATATAATAACAATAATAACATTAAGATTATAGTATGATGATTGGATCATAAATCGAAAGCTGAAAGTGAAATCAGTGGCCGTCTGCTTCAACTGCCTAATTTTAGATTGAGAAAACTGAGGCCTAGAGAGGTTAAGTGATTTGCCCAAGGTCTCATAGCAAGGAAGCATTAGAGATGAGATCTGAACCCAGGTCCTCTAACTCCAAAGCCAATGCTTATTCCACTGTATTCTACTTCCTGCTAAAATAGTAAGAAATATTTGATTAATTGATTCTCTGAGCTTCAGTTTCCTAATTTGTAAATTAGGGGTAATGGTACTCGTGTTGTCTCCCTCATTGTTGTTATAAGGAAAGGACTTTGCAAACCTTCAAAAGTGCCGTATGGATTTGGATCATCACTACTTTAATACTTTCACATTGATCAAAAAAGTCATCCCTTTTAGGCAGCCTGGGAATGAACCTTCTCATACTTAGCTCCCCTAGTCTTCAGACTACAGACAGTTCATCACTGAGTCTACACTTGAAACCTTTCTAGCTCAGGAGAGGTACACCATCTATACCTTCCATAACTCAAGGTCACTCCCATAGCAGGATGAGGCATTGGACAAGGACTTTAAGGGAGGGAGCTATTCTTAGTGATTTTGTTCAGAGGGGACTTAATTTTCAGGGCTTGTGCTGGCTACCTTCAGTGACCTGTTATTAACTTTGTGCTTTGGCACAGCAACCCAGATGGGAGCCAACTGGATATTACTCCAGTTCAAAGGCACCATATTTTCACTCAACATTCTCCAAACCATATCTCACTCACCAAATGCCCTGCAGTCACTACATGGAGAAAATAAATAAAGGGAAAGACTATTCTGATGCCTAAGCTTTTCTTGGGGTGGGGGGGCGAGGATGGAGGACAGAAAGTGAGATGCCTTTGGGAACCTTGTTAAATCTGTTAGATGGCTAGGATGCTATTTAGCCAAATGGATGACTGCTATAGCCTCCTAGCTACAATTTCTATTGGCTCTTATAGGACCACTGAATGTTACAGCTTGAGCTGAAAAGAGTTCTGAGTTAATTTAGTCCAGCTTCCTTCCTCCTTCCCTACCATGTGAGAGGTGGCTGTGGTCCTTGGCTTCCACATCTTTGGCCCATAGTGGTGGTGTCATACCGATGTTTTAGAATGAGCCAAGGGCCTCATGCCAAAGTGCTGATGTATTTACCACCATTGATCCAAAATGAGTCCAAGGGTTTTATGTTAACTTGAAGTGATGCCACAATCACGTGGGTGACAGTGTTGGCACAGAGCCAGATCTGGGGCTCATCGACTGGTCATCACACTGGCTGCTACCAGAGTCATCATTTCTATTCCCCCAGCCCAGGTGGCTACCTAGGCCACCCACAGGGAGGGTTCGTCAAGAACACCAAGACCAGTCAGATTAGATCCCTTTTCAGGCCTTCAGTTCAACTGTGCCAGAGGACAGAATTCTGTTATTGTAGGTCCTGTCCTTGAAGTCAAGTCAAATCAACAAGTATTAAGCACTCATTATGGACTTAGTGCTGGGGATACAATGAAAGGCAAAAACATAGTCCCTGCCCTCAAGGAGCTCACAGTGTTTCCTTGAAGAAGTGGAATACCTTCTAGAATCCTAGGATCATAGACATTTATTGATAGCATCCTAAGTCTGGAGCTGGAGGGACTAGCAGAAGCCATCTTGTCCAGTTTCTTGATTTTACAGATGAAGAAACTGAGGCAAAAAGAGGTTAAGTGACTTAGGATCATAGCATCATAGGTCTGGAGGTAGAAGGGACCCTTGAAGCCATCTAGTCCACCCCTGGGACCATTGCCACTTATCTTGACTTTTGTCTTGCCACTGGACTCTGATGACTCTGGAGGAGAGAGTGAGGCCGATGACTGTGCAGGTCTGCCTCGCTTAAATCAAGTCAAACCATCACCCTCATGATGTCATTGGTCCTCTTCAAGAATGAAGGATGAACAACAATAACAATCCAACTCTCATTTTGCAGAGTGAGGCCCAGAGAGGTTCAGTAATTTATTTACCCAATGTCATACAAGTGGTAAGAGTCAGAATTGGGATTTGAATTCAGGTCCTTTAGCTGCAGAGCCAATGTTATTTCATCTGCTGGTACCAGTGCAGCTCTCTCTCTCTCTCTCTCTCTCTCTCTCTTTCTCTCCCTCATTACTAGTGTTTCCTCAGTGATAATGCTATGTCTATCTTCTCATCATTTTTATAGCCTTGAAAGAGATGAATAGCATAATTCTTAGGAAAATGCTCTGCTCAGCATTCAGAGCCCTTCATAACTTACTCCCTTCGATCTTTTGAATATTCTTATACCTTAATCTCCTCTACATACTCTTTGATTCAGTGGCATTGACCTCCTGGCTGTTCTATGAACAAGACCCTCCATCTCTCTCCTCTGGACATCTTCTCTTACCGTCCCTCATGCCTGGAATACTTTTCTTCCTCTGCTGCAACTACTGACTTCCCTGGCTTCCTTTAAGTCTCAACTAAAATCCCACCTTCCACAGGAAGCTTTTCTTAACGTCTCTTAATGCCAATGTCTTCCCTCTGTTAAGATCAATTTCCTACTCATCTTGTACACAGCTTGCTTTGCATATATTTGTTTGAATGTTGTCTTCCCATTAGACCGTGAACTCCTTAAGGATGGGGATTGTCTCTTACCTCTTGTATCCCCTTTTTGTATGTGTTTAGTGTATAATAAGTACTTAATACATGTTTATTGATTGATTGAAAACAGGCAGAAGATACAGCTAATGGATAGCAGACTTGAGTAAGTTTGTTCAGAAGAAAGAGTAACAGGTCTGGAGTCAGGGGACCTAGGCTTGAAGCCTGGCTCTGCCACTTATGACCTATGTGACCTTGGAGCAACTATTATACCTGTCTAGGCCTCGGTTTCCCCATTTGTAAAATGAGGGGGTTAGGTTGGGTGATGTTTGAATTCCCTTCCCTCTCCAGAGCTGTGATCCTCCAACCCCATAGTTTCCAAAGAGCTTTGGGCGGGGGGCAATATGGCAGAAAGGCTTCCCAACTGACTGGGCTTTTAGATTAGCTGAGCTTAAAACTCACACCTTTGAATACAACCTTGAGTGTAGCAAACTGATGTTCCTTGGGTGGCTCAATTTCTCTTCTCCCTCTTGGTATTGAATTCTTATAATGTGAAAACCCAAATCTTGCTTCTTGCCAACCTTTCCTCTTCCTTTCTTCTCTTCCTCCCTTTCTTATTGTGACTCTCCGGTTTTAGCCCTGTTTCCATCTCTGACCATGATGAGACTGAGGATCATAGCAAAATGGATGTTTCCATGATTACATGATAGCTAGGAAGTGACTGAGACCTTTTGCCTCTGGTCCAGGCCAGGTAAAGGACCACTTCTTCCCAGCTCTGCGTGTCTGAATTTCTTGGAAATTCTTTATTCCTGGGACAAAAGAGGGTTTAGTCTGCACCACAGACCCCCACAGTCACGGTTCTCCCCCAGGGGCTAAGCCATATATGTATAAATAGAATAAACCCATTAGTGTTCTGGTAAATGTTTAATAACCAACTCTCCAAAAACTGCATGAGTACACACTTTTAAATTTAATTTGTGTTATTAATGTTTTTTGCGTCACTTTCCCAAGTCTAGACAATCACCAGAACAATAAATTAAACACTGATTTGTGGTGTTTGCTGATCGCCAGGTGGAGGGTTCTCACTGAGAATTTAACAAATGGCTTGGAGTCGGCTCCAGCACACCCTTGAAAACCTCAAGAGACGCAGACAAGTTCACACAGGAGGTCAGGAAACAGGAAAGCCCTCCACCAGTTATAGATGTATCTGCACACAGAGTCTGAGACCACTCTACCCTCTTGATCCCCAAAGACTGATATACAACTGCAGTTGGTCAGACTCCAAATCACCAGCAATCCTTAATGTTAATACCCTGCCTGCAATTCTTTTCCCTTTCATCTCCCTCTCCCCCATTCCCCTCATCCACTAGTATCAATGGGTGTTCCACTCAGATGTCATCTTTCCCCCACCCTTACCTGTATGCCTATCCCCCTCTGCTCTTCTACGCTGGGGAGGTATTGTCATCATTCTTTGTGAGCGTGCTGCTCACAAACTGGTATTGAATGAGGAAGAAGCTAATCATTTCTGTTACATAAAGTAAGTAAAGAGAGTGACCCAGCTCTTTTAATGACAACTCTGGTTGTCATTAGCACCAATCAATGATTGACAATGAGGGCTAGCTTTCCTTAGAACCTGAGTTAACCCAGTCCACCATCTTTTTCTTGTCAAGTTTTTCCTCTTTGTAAACCACAGGGAAAGATCTGAGTCAGAGGCGAGCACATATGGTGTGATGTTAGGTATACTGAGTAAGGGTAAGCCCAGCAGAGCAACCCTGCAGGCATTCTCCAGATCTGTGGTTTTAATCAAAGGGGTTGTGTTTTTCTGGATTCGTTTTGTTTTCTCATGCTAAACTCTTCAGTGTGTGAAAAAAGCTGCATTTCTGTTGTAGGTTTAAGCCCACAGTGATGACGAAGAGCAGCTTACCTTATTTACTGTGGGCTCAGTGCTTTGGTAGATACATTAGCAAACAATTGGTCAATCAATTAACTAGCATTTATTAAGTGCCTACGATGTGCCAGGCACTGTGCTAAGTGTTAAGGATATGAAGAAAGGCACCAGACAGTCCCTGCTCTCAATGAGCTCACAGTCTGATGGGGGAAACAACATATAAACAACTATTGTACAAACAAGCTATATACACATATGTGTATATGTGTGTATATATCTGTATATATGTGTGTATATATGTGTGTATATATATTACATATATGTATATATGTGTATGTGTGTATATATACATGCACACATGCGTACACACACATATGATGAATTGTAGCTAAATCACTGCGGGAAGGCAGAAGAATTCATCGAGATTGGGAAAGTCTTCCTATAGAAGATAGGGTTTTAGCTGGGACTTGAAGGAAGCTGGGAGGCAGAGAGGAGGAGAGAGAGCATGACAAGTGTAAAGACATTTGGGACCCACGTGAACGTCATCACTTGATTAGAAGGCAACTTTCTTGATATCCTGATAACCATAAAAACCTGGAAAACTGAAGTTTATACAAATTTCATATGTAGAATACATACATAGAATATTTTATATAAAATAAATACAGGTAGTTTTGGAAGAGAAGGTACTAGTAGTTGAGGGGATAGAAGGTGGGATTGGATCCGAGGCTGGAGGGAAATAAGGGAATGTATGAGGCTGAGGGGAGGAGTGCGTGAATTCCAGGCATGGGGGTGGGAGATGAGAGATGGAGTGTTATTTCTGAGGATAGTTTGACTGTACCTGAAGGAGAATAATGTATAATAAGGTTGGAAAGGTAGGCTGGGGTCAGGTTGTAAAAGACTATAAATGTCGATCAGGAATTTATATTTAATGCTTGGAGTTATAGGAAACTTCGGTAGTTGATTGATTAAGGGAGTGATACGGCCAGACCAAGAATGAGGAGGTGAAGGTGTGAACTGGAGCTGTGTGAGGGGAGAGAAGGGGAGAGATTGGAGAGATGGTGTGCAAGTAGAAGTAACAAAATATGGTGACTGATTAGATATGTGACATGAATGAGAGTGAGGAGTTGAAGATGATGCTAAGGTTGCAAGCCTTGGTGACTAGAATAAATGTGCCTTTAACAGGGTGGAGGAAGGGGAAGAATATATATATTTATCTTTCTTCTTCTTCTTTTTTTTTTGACTAGGCAATGGGGTTAAGTGACTTGCCCAGAGTCACACAGCTAGTGAGTGTTATGTGTCTGAGGTGGGATTTGAACTCAGGTCCTCCTGACTCCAGGGCTGGTGCTCTATCCACTCTGCCACCTAGCTGCCCTGAGGATAAGTATTTATAAAGTGCCTCCTATGTGCCAGGCATTGTACTAAGAGCTTTACAGATCTTATTTCATTTGACCATCACAACAATCCTGTGAAGTACGTGCTATTGTCCGCATTTTGCAGTTGAGGAAACTGAGGCAAAGAGGTTAAGTGACTTGAAGAGTTCTCTTTCCTTGGATATATTTATCTCAATATGTTTTAATAATTCAAGAATTTCTGGGCAGCTAGGTGGTGCAATGGATAGAGCACCGGCGCTGAAGTTAGGAGGACCTGAGTTCAAATCCGACCTCAGACCAAACACTTGACACTGATTAGCTGTGTGACCCTAGGCAAGTCACTTAACCCCAATTGCCTAAAAAAAAAAAAATTCAAGAATTTCATTGGTGTGGGTTACACCATCCATTGATGCAGATTGCAATCCCTCTCTGATAGACACTCCTG
Organism: Vombatus ursinus; assembly: GCF_900497805.2. Classification (NCBI taxonomy): domain Eukaryota; kingdom Metazoa; phylum Chordata; class Mammalia; order Diprotodontia; family Vombatidae; genus Vombatus; species Vombatus ursinus. The sequence continues at coordinate 1,450,444 of NW_020951112.1, read as the reverse complement.
CAAGTATTGTCACTGAAAAATCTGTCACCCTGTGGTCAACCTACTGATGAGCCTTTCTGCACTTAGATAGTGGTATCAATGTGGTAAAGTGTGCACACAGTTTAGTGACTTTGCATAGTTACAAATTGCTTTCCAGATTTTCTTGACCTCTACCAACAGTGCATCAGTGTACTTGACTTCCTGCAATCTCTCCAAAATTTGTCATTTTCCTTTTTTATCAACTTTGTTGATCTGATGGGTGTGAGATAGAACCTCAGTATTACTTTAATTTACATTTCTCTAATTTTTAATGATTTGGAGCATTTTTATACAGCTATTGGTAGCTTTGATTTCTTCCTTGAAAAACTATCTGTTCATATCCTTTGATCATTTATCAGCTGGGGAATGGCTCTTATTCTTATAAATTTTATCAGTTCTTCATATATCTTAGAAATGAGACCTGTATGAGAGAAACTTGCTACAAAGACTTTTTTCTCCAGTTAACTGTTTCTATTTTTACCTTAACTACGTTGGATTTGTTTGTGTAAAACCTTTTAAATTTTATGTACTCAAAATTGTGGGAGAGATGTGAGACAGGAAGACTAATTCAATGTAATCCTTTCTATCTCTTGTTTGGTTATGAACTCTTCCCCTGTCAACAAATATTTATTTAACTCTTACTATCGACTTGGAACTGTCTGATATGCCAAGAAGTAGAAACAAAGAGTCAGTTAGTCAGTCAGTCAATAAGCATTTATTAAGTGCCTATTATGTGCCAGGCACTTTGTTAAGTGCTGGAGATAGGGGAAAAAAAAAGCAAAAGGCAGTCTGTGCCTTCAATCTAATAAGGAGATAACAAGCAAACATATATGAACAAACATGCTATTTACAGGACCAATAGGAAAAATAAAAGAAGGAAGGCACTAGAATTTTATTATTATTATTTTTTAGGCAATTGGGGTTAAATGACTTGCCCAAGGTCACACAGCTACTAAGAGGAAGGCACTGGAATTAAGAGGAGTTGGGAAAGGCTTTTTGTAGAAAAGGAGATTTTCTCCAGGGAAGGTAGAAGGCAGAGATGAGGAGGGAGAACATTCCAGGCATGAAGAGCAGCCAGCAAAATGCCTGGGGAGATGGGGAGTCTTGTTCATGGAACAGAAAGGAGGTCAGTGTCACTGGATGGAAGAATATGTGAAGGGGAGTTAGATGTAAGGAGGAGAGCGTTTATGCATGGGGTATGGCCAGTACAAGGGTACGAAGATGAGAGTCATGTGTGAGGAATGTCAGGATAGTCAGTTTGGCTAAATTATAGATATGTGGAGAGAAGTCAAGTGTAAGAAGACTGGAAAGGTAGGAAAGTGTTGTAAAGAGCTTTAAAAGCCAAACAAAGAAAACTTTATGCTTGCTCCTAAAGGTAATGAGAAGACACTGGAGTTTATTAAGTAGAAGGGTGACACGGGCAGACTAGTGTTTCACGAAATCTTTGGCTGCTGAGTGCAGGACTGATTGGAGTGGAGAGAGACTGGAGGTGGGGAGACCAAACAGGGGGCTTTGGTAATAGTCCGGATGAGAGGGTTTGGAGACCTGAAGTAGGGTGGTGTCTATGGAGTGGAGAGAAGGGGATATATAAGAGAGATATTGTGAAGGTAGCAACAGTGAGATTTGGCAATTGATGGAATATGTGGGATGAATTAGAAGTCAAATGTGACATTGTAGTCATGAGACTAGCTGACTGGGAGAATGGTAGTCCTCTTGACAGTAATGGAAAAGCTGAAAACAGAGGAGAGTTTGGGAGGAAAGATAAGGAATTCTTATGGGGACCTGCCTAGTTTGAGATGCCCACAGGAAATCCATTTTGAGATGTCCAAAAGACAGTTTATGATGCAGATCCTGAGTTTTGGAGGGAGTTGTGGGCTAGATAGATAGATCTGGGAATCAGATACATAGAGATGACAACTGAACCCATGGGAGCTGATGAGATCATCACATGAGACAGTATACAGGGAGAAAAGAAGAAGTCCTAGGACAGAGTCTTAGGGGTTATCTATGGTTAGTGTGTGTCACGTGGATAAAGATCTAGCAAAAGAGATTGAGAAAGAGCAATCAGACAGGCAGGAGAAGAACCAGATGACAACAATGTCATGAAAACCTAGAGGGGAAAGCATAACCAGGAAGAGGAGATTAGCAGTGTCAAAGGCTGCAGAGATGTCAAGAATTATGAAGATTGAGAAAAGGCCTTTAGATTTGGCAGGTAAGGGAACACTGGATTAAAAGAGGAACACTGGAATCTAAGGTAGCATCTTAGACTGTCTTTTGTACAATTGGGAAATTGATGAACAAATGTGGCATATGAATACAATGAAATATTATTAAACTGTAAGAAACGAAGAGAGTCAATTCTAAGGAATCCTGGGTAGTATGCACTAATACAAAACCAGCACCAAGGAGTTGGCCTTGAATACCAGACAAGAGATATTTCTCTTGATGATGTAGTTCTTGAATAGACAAGTGACATGGCTGAATATATGCATTAAGACTCATCAGAAATGTTTAGTGAAATTCTTGTATGTGCTGGAAGAGCTTTTTAAATCGAATGCCACATCTGCTTTTTCAGCGACTACAAAATTAGTCTTGGAGTTTTTTTTATCTAGTCACTGTATTTTACATATGAGAAAGCCAAAGCCCAGAGAGAAGAAGGGACTTGCCTGGAGTCATATAACAAATAATAGCAGAGCGAGGACTCAAATCCAGGCCACCTAAGTCATGATTCCATGTTCTTTCTATTATATCTCAATTCTCCTTCTCCTAGTCCCATCTCCAAAGATGGAATACAGAAAGAATCCATACATTTTTGACCAGACCTACATAGGATTAAAAAAAATTTAAATGGGGGCATTGGGATAACCTGCTGGAATCAATGGTGAAGTGGGAAGAGTGCTGAATTTGGAATCTGATGACCTGAGATTGAATCCTCAATCTGTTATTCACTATCTGAGTAATTTTGGACAAGTCACTTTGTGTGCCTCAGTTTCTTCATCTGGAGGTTGTAGTCAGTGATCTCTAAGGTATCTCTGAGTTCTCTATCTGTGATAATATGATCCTCTTGGAGGGCCCTTAGTTTTTTCATCTTTAAAAAGAGGTGTTTGAAGTAGATAACCTCTAAGGTCCCTTTCAGCTCTAAATATATGAGCTTTGATTCTATGACCTCTCTGGGCCTCTGTTTCCTCATCTGTAAAGTGAAGAGGTTGAACTAGATGGCCTTTAAGGTCCCTTCCAATTCGAGATCTATGATCACCCTACTTGACTTCCTTTTGATTTTTTGCTAGTGACTATTTGAAAACAACTTTCTCTTTACTTCACAAAGTTAATGAATAAAGATTTCAGTCTGCCATTCATAGCAACTCTTTTTAATTTTTAATTCTATTCTTGATCACTTCCCCCTCCTGCAGACATCACTGCTTCCCTCTAGAAAGGTTTTTAATCATTGCTAAAGTTTTATGAGAGCTCTGTCTAGACACTGACATGTATGAACCAATGCTATATTCACAGCACAATCTGTTCTGCTGGTCTCATAGACCACCTGCTCTGCACCTTGGAATGGTCATAGAACAGCTTTTGGAGCACACACAGAAAAAAAAACTCAATAATTCAGTCTCCATGAATTAAGAATCTGTAATATTTTGGATGGAAATTTAGTTTTGTGCTATATGTAGGAGAGAGCATGTTATAGTGGATAGGAAGAGCATCCTGGAGTCAGGAATATCAAAACCTGCCTCAGATGCAAACTGGGTGCATGACCTTCAGCAAGTCACTTCACTTTTAACTATTCTAGACAAATTTCTTAAAACCATAAGGGCAAAGAAGATGCGGATCTGCTATAACTGAAGGAGTTTCCTCACTGAAAATCCACTGTGTCAGTGAAGTCAGACGCCCAAACACAAAAAGAAGCGAGATAGGTGGGGACATGTTAAATTACTTTTCTTCAGAGAATAATCTAAGCAATTTAGAAGCATACTTAATTAATACAATAATTAGTCAATGTGCTAATTATAAATTCTTATAAATCACAGATTATTATAAACAATAAATATGCAGGTTTTGAATCCTTTTGGTCATTAGAGCAGGTCCCCAAGTACCCCTACTCAGTGTTTTGTTAGCCTAGTTAAATTACTGCATTTTTAGAGGCAAAGGGAAGTAGATGATTAAGTTTGGACCTTGGAATCAAAGGACTTGGGTTTTAATCCTGTTTTTGAACTTTAACTAGGTTCTCATCATAGGAATTCTTTAATTAATCTTTTATCAACTATCACATTCTCCACAATTATTATTCCAAAACTTTTACCACCCTTGAACTCTCAATATTTTTTTCATATCAGAAATAAAATATGAAGGTCACTTGATATTTTATGTAAAATATATGCATGAACTACACCTTCTTTGCTCATTTGGAACTGCTCCCTCCAAAGTTGCCAAACCAAATGAACTTCTCTCAATCCTCATTCTCCTTTGCCTCTGTGCTGCCTTTGACCCATTAATCACTCTCATCCTTGATGTTCTCTTCTCTCTAGGTTTTTAGAACACCATTATTTTTCTACCCGTCTGATATTTCCTTCTCAGTCTCCTTTGCTGGATTTCCCCCCCAGTCATAGCAGCTAAACTAGGGGTGTGCCCTGAGGCTCTGACCTGAACCCTCTTCTCTTCTTTCTCTATAATGTGTCATTTGGGGATCTTGTCCATTCCAGTGGATTCAATTATCAGATATATGTATCCAGCACTAACCTCTCTTCTGATCTCCAGTTTTGCATATCCGACTACCTATTGGACCTCTTCAACTGGATGTCATATACATAGATGTCTTAAGGGAGAGAATTCTGGGAAGATGATGGAGTAGGTCAGAAAATTCCAAGCTCTTCAGATTTTCCCCACAAACAAGACAAAATAAAGCCTCAGGGCAAAAGTAGAGTGGCAAAAATAAATAAGAGTTGGGGCAGAATAGTGGTCCTCCTGGAGAAGATCCAAAAAATCCCAGGACCAAGGTTTGGTCCCTGTGGAGTGTAAATTCCTCCAGGCCAGTTCCAAACAGCCCTGGAGCTAGTTGGGTTGGGAGGTAGCCTTGGTCTCAGCCACAGGAATTTTCACCTTCCAGGCAGTGTGGGGAGTAGGGTGTCTGAGCAGGGGAAGATTGAGGAAACCTCTGCTGATAAGGGGTGCCAGGTCAAGCTTTGCTGTTGAGATGAAGCCCTGGGTGAGAAGGAACCAGTACACATCTGATGAGTGGAGAAGCAGTGGAGTGGGGATGCTGCTGTCTGTGGGCACTTACAGGAAGGCAGAGTTTTTGGTTTTGGTTCCAGGCCAGAGGGGAGAACTGAAGAAGGATCTGAGGCCAGAGGCACCATTCTCCACACCCCAGGACTGGAGATGATTACAATAGTAAGCTGGTACAAATTTTTAAAAAATGAGCAGGCAAAGGAGAAAGAACCCAATTATAGAAAGTTACTATGGGACTAGAGAAGACCATAGGTCATCTTCAGAGTAGGATACTGAAGCAAAAAAACCTTCTTCTACCCCAAAGAGTAATGTCAAATGGTCATCTGCCCAAAAAGAATTCACAGAAGAACTTTAAAAAGACTTTAAAAATCAAATGAGAGAGACTGAGGAAAAACTTTTTAAAAATAAGAACAATTCAAGAAAAACAAAAAGATTGTGAAAAGAATATCAACCAACTGGAAAAGGGGATCCAGAATCTTAACGAAGAAAAATAACTCCTTGAAAATTAGAATTGGGCAAGGCAAAGCCAGTGAAGTTATAAGAGATCAATGAAGTGTGAGAGGAAGAATTGACACAGAGAAATTAGATGGGGGGGAAGAGCTGGTAGTTTTGGAACCCTACTCTCATCAGGACTGGGTTAAAGAGGGAACAATACATATATATCTAGAAAAGTATGAAAGTCTTCTAAATTCAGCAGGAAATAAGAGGCTAAGGAGATAGGGAAGGGTGAGAGGATGAGAGAGGAATTTTTAGAGGGAATTCTACTCACATCAGATCTGGAGGAGGAGGAGGAGGAGGAGATGATGATGATGATTCTGGGAGCTCTCAGCCCAGAAACGGTAAGGAGATCAGACTACTGATTAGAAAGACATTACAGGAGACCCTTTTCTGGCATTGGATGCAGCTGGTGATGATTGCTCACTCTATTGCTCATATGAAGTTCTGGGTTGCAGTTCCAGGGCACAGAGAAGCACTGGTGGTCACAAGAGAACATGGGCACTGATCACAGTTTCAAGGTAGAAAAGAGCATAGCACTTGTAGCTGCACAGGAGCAGGGGACTGGTCACAGTTAAAGGGCTGAGAGGAGTGTTAATACTTGCAGCTGCAGAGAAGCAGGAGCCTTTTCTAGGTAAAGAGCAGAGTGCAGGAGAGAAATGACCATAATTCTAGGATCATACTACCTTGGAAGCACCAAAAACTTGCAGACCCCCAGAACTAGCTCTGAAAACAGCAACACAAAAAAGCCTAAAGCTTGGGGCAGTACTGCCCTACTCCAAAATGAGCAGAGCCCAACTTTAACATAAATTACAAAGTCAACAAATAGGCTAGAAAAATAAACAAACAACAACAACAAAAATAACTTGACCACAAAAAGCTACTGTGGAGGTAGGGAAGACCAAGACAGAAACTCAGAAGATAATAATGTGAAAAAAGTCACAAGCAAAGCCTCAAAAAAAAAATGATAATAGGAACCAAGCCCAATGAGAATTCCTGGAAAGTTAAAGAAAGAGATAAACATGGTAGAGGAAAAATTGGGAAAAGAAATGAGAGTGATGTAAAAAATTATGAGAAGAGAATTAACAACTTGGTAATAGAGGCATAAAAAATACTGAAGAAAATAACACTTTAAAAAACAGAATTGGCCAATGGAAAAAGAGGTACAAAATCTGACTGAAGAAAATAATTCCTTACAAATTAGAATTGGGTGAGTGGAAGCTAATGACTTCATGAGACATCAAGAAAGAATAAAACAAACTCAAAAGAATGAAAAAAAAATAGAGGAAAATGTGAAATATCTTATTGGAAAAACAACTGACCTGGAAAATAGATCAAGCAGAGATAATTTAAGAATTACTGTATTACTGAAAGCCATGATCCAAATAAGAGCATAGATGTCACATTTCAAGAAATTATAAAGGAAAAACTGCCTTGTTATCTTAGATTCAGAGTAAAATAGAAATTGAAAGAATCCACCTATCACCTCCTGAAAGAGGTGAAAACTCCAAATGAAAACTCTAGAATTCCAGAGCTCTCAGATCAAAGAGAAAATACTTTAAGTATCCAGAAAGAAGCAATTTGAATATTGTGGAGCCACAGTTAGGATCACACAAGATTTAGCCGTTTGCACATTAAAGGAGTGGAGGGATTGGAATATGGTATTCCAGAAGGCAAAGGAGCTAGGATTATAACCAAGCATAACCTACCTAGGGAAACTGAGTGTAATCTTCCAGCAGGAAAATGATATTTAATGAACTGGAGGACTGCCAAGCATTCTTGATTAAAAGATCAGAGTGGAATAGAAAATTTGACATTTAAATATAAGACTCAAGAGAAGCATAAAAAGATAAACATGAAAGAGAAATTGTAAGAGACTCAATAAAGTTAAACTGTTTACATTACTATTTGGCAAGATGATACATACAATTCCTAAGAACTTTATCATTATTACGGCAGTTAAAAGGAGTTTACACAGACAGAGGGCATGTACATTAGTTGATTGTGTTGGGATGATTTTAAAAAAATGAAGAGATGAGAAAGAGGGATGCACTGGGAGAAGGGGGAAGGGAGAGGTAGAATGGGGAAAATTGTCTCATATAAAAGAGGTATGCAAGGAATAGCTTTTATACTGGAGGGGGAAATTAGGCTTGGCAGTGGTGGACAAGGCTTGAACCTCACTCTCATCAGAATGGGTTCAAAAAGGGAAGAACAACACTCAGTTACTATGTATAGAAATGTAACTTACACAAGGGGAACAAAGATGAGGAGAGTATAAAAGAAAGGGGGTAGGGGAGAATGATAAAATGGAAGGGAGGCAATGGTCAGATGCAAAACAGATTTTTGAGGAGGGACAGGATAAAAAGAGAGAGAAGAATACAGAGAAGAAAATGGGATGGAGGGAAATACACAGTTAGTAATCCTAACTGTAAATATGAATAGGATCAGCTCACCCATAAAATGGAAGTGGATGGTAGAATGGATTAGAAACTGGAATCGAACAATACGTCGTTTACAAGAGACACACGGAACAAAGATGCACACAAAATTCAAATAAAGGGCTGGAGTAGAATCTTCTATGATTCAGCTGCGGTGAAAAAGGCAAGGGTAACAATTATGATCCCAGACAAACCAAAAGGAGAAATAGATCTAATAATCTGTAGATAATCAGAAACTACATTTTTCTAAAAGGCACCATAGATAATTAAGTAATATAAAAATTTTTATAGCAAGTTTCTCTGATAAAGGCCTCATTTCTCAAATATATCAGGAACTAAGACAAATCTATAAAAATGAGAACCATTCCCCAGTTGATATAGTCAAAGGAAATCAGCAGTCAGTTTTTAAAAGAAGAAATCAAAGCTATCTATAGTCACATGAAAAAATGCTCTAAATCTAATGATTAGAGAAATGCAAATTGAAACAACTCTAAGGTACTACCTCACATCTATGAGAAGTGACAAATGCTGTAAGGCATGCAGGAAAATAGGTACACTAATGAACTGTTGGTGGAGTGATGAACTAGTCTGGAGAACATTCTGGAGAACAACTTGGAACTCTGCCCAAAGGGCTACAAAACTGTGCATACCCTTTGACCCACTACTACCTGATCTGTACTGCAAAGAGATCAAAGAAAAAGGAAAAGGACCTACCTGTGCAAAAATATTTGTAGCAACTCTTTTTGTGGTGGCAAAGAATTGGAAATCAAGGGGATGCTCATCAATTGGGGAATGGCTAAACAAGTTGTGGCATATGATCGTGATGGAGTAATATTGTGCTATAAGAAATGATGAGGGGGATGGTTTCAAAAAAACATGAGAAGACCTATATGAATTGATGCAGAGTGAAGTGAGCAGAACCAGGAGATCCTTGTACAAAGTAATAGCAACATTGTAATGAAGATCAACTGTGAAAGATGTAGTTGCTCTGAGCAACACAATGCTCTAAGACAACTCCTAAGGACCCATGATGAAAAAATGATATCCACCTCCAGAGATAGAACTGATGAATTCTGAGTGAAAATTGAAGTATAATTTTCTCATTTTATTTTTCTTGCTTTTTTGTGATATGGCTAATATGGAGATATGTTTTACATGATTTCACATGTATAATTGATATATTGTTTGCCTCAGTGGGTGGAGGAGGGGCATTAGAGAAGGAAGAATTTTGGACTTAATTTTTTTAAAAAAGAATGTTTTAAAATTAAAAAACCAATAAATTTAAGATAAAAAAGAATGTGGTCACACTCCTCACAATATACAGAGAAGGAAAAGTTGAAGAGGTAGGAGAACTAGAAAAGCATCATGTCTGAAGCCAAATGAGGGATGAGACCAGAGGAGAGATGGAGAGATCAAATGGAGGCCAAAGAAAAGTCTTTGGGATTTGTCTATAAGGATGTCATTGTTGACTTCTGAGAGAGCAGTTCTCTTTCAAGAATCAGTCTCTCCACCCGTCCCTTAATCTCCTATAACCAAGAGACAAGATTTCCAGAGTACACTTAGAAGGAACTCAATCTTTTGACTTCAATTCCTTGGACTGAAAGCCTCAATGGGATAACACACAAAATGTTAAACAAGACTGCAAGAGCTCTACCCCAGGTCGGGTTTTAAGTATCATTCATAAATAGCACTGGAATGATGTTGGTCTCACCATCACTGGTGCTGGTGACTCTTGCTGCCTCATTTTACCTTTAACTAGATATGTAGGTGACAACCCATGTTTCCTGTACTTGCCTTGAAATTGTCCTAGGAATGGCTATAAGCCAATGTAAATCCTCCATCTTCCTGGATTTACTACAGGTAAAGAAAATATAGTTGCTGTTTGGAGGTCACTTAGACCTCAGAATATTGTTTGCCATCATGGAAGGACGGTGATTATTGCTAAGAAATATTCTTGGACCTCTTCAAGAAGATAATTTTAACCTCAACTAATTAAAATGGTTTCAGAATTAAAGAATCATGACATTAGCTACTTTTTTTCTAAGGTCTTGCTATCCTGTTAAATGTACTTTATTTATTAAATTAAATTATTATTTATTAGATGTACTTTATTTTTCTGATATGCATGATGGTCCCATTCCTATGTTGAAACAAAATACTCTCATTGAATCATAGTAATAATAGATGACAATTATATAATGCTTGCTTTGGGGTTTTCAAAAGGCTTGCATGTTTCTTCCTATACCTTATGACCCCCTCCCACTCACCTCCATATACTTTTTGATTCATTAACATTGACCTCCTTGCAGTTCCCCATATGAAGTGACCCATTTCCCAACTCAAGGTATTTTGGTGACTGTCCCCCATGTCTGGAATGCTCTCTTTCTTCATCTCTGCCCCCTTCTCCCAGCTTCCTTCAAGTTCCAGTTAAAATCCTACCTTCTCCAAGAAGCCTTTCATAATCCTTTTTAATGTTAGCTCCTTCCCTCTGATGTTATCTCTACTTTATCTTGTATAGATCTTGTTTGTACACAGTTGTTTACATGCTGTCTTCCCCATTAAACGGTGAGCTTCTTGGGAGTAGAGCCAGTTTTTTTTGTGGGGGGTTTCTTTGTATCCCCAGTGCATAGCACAGGGCCTGGCACACAGTAGGTGCTTAATAAATGCTTGTTGGCTTGACTTGAAATTCATGATCTCATCCTCATAAACTTCCTGGAAGCTAAATGTTATTATTGCCTCAATTTTCCAGATGAAGAAACAAAGGCTGAGAGAGGGTAAGCGACTTATTCTGGGCCACTCATTTGAATATCATTATCCATTTAAAATTTCTGTAATGGAGAGACAATCACTGGTTTATGAAAGTGACAGTGATGCTTAATTGATAACTAACTTTATAAAATATTTCCTTTAAACTTTAACTCCATTTCAGGGTGACTGCCTGCATTTTAATCATTTGTAGGCTTGACAACACTCAACAGACATCATATCACTTTGTCTTTTTAAGCAGAAAAACATAGGGGTCTCATGGAAATTCTTGACATTAGGAAATGTCAAGAGTTGGTCATGGTGAAAAGGTCAGTAGTTACAGAAAAACAGTTTTAAAGCATAAACCAAGGAGATTTAAACATGATTTGGTGCCCAGAATAACTTGGTTTCCCCGCCCCCTCTTTTTGCATAAATATCTTGGTCACTGAATAATTGAGTGGCAAACACTTTTGTATTCAGAAACTTTTATATTTGAAGTTAGCCTTTGTGAACAATCCAAATATTAGGTTTTTGTTTTGTTTTGTTTTGACTATTTAAATAGGTTTTCTTGATTTATTTTGTATTTATATTAATCATTTGAACCATTTTCCCTCCAGATAGAATCTTCCCTTGTTATAAAGAAAAAACAATTAAGTAAGAATATTCATCAAAGAAACTGCATCAGTAATTGCAATAGTAATTGCATCTGACAAGGTATACAGTTTCCTGTCCTAGGGTCTCTCCCCTCCTGAGAGGTAACAGGATGTATGTTTATCTGGACCCTACCTTAATTTTATAGTTTTACAATTTTACTTGGACTTTAGGGTCAAGGGGGAAACTTCCTTTTAATCAATCAATCAATCAATCAGCATTTATTGAGGACCTACTGTGTGACAGGTACTATGCTAAGTACTAGAGATACAAAGATGAAAGTGAAGAAGTTCCTGACCTCAAGAAGTTTACATTTTAATGGGGAGAAAACATGCATATATAAAGGATGTTCCAAAAATCTTAGGGCAGTTTTAAGCCATAAATAATAAGATTTTTGGTTCACCCTGTATAAGTACATGCAGAATATATTAAAAAGTGAAAATAGAGTTGTTTTGGGAAAGAGTACTAGCAGCTGAGGGGTTGGGGAGTGGGTGAGGAATGACTCCATGTAGTAGATGATATTTGAATCTTGAAGGAAACTAGGGATTCAGAGAGGTGGAGGTGATGAGGGCGTGCTTTCTAGGCAAGGGGGTCAGCTGGTGCCCTAGCATAGAGATGGGACGTAGAGCACTATGTGTGAAGAATAAATAGGCAAATACAGTTGGGTCACATAGTGCATGGAGAATGGCAATGTATAAGAAGACTGGAAAGGCAAGAAGGGGTCAGGCTGTGAAGAGATTTCTGTATTTGGTCGTAGGGATAATAGGGAGCAACTGAAGTTCCTTGGGGGAGGGGATACTCAGCTCTTCTTGACTCAAAATATTCTGGAGAATTCAACAAGTAAATTGTATGGGAACTGACCAGATCATTATCACAAGTCTAATTGTTATCCACAATCATTCAGACATAACATTGATTCATAAACACTTAAAATATTCTTTAGGAAAAAACAATAAAATTTTAAAAATTGTTATTTATTTTTAACATTCAATTTTGTAAAAATTGAGTTCAAATTCTCTCCTTTCCTTCATCTCCTTCTCTTCCTATTGAGAAAGTAAGCAACATATCAATTAAATGTGTGAAATCATACAAAACATATTTCTATATTAGTCGTGTTGCCAAAAAGGAGGGAAAAAAAAGAAAGTGAAAAAATACTTCAATTTGCATTCAGTTCATCAGTTCTCCCTCTAGAGGTGGATAGCATTTTTCATCACAAGTCCTTTGGAATTGTCTTGAAGGATCATAGTCTTGATCAGAGTAGCTGAGTCTTTCACAGTTGATCATTACAAAATTGTTGTTACTATGTACAATATTCTCCTGGTTCTGCTCACTTCACTTTGCATCAGTTCATACATGTCTTTCCAGGTTTTTCTGAAACCATCCCCGTCATCATTTCTTACAGCACAATAGTATTCCATCACAATCATATACAACTTGTTCAGCCATTTCCCAGTTGATGGGCATCCCCTCATTTTCCAATTCTTTGCCACCACAAAAAAAGCTGCTACAAATATTTTTATACATATAGGTCCTTTTCCTTTTTCTTTGATCTCCTTGGGATCCAAAACTAGTAGTGGGCTAAAGACTATGCATAGTTTTATAGCCCTTTGGGCATAGTTCTAAATTGTTCTCCAGAATGGTTGGACCAGTTCACAACTCCACCAATAGTGTATTAGTGTACCTATTTTCCCACATTCCTTCCAGCATCTGTCATTTCCCTTTTTTTGTCATGTCAGCCAATCTGATAGGTGTGAGGTGGATTGATAAAGACTTTGGAGTAAAAAAGAGCCAAGTTCAAATTCTACCATTGATGTTTATTAGCTCTGTGATCATAGGTAAGTCACTTAATCTCTGAGTCTCAATTTCTCCACCTACAACATTCAGATAAGAACATCTACTCAGAGTTGTTGTGAAGATCAAGGGAGCTAATGTATAGAAAAGTATTTATTAACGTCCCACATTGTTATTCTTCCTGTCAAAACATCCTTCCTGAAGTCCCCCACTTTGAAAAAAAATTAGAGGGTAGAATTCAAAGGCATAGCAATAGGGAAGAACTGGCCACATTTAGCAGTGTTTACTTTGCCACTGTAGAAAAGACCTTTCTGTCTAAATGGCCATGACCCCTTCCTGCTGCCCTTCCTTGGCTATTTGAAGCCTGTCTGAATGATTGATGGATTCCTTCCTCTTGGCTGACCTTTGAGAGGTAGCATGGTCATGAAAAAATGTGCTCTGCTTTAGTGATCCTTTATCTTGACCTGCCTGTTATTTCCCAGCTAGCAGAGGCAGAGGTCTTTTTTTTTGTTGGTGTTGTTTTTAACCCACTTTGCTTAATTCTGGTGTGATCATTCATTGATGTTATACAATGAGGGAGAGTGATGCAGTGGAAAGTGTCTTGTCCAAATATCTGGGAACATTTTTTCCCTGGCTTCATCTCTTACTAGTTGTGTGGCTCAAGGTAAGTCATGACCTCTTTGAGCCTCAATTTCTTCATCTTCGGGATGGTTATAATAACATCTGAACTATGTATCGCTATTATAAGAAACATACTCTAATTCTTCCCAGGTTGTTAGGACAGAAATCAGAGGAATTGAGCTTTCCTACTTATTATCCTTGGGTCATATGTATCTTTGGGCCTCAGTTATCCGATCTGTAAAATGAGGAGCTTGGACTAGAAGATCTCTGCAGTTCCTTCCAGCTCCAAATCTGCGATCCCATGATCCTGTGTGATACTACTGTGTTCTCCAATGCCATTGTTTTTGAGAAGCTGGAGTTGCTTCCATGCCGGCATGTGGCGTCAAAGTAAGACACTCGTGGAGGAGCATGGTCTTAGTGCAAGGCTGCTTCTGCTAGATGAGGACATTTTCTACCAATGGGAGGCTCATCACCAGCAGGATGGCCAATTTGGCCATGGCAGCCAACCAAACACATAAAAATACAAAGCAGTCCATGGTCCTCATTGCCTCCATCATCTTCTGAAGTGATGGTAGCAGAGTGGTACAGAAGCGACAGGGGGTATTAATAATCATCCAGAGTTCAGACTAGAAACATTAATTGTTGGTATCCAGTCAAATTAACATTTTTTTTTACTGATACCTTTCCTCCCCATCACCTTCATTTTCCATTTTATTCTCACTCCCACCCACATAGAGCCATCCTTTCTAACAAAAAGAAAAAAAAAGAAAAAATCAGTTCGGCAAAGCTAACTAATACATCAGGCAAGTGTGATGATATATTCAATGCTCTACACATAGTCCCCCACCTCTACAAACAGAGGTATCTAGGGGGTACAATGGATAGAATCTTGAACTTGGAGTCAGGGAGACCCAAGTTCAAATTTGGCCTCAAGACACTTGCCATCTATGCCTCCCTAGGAAAGTCACTTAACTTTTTGCCTCAATGCCATCATCTGTAAAATGGGAATAATTATAGCACCTATCTCGTAGGGTTGTGAGGATAAAATATTTGTGAAATGCTTTGGAAACCTTAAAAATGTCATATAAATATTAGCTATCATTAACATTATTATTATTAGTAGTAATAGTAGTAGTAGTAATAATAAGTAGTAGTAATACACAAGTAGTAGTAATACACAAGTAATAATAAGTAGCAGTAATACACAAGGGATGAAGGTACATTTTCATATCTTTAATTCAAGGCCAAGGTTGATCAGTCTTAAGTTTATCATTACTTCTATTTCTATTGATGTTATAATCACTCTGTATAGTTTTTTTTAACTTCTGCTTATTTCACTGCATCAATTCATATAAGTCTTCCCAAGCTTTTCTGTATCTTCATATTCATCATTTCCTATTTCATATAATATTCCATTACATTCATGCCCCACAATATGCTAACTCATTTACCAATTGATAGGCATCTAATTTATTTCTAGTTCTTTCTTAATACCAAAATTGCCGCTATAAATATTTTGGTGTATATGGAACCTTTCTCTTTATCTTTAACCTCTTTGGGTTATGCATTTGTCTACCTGTCTGTCTATCTATCCATCTAATTTATATGACTAGTGGTGAGATCTCTGGGTCAAATGGTATGATGTGATAAAAACCAGAATTTTAAAAGATAAGAAAATGCCAAATACTATAACATTATAGAGAAAGATGGTAGCTGGCTACTAGCAATATTGTCTCAAAAACCAGTGAAAAATAGTGGGTAGGAAAACAAGTCTTCAGAAATCTCGGTGCGTGAGCCAAGCCAGATTGCCCTGGGACATTTCATAGAGGAAACTGGGAAGAGGATAATAGCAGACATGAGATGAGATAAATTTACAATAATTTTGGTAGAGACTCTGGTTTTAAATAACAGTAGAATCATCACATTTGAAATCAGTATCTGATATACTGCATAAAAAATGAAAAATGGCACTCAAAAACAAGAATTTGGAAATAATGATAAAAGTTGACATTTATGCAATGCTTTAAGATTTACATGGTGTTTCAAATGCATTACAATGTATTTGCCTGGTCTTGACAAAAACACTTTGTGTTGGGGAAAATTTTAAAATAGAAATTCATTTTCAAGATTTCTCACAAAGAAAATTTTCAAAGACAAGATCATAACTAGTATTTTTTTAAATGGTGACTGAGAAGATATCAGTAACTACTGACACATATACCTACTTCATCATTTCTATAAGTCAAATGATATATTTGTAAAGTGCTTAACACAGTACCTGGCACATAGTAGGCACTTAATAAATGCTTCTTTCCTTCCTTCCTGACAATGATCTACATAGATTGAGGGTATCCTTGGTGAAAACCTGAGAAGGGTTTTGAAGATGTTTTTCTATGTTGTTCATTTGTTTCAGTTGTGTCTGACTCTGGGGATTTTTTTTTGGCAAAGATACTGGAGTGGTTTGCCATTTCCTTCTTCAGTTCATTTTACAGATGGGGAGCTGAGGCAAACAGAGTTAAGTAACTTGCCCAGTAACTACACACAGGTAGTAAGTGTCTGAGGCTGAATTTTGACCTCATGAAGATGAGGCTTCTTGATTCCAAGCCCAGTGGTTTACCCACTGCCCCACCTAGCTGCCATACGTTTTTCTATAGCTTACCATATCTTCACACTCACAATTATTTGAAAGGGTACAGAACACAAGAAGATCATGCTGCATTGTTTCTTCATTACAAAAAAATGTAATGAATGTAGCTTTAAAAGTCCTCTCCAACCATGAAAATATTAAGAACATTCAAGGTTCTGTCCTGTCATTCTGGAAAGCAATTTGGAACTATGCCCTCCAACTTACTAAACCGTATACCTTTTCCCCCCATTGATAGCACTACTAGGCTTATAAAAGAGAGAGAGAAAGACCTATATGTATGAAAACATTTATTATAACTTTTTCATGGCAAAGAACTGGAAATTAAGGGAGTGCCCATAAATTGAGGAGTGAATGAACAAATTATATGGTAACTTAATGTAATGTAATATTGTTGTGGTGTAAGAAATGATGAAGGAGATTATTTCAGTGAAATCTGGGAAGAAAAGAAACAAGTTGCTGCTGTGTACCAGGCACTGTGCTAAGTGCTTTACAAATATTATCTCATTTGATCTTCACAACACTGTGAGGTTGCTATTATTATCCTCTTTGTACAGTTGAGGAAACTGAGGCAGAGAGAAGTTCAGTAACTCTCCCAGGGTTACACAACTAGTAGGTGTCAGGTTTTCCTAACTCCAAGCCTAGCATTCTATCTACTGAGCCACAAAGTTACCTTGGGAAGACTTGTATGAACTCATGAAGAAGGAAGTGAGCAGAATCAGGAAAACAATTTATATATAATATCAGAAATTTAGTAAAAACAAATAATTTTTAAAGACTTAAGAATTCTAATCAATGCAATGTCTAACCACAATCCAGGGGTTCAGTGGTAAAGTATGCTACCCATTTTCTGACAGAGAGGTGATAGACTCAAGATGCAGAATAATTCATATTTTTGAATATGGCCAATAATAGAATTTGTTTTGCTTGACTCTATCTATTTTTCCAAAGGTTTTTTCTTTTCAATGGGGAGAAGACAGGAGGGAAAGAAAATGTATGCTTGTTCATTAAAAACAAAAAACAAAAAAAATCCAAACAATATTCCTTGGAATATCCAACCATAGAGATAACTTTGTTACTCCATTCTTCCATTATCTAACAAGGCAAAAGAACATCCAGGCCCATGAAAGGGAAGATTACTGCACATTAAGAAATAATGTGTATTATAGTCATAGTCATGGAAGATGATCTATGGCAAGTCCAGAATGAAGAGGGATTCATTCCCTATAGATGGTGAGGTTCTGATGTTTCTATATAAGGATGACATTGTGTGGATCACGTTGAGCCTAGGAATACCACAGAATCTTCTCATTGAGCTGGTATACTATCCATTCAATGACCTAGAAGTCTTCCACCACTTTGAATTGAGCCTCCACAAAGCATTTTTTTTCTTAAACTTAAAGGACATTTTTACATAAAATTAAAGTGTGTTGAAAACATGTATAAGCTGCTGCCGCACTCATAACCCACAACAATGTACAAAAAAGAGTGATTACCCTTCTCTACTCTCCTCCAGTCAATCTGACTGTTGCCATTTTCCATATGTTCATAGGCCCTAGCTGGGCAACCCTCATTCCTCTTCTCTCTCAATGTAGGTTTTGGCACCATGCCAAACCATCTGCCTGTCCAGGTACCAGTTTCTTGCTGACATCACAGTCTCTTTGTTACTGCACTTTGCCAATTTGCTCAGTCTCCGGTGGCTTCTTTCCTTCCCATTCTAGCTGGTGCTTTGACCCCCACAGTCTTTCAGGGCTGGAGGCCCTCTCCACGTCTCCCTTCCGGCTAGAACCTTCCTCCCCATGCAGCCTGTCCTGTGCCCCAGAACCTGAGGTACTTCCCTCTCTGTCTTCAGTCCTTTCTGAAGGGCCGATGCTGAGTTCCCCATCTCTGCATTTCTCATGCCTCTCTTTCCCTCTCTTTCATTTCCATCTCCTTCTTGTCATGTTGGTCTTCACTATTTCTCAGACTGGCTCTTTCTTGCCCCCAGGGGAGTTGCTTCTCCCACTTTTCTTCCCACTTTCATTCTTGGTCAGTTTTCCTCTTCTCTCTTCATCTTCCTGCTCCTGCCTCTTCCTGACGTAGTCTTTACTGCTGTCGTCCCTGGGCCTGTGATCTGTTTTTCCTTTCTGGTGACCACTGTCAATGTGATGGTTGTTCTGCTCCCTGACCTGGTTTTTGTAGCTGAGGTCCTGATGGTAGTCACTTCTGTCCCTCGTGATTCTGTTGTTGCTTCCTGTCCTAGAGTCCTTGATGTGACTTTTGTTATGTTGTCCTCTGTCCTTCCTCGAGGAGCTTGAGTGAACTTGGATCCTTTCACTCTGGTGGCCACTCTCACTCCTGCAGCTCTATCCATTCTTGTCTTCATCATCTTCTTTACTGCTGTCCACATCAAGGTCTCTTTCTGCATCTTGATTTTCCTCTACTTTCACTCTGGTTTTGAGTATGTTTCTATGAAGTGGGACTCTGTATTTTGGATTTAATTCATCAGAATAACCCCATGGCTTCTCCCCCTTCATCCTAGAGCTGGCTTCCCAAAGGCTGCATATAGGTACATCTTCTTCTCCAACTGCTTGTTTTAAAAGGTGCCTATAAAATCCACTGAGCTCTTTCTGCTTGGTTACATCTAGACAAGCCTCCAGGGCAGCTGCTCTCCTCTCTCTTTCTGCTTCCTAAGCTCTCTCCCAAAGCTTCTTCTTATGGGCAGATGTCACAAATGCTTCTTTATCATCAAATTCTCCCCTTTCCATTTCTCATTCTTTCTGAATTTTCTTTTAGTAGACTGTGGATGTACTTAGGCTTTCAGTCCTTTACTGAAAGCAATTTGGGATGACCTTCCTTCTTCTCCCATGGCATTTCATCATGAATACTGTCATATTCATGCACGGTGGCGTCTTCTACCAGGGCCTTCTGAATTGCAAGTCTGGTTGGCTTCGTCCCTCACTTCTTCAAGGCTTCTCTCTGAAGGCTGTCGATCATGGAGGTCTCCTCATCAGAGACATTGTCAAACACTGCTGGCTCCTACAAAATAGGTATCTGCTAGTGCTGTGATTTCTTGGGTAAAAAGCACCCACATTGCCTTGGCGGGGCTGCCATCTTCCTCGGGCCTGCATGCCATGCCATCGCTGTAGAACAAAGCTTTCACTTGACACCTGCAGATTCCACAGTATGCCCACCTCCTCCAGGTTCCTTCTCCCTTCCCGCCTTTGGCCTGAAGATTCGACACCTCCAAGACGCTTTTTAAAAACTATTTGTTTGGGTAGCCTTTTTTTTTTTAAATGTCGCAAAATTTCTGTCGAAAGTGTCAAGTGGATCCCTCTTCCCAGATGCTTGGCTGGAGCCTGCTGTATTTGACTAAGTGGGGAGAGGAGGAGGGAGAACATTGACCCCTCCTTGACCCCTTTGAGGCTCAGATGGGTCAACCCACAGAGGATTAATGAGCATTAGTCAGAATGGGGGGTTGTAAAGTGCAGTGGTAACGTCCTTGATGAAAATGCAAGAAAGGAACTGTCAACCTTTTGCAAATGACTTTCTGGCGGAGGAAGTGCCCGCAGGGATGATTTCATGGACCTTTACAAACTGCAAAATGCCCTTTAAATGGGAGCTGTTATTTTTCTGGACAACCTTTGCTCCTCCTACTTCCTTCTGTCTGCTTTTTGGTACTCTGCTGCTCATTAGCACCTTCACCAGAACACTGGAAAGGGAAAAGAGGAAATGAAACTCAATTTTCCTACTTGTTAACAGCTCTCATTAAAAAAAAAAAATCACCAACCCAAACCAATGAATGGAGCAGGACATTGTCAAAATTGACTAAAGTGAACTACAGGTTTTGGGTTTTTTTTTAAACCCTGAATTTTAAGAAAATCCACCCAGTTCTGTTTTGTTGCTTTTTTAAACAGAAGGCATTGTCGATACACAGCTGTCTTCCAAGCCAAGGAAACCTGGCTTCAGATCTCACCTAGGATGTATACTGTGTGACTGAGTAGGTCATTTAATCATTCAGTGTTCTAGGCAATTCTTTAAGACTGTGAGCGGCAGAGAAGATGCCAAGTTGCATGAGTAGAGGGAATCTCCTCATTTGGGGGCTTCCCATAGCAATGAAATCATAGACCCATTCCTACTCTTATTCTCCTTGTTGCCAAAGACTTCATTATAGTCAATTAGAATATGGACTTTCCATACTCAATTACTAATAAATAATTGTTTGTAGTTGCTGCAAAGTAGGAAGTTTTCTTGCTCATCCATGTAAGATGGTCCATTTTTGCCCATCTTTGTATCCTAAGTGCTTAGCACAGTGCCTGCCTCTATGTAATAAGAGCTAAGGAAATGCTTATTGACTGATGGATTGATCCTTGAGGCAAATATAACACTGGTCTCCTTTCAGCTTTGAGTTTAATCTGAAGTTTACTCTTAATTAATAGACTCCCTTATGTTAATGAAGTACAAAATACTAATTAACACCATTCCACAGGATCACTGCTTCAGCTATATTCCCTCATCTTGTAGGGGGTATCTCTTTGCTAACAGACTAAGTCTATGCAGATAGGTGGCATAGTGGATAGGATGCTGGGCCTGGAGTCAGGAAGACCTGAATTAAAATCTGGTCTCAGACACTTACTAGCTGTGTGACCCTGGGCAAGTCACTTAACCCTTTTTGCTTCAGTTTCCTCATCTACAAAATGAGCTGGCAAAGGAAATGGCAAACCACTCCAGTATCTCTGCCAAGAAAACCCCATTTGGGGTCAGGAACTCTTAGACATAACTGAAGCAACTGAACACCACCACCATCATCTCAGTCTAGATGCAGCTTAATTGAATGGGGTTATATGATCCTTTCAGCCTTGGGACCTCATGGTCTGAAAGGATCTAAGAGATTAACCAGTACACAGAAGTATGGGGCAATGTTGGGGTGTCCCCATAACTACCCAAAGTTCAACCATTTAGAACCATGGTCAGTGAACTTTAATAGGATCATGGATGTAGAGCTAGAAGGGCCCTTAAAGGCCATCTAGTGATAACCCTTTCTTTTTATAGATGAGGAAAAAGAACCACAAACTAGTTAAGTGACTTGCCCAAGATCTCACAGGGTAGTGAGCTCAGGCCCTTCTACTCCAAAGCCAGCACTCTCCATTGACCATACTGCATTTTTTAAAGACTTCATTTATAAAACAATAGACGTGTGATTTAATTGATGTATAGAACTTCTGGGGAGGGAACTCCCCTCATCAATGCAGATCAGTACCTGCTGTGCAACTTAGAGACAATGTAAGAGAATTGCTTGGGGTGGGGGCGGGGAAATGAGACTTGCTCGGGTTTTACACACTCAGTACAGGTGAGAGAAGGGACTGGACCCCAGTTCTTCCCTCTCTGAGACAAGAGTTATGCTGACTCTCTTATCATTAATGAAGTTTAAAATGCTAACTAAACAACATTCCGCTCCAGCTAGATTCTCTCATCTTGGAGGGGGTATCTCTTAGCTGACAGCCAATTCTTGTCAATGTGAGGAAATCCAGAAACCCCCCCTTTTTTTTCTCTCCCTAAAGATAATCTTAGGTAACTCTAGATAAGTGAAGAGCTGGGAAGACTTGGCATAAGAAATGGTATAATATACTGGATAAAGCACTGAACCTGGAGTTAGGAAGACCTGAGTTCAAATCCTGCCTGAGACACTCACTATGTCTATGACTAGCCTTAACTAGACCCTTAAATCTTGGCTCTATATCCACTGCATTGTCCCTCTTTTAATAAATGGCAGTAAGCTTGGTTAGCCAGAAGAGAAGACTGGGTGGGGAAGTTGGATACAAGAACTGTCTTTAAGTATTTGAAAGGCTGTCATATGGAGGAAAGATTAAAGTTGCTCCAAAGGCAGAAATAGGAGCAATGGATTGAAGACGCAAATAGGACATTTTAGTTTGGATATCAGAAAAAAAACCTTCCCAACAATTGGGGTTATTCCAGAGTAAAATCAGCTTTCTCAAGAGATGGTAGTTTCCCCTTCCTTGGAGGTCTTCAAGCAGGAACTGGATGACCACTTGTCATGTGCTGTAATGTCATAGTGGAATTCCTTTCACATATGGATTTGATTAGATGGTTGTAGAGGTCTCTCAACTCTCAGATTTTGTGATTCTGTGTGTGGTATCTCCTTTGGGTTCATTCCCCCAACCCACCCTCGAACATTCACACACAGGTTGAGGTTTCCAGAGGGCAGCTGAACTACTTTTTCCTCAGTGTTATAGGAAAACTAAGTGTTTCTGTCATCTAACATAGTTATTCTTGAGCCCCTACTAGTGGGGCTATTAATCAACCAGTTATTATCTTTTAGAAAAGGGATTTATCGAAAAGGTGTAGCATGGACAAATGGTACAGAACATTTTCCAAACTGAGTATGCACTCTCTTCCTGCACACACAAGGGACTTGACCTATGAGTATTTCCTGACTCATGGAATTCCTTTTCCACCTTTGTGGAATCCTCAAGAAGTTCCCTGTACATGTCACATTCTGCTAGGCTGATCTTCCATTATTTCACCAGTACTCCACTGATGCTGGTACTCTTTCCTCAGTTCCTACTCAAGGAACAGGGAGGGGGAAGAAACTGACTTCATTGGTTCCTTGCTGGGACTGGCTGCTTCTACTCCAGGCCACTCAGTGGCTGCCTTGCCCTCTTTTCAGACCTTCCGATGCTTCTAAGGTTGCTGCCTGGGCAGTGCATCTCATATTTGCTGATTGATTATCTCTTCGTTGCTGTGGTTAGTTTTCCTGCTTCAGATAGACTCTGCTACCAACTCCAGTTGTGAGTAGGGCCTTTGTTAGGATCTCAGAATCTCCTGAACTCATATTATTACTTGGGAACTCAACAGTCTCATTTTGCCTGAGATAGGAAAGAATATACAAAATAAACAGAGGTGGCATGTGCTCACAAACACACAGCAGCTGGATGGGAGATAGGACGGCAGCCCTTCACCTCACTCACAGAAGCTCAAAATCGCCCTGCTACTCATAGCCACCAAGAAAGAGCGAGTGAAAGATCAACGAGTTCAACCTTTTGTATGAATAGTTAGTTCCAGATCAGTCACCCCTGAGTCATGAATTCTTCTGGCTCCAGAGCTAATTAAAAGACTTTTAAAACATTATATGGTACCAACCCCTGAATCATTATGGAAAGAAACCAGTCCCAAAGTTCCATGTGTTGGACTGGAAGCAGGGAATAGCTACTAGTACTCTAAGGAATGAAACTAGGCAGGGAAGACCTGTACATGTTTCAAGGATTAGTCCTGAATGCTATGTGTAAAGTGCCTGTTGATGATTGACTGGTTGAGAGAATCTGCAGCTTCCTTCAAAGCTCAAGCACCACTTCCTACAAGAAGCCTATCTTGATTCCCTCCCAGTTGTTAGTATTCTATCTCTGAAAATTACTTTGTACCGAGAGTCCCAAAAGTCAACTACACTAAGACTTTTGGGACACCCTACATGTATTATTTAAAACATTTTTTTATGTATATGTAATCTCCTTCCTTTCCCCCTCCCCCAATGTAAGTTTCTTGAAGGCAGGGGATATTTTTCATGTTTGTCTTTGTTTTTCTATCACTTGGCATTATGCCTGGCACAATGTAGGTATTTAATAAACACATGTTAAATTTAATGGAATTGAGTCATTACTTCTTCCCTAGACTATTAACAGAAGTTTCCTAACTGATCTCACCAGTGTCTCTTTTATCCAGCATACGCTTTATACAGTGGCCAAAATGGTCTTCCTGATGTATCCACTGGATGGCAGATTCCTTTTAAGCCTCTTGAGATGTTTCTGTATTCTGGTTCTGTGGTCCATCAAAGTAGTTATCATCTGCAAATCTGATAGAGTGATGAAATTTAGCTGGTAGTATAATAATAACAACAACAATAATAATAGCTAGTACTTATATAGAGCTTTAAAGTTTAGAAAGCACATTCCAAATGTCGTATCATTTAAGCCCCACAATAATCCTGAAAGATAGGTGCTATTACTGTCCCCATTTTATTGATGAGGAAACTGAGGCAGACAGAAGTGAAATGAATTGCCCAGGGTCAGACTACTTGTAAGTGGAGGCTGGAATTGAATTCAGGTCTTTCTGACTCCAAGTCCAGTGCTCCATCCACTGCATCATTTAGCTGCCAAATTAATGTAAAATCCTCCTTGAGGTAAAAAAAAAATCAATTCTTGAAGCATAGGATGGGAGAAAAGTGAAAAGATAACAACATATAAAAAACACCTGGGCATTTTTATACATTGCAGACTTAGCATGTGTCAGTATCTTGTCATGGTTGTCAAATAAAGTCCATGCACATCGAGTCCATCACCCCTCCATCAGGAAGTGGGTAGCATGCTTTATCATGAGATCTCTAGAAATGAAGCTGGTCCTTGCATTGATCAGAATTCTTTAAGTCTTTCAAAATTGTTTGTTTTTACAATGTTGTTATTGTATAAATAATCCTCTTGTTACTGTATAAATTGTAATTGTATAAAGAATCCTCTTGACATACATGTCATTTATATGTATATACATGCATGCATACATACAATGTATGTACACAATATACAGCATACACATACTATATGTACACAACATACATATGCTATACATACCACATACATATAATATGCACACATACATACATGTACGTACGTGTGTGTATATATATATATTTATGTTGTTTGTGTGTATGTATACATTGTGCTTGGCCAATTTTTTTTTCAGCCAAAGACAAGGTTTATTAGAACATCAGTCACCTTGGGCAGACTCCTAAGGAGTCTGAACATTAGTATTGTCATTTTGGGCAGACTCTTAAGGAGTTTGAATATTAGTAAGCTATTGGCTAGAGTAGAAGAATCTGACCAGTGGCTAGATTATAAGAATCCCAGCCCCCCATTTTTTTTTAAAAGACTGAATCTCCCATTTTGCCTAGGCTGGAAATGTAGGAGTTATTCATGGTTCCTTCCCACCACTACTGATTGGCATGATCACTTTGACCTGTTGTTTCCTCCCTGGAATTGTTCGCCCCTCCCTAGGCAGCCTGGTGGCTGTCCGTATGGAAGGAGCTCACCATATGGATGCCAAGCTTAGTGCAGGCACCTGATCGGCATGGCCCTCTGCAGCTGAGAACTTGTAGGCCCAACAGACTCACCAGCCTCAGTTCCCTTGGTAGCTGGGATTAGAGGCATGCACCACTTTGGCCAATTCTTTACCTATTTGAAGGACTGTCAGGTGGACTTCTCTTTAATCTTGGTCTTCAAGTGTTAGACAAGGAGCAACAGGTAGAAAGTACCAAGAGGCAGACTTTGACTTGCTGTAAGGAACAATTTCCTAAGAATTAGTGATGTCCAAATAGGAAATGGGCTTCCTCGGGGGGAGGTAATGAGCTCCCCATCACCCGTTTGCAAGCAGAGATTGCAAGATCATTTGTCCGTGATGATGCAGAAGGGTTTCCTCTTCCCTTATAGTTTGTATTAGATGACCTCTGAGCTTCCTCCAGCTTCGAGATTACATGATTCACTACAAACATTATCCAAGTAGCCTCTTTTCACTTAAAATTTTTTTATTGCTATTTTTAGTTTTTACTTCATCTTTATTTCCAAATAGTCTTCTTCTTCTTTTATTCAGTGAGCTATCTCTTGGAATCAAAATTTTTTTTAAAAAAAGGGGTGTGTGTGGCATTTAAAAAGGTTTGAGAGACATAATTTCTGGGTAATTTAATCATTTTACTAATAATGTCAGCATTTTAATGAAAGGATGGTCATTTGGCCGTCTCTCTCTTAGACCAAAGACGGTCATGGCAGACTCAAGGCTTATATGTTCTTTTGGAAGGGGAGTGGTGAAAAGGATGGCAATAAACTCCAATCGGTTTACAATTAATGAGAGAATGAATATTACAATGAGGGACTGGACCTGAACTTTGATTATATCATTTAGTTAAGTCACTCCCACCCCCCCACCCCCAGCCTTGGGCAATCTATTCAAAGATTTTATGTCCCACTCAAGCCTGAGCAGAACCCAACAAGGCTGCTCCACCTGGATGGGGTATAGGTAGAGGAGAAGGTTAGCTCAACCTTTAGACACTGAATTTTTAAAATCAGGACTTTAGAAAAAGAGAAGGGGAACTTTGGATTTCCCCAAATTATTGGTTATTAATAATCATTTCTCTCAGGGGAAAGAGAAGGGAGAGTAAAAGCAACTTGCGAAAACTAATTATTGCACCATGGCTTTGCCACTTGCCTACTATGTCACCTTGGGGAAATCATCTACCCTCTTTAGGCCTCAGTTTACTCAACTGTAAAACTGTTCCTTACATCCAAAACATTGGACTAAATGCCTTCTAATGGCCTTTCCAGCTCTCCAAATATGAGCCTATAATTCTGCCCACGTGACCTTGGGCATTCCATTTTCCTCCTTTGAACTTTAGGTTCCTCGACCATAAAATGAGGGAACTGGACAAGATGGCCTATGGGATTTCTTCCAGCTCTCTGTGTATGATTCTATGATAATAAGGAACAAAGAGCTTAAAATTAAAATGATTGTAACTGGAAGCTTGAAGTTCCCTTTCATCTCTAGACCTATGAGCCCGTGATCCTCTGACTTGAGCCTCCCAATATACAGCAGTGTTCTGCACCCTTAGCTCACCATCCTTGTAAACTCTTTGCATTTCAATAGTGTTTTTGATCTGGTTCTTTTGTGATTAAGGACTTGGCAAAGTGACCCTTTCCACCCGCCATGACTTTGAGCAACTCCAATGAGGAGGAATGACTTTTCTTCCAGCAAACTCTTGCCTTGAACTGAGGTGACTTCCAGAAGGCTTTCTTATATAACTGCAGAACCAGGGAGCTTGTTGGGAACCTCAAGAGGTCATTCCAGTCCATTTTCTTACACTGAGATTTGTTAGCTGGGCGGCCAATTTCCTTTGCCTTCAAGGTATAGTGCAAGCCCAGCCCTGTTTACCAAGGTACTATGGCCCAGCCAGCTGTCACTAATAAGAACAGATTATCTGTGAATCATTAATGATTGGGAGCTGTGTAGTGTGTCAGTTTTGGACTGAGGGCAGAGTGGTAGTGACAGGTCTATTTATCTCAATTAAAGTGTAACTGAGCCCATTGGAAACTTGATTTTTGCAAAGACTGTGTTGTGTTTTTGAAAGAAAAAAAAAGCTAGTTGTTTTGTAGAGGATGTTGGGATGACATTGGGAAGGCCAGGAAATGATTTTTTTTTCCTTTTTGGGGGGAAAGAAAGGAAATGGTGCAATGATTAAACACAGGCTTTCTTTCCAGGGAATCCTGGGCAAGTTTTGTCTCAAGATGCGATGGCAGAGGAGGTAAGGTCAGAGCATATATAAGGCTTCTAAGGACAGGGCGTCATTCTTGCCAAGGCTATGAATGGTTAAGAAAATGAAAAGAAAACTGATGCTTTTCTCCGTCTGCGTTGCAAGGACCTGTTTCCTAAGCTGGGTTTGGTGGGGGCCAGGGAATGGACAGTAGGGAGTCTCAACTTGGGCCAAGGCTGCTCTACATGGTGACTGAATCCCAAACTCACTTCTAAAGAGTGTTCTGTTGGGGACCAGGCCTGTTGTTATGGGACCAGATTTGCTCAGGCCTGGAGGGATCTACTTTGACCTGAAGACACCTTGAGATGTAACAATACCAAGGGTCACACTTTCAAACCCTTTCTGGAGGATTTTCTGGGAGAGCTTAAGCAGTGCCAGGCCACCAGTGAATGACTCCAGAGTGTCTTCTGGGTTGAACTTATAGCCATCCATCTGACCTGGACCCCTAAGTCCTCTATGGATTCCACTACATGCATTTAGGTGTTGCATTAGAAAGAATGTCAGAGTTGGAGTCAGGGAGACCTGAGTTCAAATCTTACCTCAGAAGGTACCTTCTACTTTAAAAAATGGAAGTGCTTTTCATTATCCGTTCTCCAGGATGACAGCAATTCACATTTATGTGGTACATACAGGTTTGTTGCAATTTGCTCACAACAACCCGTGAGGGAGGTTGAGCAAGTATTATCATCTCATTACAGATGAGGAAACTAAGGCTCAGAACTACTAAGTGAATTGCTCAAGGTTATACAATTAGAAAGTTTCAAAACTTGAATTTAAGCTTAGGTAACCTGGGTCCCGATTCAGAACCATGTCTGTGCCAATCAATCAGTAAGCGTTTATTAAGTATGCCGCGTGATATGAACATGAAGACAAAAGTAACTATACTCTCAAGGAGCTAACATTCTTAAAGAAACAACATTCTCTTTTGTGCTGCCTCTAATACATAGCGGTAGCTCTGGTACAAAGTGGAGAGTAAATGTAGAAAAAAGAGAGCAACAAAGTAGCTCTGGTTCTACCTTTGATGGTTCAAATTCTACCTTTGATGGTTATAACCTGTGTGACCTTGGGCTTGTCACTCGACCTCTCTGGGCTTCAGTTTGCACATCTATAAAATGAAAGGTTGGACTAGATGGCCTTCAGGTCTCTTCCGGGTCTAATTTCGAGGTCCTACAATCCTAAGTGCTTTGACCTTCATAGGAGGGAGAGATCACTGGCATCTAGGGGAATCAGGGAAGCCTTCATGAAGGAGGTGACATCGGAGCTGAGTGTTGAAAGATGTTTAGGATTTTAGCTGGCATAGGTGGATCATAGGTTCATAGATTAAGGACTGGGAGGGGCCTTAGAGAGCATCAAGACCAACCTTCTCATTTTACAGGTGAACAAGCTTATGGAGATCAAGTGACTTACCCAAGGTCACACAGCAATATCATGGGATCATAGATTTAGAGCTGGAAGGAACCTTAGAGTTTGTTGAGTCAAAAGCCTTCATTTTACAGGTGAGGAAACTGAGGACCAGAGAGGTTAAGTGACTTACCCAGGGTCACACAGCTAGTAAGTGCCAAGTGTCTGGTCTGAGACTAGATCTGAACTCAAGTCCTCCTGACTCCAGGGCTGGTGCTCTATCCACTGTGCCACCTAGCTACCCCAGGAGTCTTTCCTCATGAATCAGATGATTTATTTCCATGAGAGGAATGGGAAGACAGAGATGGGCAGATATAAGTGTGGGGAGCTAAGCTACTTATAAGTAAAGTAGGGCTCTGGGTTTGAGGGAAGAGCAAAGCTAAAAGAAATCTGGTACTTGTTGGTTTCTTGGGAACTCTGCAATGCAGATTCCTGCTAGGGAAACCCCAGAAGTATGATCTGAAGCTGACAATCTGGGGGAAGACTAGTGTAGCTGTAGTGAGGCCTAGTGGAAAAAAAATGCTGGATTCAGAGCCAAAAGATCTTTAAGTCAGTCAGTTAACAAGCATTTATAAAGTGCTTACTACAAGCCAGGCGCTGTCCTAGGTTCTGGACATACAAAGAAAGTCTCCACCCTCAAGGAGCTTACATTCTAATAACAAGGTGTAAACAATTACCTAGATTTGGGATAGATAAGGAGTAGAGGGGAGGTAATCTGGGGCAGCTCAGAGGTGGCACAGGGAGGCGGCATAGCATTCCAGACATGAGGAACAGGGAGGGCAAAGTCACAGAGGAGAGAGGAGGGTTGTGTTGGTTTGAATCTCAACTCTGACACTTGCTACTTGGGTGACCCTAGGCAAACAACTTACCCTTTCTGGGCCTCAGTCTCCACATCAGCAAAAAGAGGGAGGGTTGGATTAGATGACCTCTCAGGTCCTGTCCAGCTTTAGATCTGTGATCACATGACTAGATGATCCCCAAATCCTTTCCATCCCTAAATCAATGATTCCCTCTTAGTAGAACGGAAGCCCCTAAAGGGCAAAATTCCACTTTTGTCTCTGGATTGCCGGTGTCTAGCACAGTACCTGGCTCAGAGGATGGGGATTAGCGACCTAACCTATGATTTCATTAGTACAGGGAACTCTCCAGTGAGGAAATTCTCTTTAACGGGGCAAGTTGGCACTTTTCCTGAAACCTAGGGACCTCCAGCACAGAGAGGTTAAGTGCCTTACCCAACTTCACACAGCTAATTGTGCCCAAGGTAGGTTCCGGGATCCGAGCCAGCTCTCTCTCCATCACACCACCTCGCGTCTCTCCTGATACATAGTATATATTATAAATGCATATAGGTTGACTGAATTTATTATCATGGCTATAGATCTTGAGAGGGGCAGCTAGGTGGCGCCATAGTGCACAGAGCACTGGACTTCAAGTCAGGAAGACTCATCTCCCGGAGTTCGAATCTGCCCTCACACACTCACTAGCTGGGTGACCCTGGTCAAGTCATTTTACTCTGTTGGTCTCAGTTTCCTCATTTGTAAAATGAGCTGGAGAAGGAAATGGTAAACCACTCCAGGATCTTTGCCAAGAAAACTCCAAATGGGGTCATGAAGAGTCAGACATGACTGAATGATTCAAAAAGAATAACAACATGGATCTTGAGACCCTGGGCAAGTTACTTGGCTTCTCTGGGCTTCAGTTTTCTCATCTGTAAAATGAGGTGTTTGGATTAAATACAGCTCCCTTCCAGCTTCAGAGCTATGAACCTATGATTACTCCCCTTCTGTCTGTCTGTCTGTCTGTCTGTCTGTCTCTCCAGCTGTGCCTCTGCATCTCCCTCTCTGTTTCTGTTTCTTCTCTGTCTTTGTCTCTTTCCAGACCTGTCACTCAATCTCTTTACTCTTCAGTTTTCTCATCTGCCAAATGGAGATAAATAGTACCTGCACTACTCTCACTGAGATTATCCTGAGGACCAAGAGACAAAATGTACATAAAGTGCTTTGCAAATCTCAAAGGGCCTTGGAAACGTGACCAGTTCTCCCATGACCACCACCGCCCCCCTTTGTCAGTCTGGGCTGCTGAGAGGAAGCCCGGGTGAAGGCCACATCCAGGCCCAAATCCTGGAAGAACAGCCCTGGAAGGTTTTTTTCTCCTCAGTGCTTCACAACTTGGAAAAAGTTTCCAATTTCCCCCCCTTTTTTTCATGGGAACTTATTGAACGTAAGTTAATAAAAATGTTTTTCTCATTAACTCCAGGGCTTAATCATGTAGCATGACAAAGGAAATGAAAAAGAACAAGGAGAAAGAAAGATCCCTAATTCCCCGGGCTGGCCAAGTCCCCCCAAGGGTTGGAGCTTTCTGTGAAGCTGTTTGCTTGGCTCCAGCTGACTCCAAGTTCATTGTCCAGAGAAAGGTCTCCAAACTTTGGCCCGAGTGAGGCTTCTGGGGCCCGGACAGCTCCCCTCCCTCCCCTTCCTCCTGTCATTCCTTCTCTGGTCTGAACCCGGGGTCATCCTGAGGGGGTATGAGGGACAGACAGTATTCTGCCTCTGCACATCTTTAGTCAGGTCAAATGTATTTGAGGTGGCATGGTAAAGTGGAGGGAAAGAAGGTGGGGCTCAGGTCAGGAAGGCCTGGGCTCCAGTCACATAATGGCCGTGGAACCCTAATAAACAGATGACTTAACCTTTCAGTGTTCTAGGGGACTTCCTAAATGGTGATCCTTAAGCTCTGGTCCAAGATGCATGCAGACATGAGCATGTACACATAGCCACATGTATATACATACATGTAAACATACATACACACACAAGTACACACACATGTATATATTTTTACAAAATACTTTGATAACTATATTTTCATATAATTTGTTTCCTTTGTAATCTTATGCATTTAAAAATTTTTTTCTGAGACAGGGTCCCTAGGTTTCAACAGACTGTCAAAGAAGTCTGAGACACAAATTCAGAACGCCTGCTCTGAGTTAGTGGGGTGCTACTGATCCACTTTGAGGGAGGGACTTTCCCCACTGGGAGATCTCTTCACTGACACATTCACAGGATCATAGGTAAGGGATCTTAGTGGTCATCTAGTCCAGCCTACTTTTTTTTTTTTTTACCAATGAGGAAACTGAGGCCTAAGGAGGTCCCAGGACCATAGAAGTGGATAGAATCTAAGAGGAGAACTAGTCCAGCCCTTCATTTGCAAGATGGGGAAACTCTGGGCCTTAGCCCAGAAAGGCGAAGTGATTTGGCAGAGGTTACACCAGTAATAAAAAACAGAATCAGAATTTGAACCCAGGTCCTCAGACGTTAAACCCACTATTCTTTTCCTCTGAACCACACTTGCCTTTCCAAATCTCGGGTCTTGATTTAGAAAACAAAACAGACAAAACAAAACAACAAAATCAGCTACTTAAAATGAATAACAAGGGCTCCTTTGAAAAACAAAAGATTTCTCAAAGTAATGTGGAAATTACTGAGGAGGGAGCCTGAGGAGTTATGTGGAGATAGGAGAGTACAATCCTAACTAAATTGTCTCGGGGCTCGTGAGGCGACAGTTTAGCCTGCCCTTAAATAGGAGTCCCCCTCTCCCCCTCACAACTTGGTGGAACTGCCTCCTCCTTCCTTTGTAGGTGCTTCATTGAATTGAAATGAGTTGACCTCAATAGACCAATCCCGGCTCTCTCTGTCGTCTCCATGTTTCCCTCTGCTTGTCTCCTGACTCCTATTTTTTCTTTCCTTCCTCTTCTGGTTGCTTTTGGACTCTGCTTTCTGGAAACACCTAGAACCCCATCTCAGGATGTTCTCTTTAGAGGGAAACAATTGAAGACACACAAGATTTCTTCATCTACAGAAAAACGTGGTCAATAGAAACCTGGGAAACAGCGTGATCTAGTGGTTTGGGATTCCAGCTCGTGGTATTTACTTCCCACGTGGCCTTGGCCTAGTTACTTGTTAAGCCTCTGTTTCCTCACATCTGTTAATGAGGCACTGGACCGGATCTGGGTTTGTAAACTTTTTTTTGTCATGACTTCTTTGTCCTCTTATTGGATACGGTTTGGCAGTCAGGGGAAGCCTATGGACCCCTTTCTCAGAGTAGTGTTTTCAAATGCATAAAATAAAATATATAGGATTACAAAGGAAACCAATCATATGGAAATACAATTACCAATTTTTTTTTTAAAATTCTGAAACAAGTTCAAGGGGCCTGAAAGGTCATCTCAACCAGGGGTTCTTAATCTTTTTTGGGGGGCAGGCAGTCAGGTGAAACCTCTGGAGCCCTTCTCAGAAACATGTTTTTAATTGCAAAAAACAAAATATATAGGATTGCAAAGGAAACCAATTTTATGGAAATACAGTTATCAAGATACTGAAAAAAATTCATGTTCATAGGACTGTGAGCTCCTTGAAATCAGGGACTGTTTTTGCCTTTCTTTGAATCCTCAGTGATCAGCACACTGTCTGATACACAGTTGGTGCTCAGTAAGTACTTGTTGATTGACAATTCTTTAGAAAACATATATGTGGACATTAATAAGATCACAACCAGAAATCTTGTTACATTGGAATGTAAGCTCCTCGAGGGCAGGGACAATTTCATTCTTTGTATTCACAGCACCTAGTCCAGTACCTGGCACATAGAGAATACTTTATAAATGCTTGTTGATTGACTGATTGATATCCTATGCCTTCTGAAATTTTTTTTCTGAGTTTGCCACATTTATGAACCTATTTCTTCAACGGTAGCTGGGGGTCAAAGTGAATAGAGCACTGGGATTGGAGTCAGAAAGGTCTGAGTTCAAATCTGGCCCCAGACACTTACTAGCTGTGTGACCCTGAGCAAGTCACTTTAACTCATATTTGTCTCATTTGTAAAATGGAGCTGATAATAACACCTATATCTCAGGGGTGCTGGGAAATTCAAATGAGGTAATGTTTGTAAAGCACTTAGCATAGTGCCACGTTCATAGTTGGTGCTTAATAAATGCTTTTTTTCATGTCTTCTTCCAGATTTTGGTGTGACTAGTTTTATGGTTTTAGTCAGTGTCTATAGAAGTTTTCATTCTGTTTTCTTCACTCAATAGCGCTTCACATGAGTTTTCCTGAATTTTTTTTTTGTATTCTTCATATTTGCCATTTCTAGGGCATATTCAACCAATTCCTAATTTCTCTGTGTGTGGATTCTTTCTAATTTTTGCTATTATGAATCAAGCAGCTATGATTGTTTTTGTACAGATAGCTTAAATTCACATACAGATGTGCATGACCAAATATCTGATTATTCCTGGAGAGCCAGTTGTTAGGAGGGAGGTGGGGAAGGGCACTCAATCCCATAAGCACAGAACTTGAACATCAGAAGGGGGGACTTTGAGTCCAACTAATATATGAAAAGTATACTCATTAGTAATAATTCACACTTGTATCATAGAGTCATAGAATTAGAGTTCAAAGGGACCACAGAGGCCATGGATTACAATTTCTTCGCTTTAAAGACAACTTTCCTGATGGAGTGGGGAGGGATGGGGGAAAAGTCACATGACTAGTAAGAGGCCGTTGCAAGATCTGAACTCAGGTCTTTTTGACCTCTACTCCATCATTCCATCCACTGTCCACATAGTCTCTTTATCTCCACTATAACATATCTCACAAGGGGAGGGGGTGTTTGTGGTTCTACCTCTTCTTAAAAATCTCTAAGGAAGGAGAACCTATCATTTTCTGAGGTAGCCCATATCACTTTTGGACAGCTGTAACTGTTAAAAAATTTTTCCTGACATGAAGCCTAAATCTGCCCCTTTGCAACCTCCTTCCTTCTCTCTGCATTGCTCCTGGTTCTCCCTTCTGGGGCCAAACAGAATAAGAATAATCCCTTTCCCATATGATGGCCCTTCAAATACTGAAGGCAGCCATCATGGCCCCCTGGAAGTTTTCTCTAGGTTAAGTATCCCCATTTCCTTTAACCAATCCTTCTATGACAGATAAATACCTGAGGGGAATGTGAGAGAT
Source organism: Vombatus ursinus (assembly GCF_900497805.2). NCBI lineage: Eukaryota > Metazoa > Chordata > Mammalia > Diprotodontia > Vombatidae > Vombatus > Vombatus ursinus. The sequence continues at coordinate 1,415,062 of NW_020951112.1, read as the reverse complement.
ACTTGGGAAAGTGGAGCAAAAATGAAAAGAAAGGACTTTGGAAAGGAAGCCTGAATAGTTTTAAAAATCATTTCCATTGACGTAAGTTCTTTTTTTTTTTTTTTTTTTTTTGGCAATTGGGGTTAAGTGAGTTGCCCAGGGTTGCAAAGCTAGTAAGTGTCAAGTGTTTGGTCTGAATCTGGATTTGAACTCTGGTCCTCCTGACTTCAGGGCCAGTGCTCTATCTACTGCACCACCTAGCTGCCCCAATGTAAATTCTTTATTGTTACAAAGTACCACATCAGATCACTTACTTGTAATAGTTCACATATATACATCTTTCTTTCTTTCTTTCTTTCTTTCTTTCTTTCTTTCTTTCTTTCTTTCCTTCTTTCTTTCCATCTATATCTATTATATTTTACCCCTCATCTATCTATCTAGCTACGAACAGTTTGGATGACCACTTGTTATAGGATATAATGGGGATTCCTTTTTGGGTATGGCTTGGACTGACTGGTCACTGAGGATTCCCGCCAACTCTATCTATTGAGGAGAAGAAGTTATGCAATAACAACAATATTGCAAATACAAATAACTTTTAAAGACTAGTGACACACTGGCCAAAGCACTGGGCCTGGAGTCAGGAAAAAATGAGTTCAAATTTAGCCTCGGACACTTTGTAGCTATGTGGCCCTGGTTAAGATATTTAACCACTGTCTTCCTCAGTTTCCTTAGCTGTAAAATAGGTAGAATAATAGTACCTGTTATTGTTGTGATAGGATTATTGAGAGGATCAAATGAAATAATATTAATAAAATAATTATCACTGTGCCTGGTGCATAGTAGGCACTTAATAAATGCTTATTCCTTTCCTCTCCTCCTTCTCCCTCCTTTGCAGATAAAAGGTATATGCCTCAGAGATTAAATGAATTACTCAAGGTCAAAGGCCTAGCAAAAAAGAAGACCTGGACTTTTTGAGAGCAACTTCAATTTGACACCATGATGCCTCTAACACCAATGACAAACTCCACCAAATTCACCATTATTCCTAAGCTAGTGTTGACCCTGGATTCTGGTATGTGACAGGTCCTATCTCAATTTTAGCTTCCTTCCTAGTTAATTGGGAAAGATGATGGTCTATTTCCTTGAAAAGTTTGAAATAATAAACAGAGCTGTAGAAATTCCAAATGAAGTCAGTTGTCCTGGCTTAATGTAGTTAGAAAGGGAGGTGGTGTTGTGGGGAGGACATTGGGGAACAGAAACCTCAGAGGTAGAGTATTGGGTTTCAGTCCTTCCTGAATAATTGACCCGAGACTATTTTGAGAAACTTGTGATGTGTGAAGAAGGAGGCATTACTAGGGGCCAGATCCAGCTTCCTCTTCTTTATGGGCTGACTATTATCGTCCGGGCTTCTCTTCTAGAAAGTGCTGCTACTCACTGCCCATAAACACCCCAGTTTAGTCCATATTCCTGCTCAGCCTGAGTTGGTTACAGTGGAATGAACTGGTTTCTTTGCACATAGGAACCATTTAATCAGAGCCAAAACTAGGGTGGGGTGACTGGGGCTTTTACCCAGAGCACATAATGATAATAATAGTAATAATGTAGGGTGACTAGGTGGTACAGTAGATAGAGTGTCAGGCATGGAGTTAGACGCCTCTTCCTGAGTTCAAATCTGGCCTCACACACTTATTAGCTGTGTGACCCTGGGTAAGTCACATAACCCTGTTTGCCTCAGTTTCCTCACCTGTAAAATGAGCTGGAAAAGAAATGGCAAGCCACTCCAGTATCTTTGCCAAGAAAACCCCAAATAGGGTCATGAAGAGTCAGACAAGACTGAAAAAATGACTGAACAACAAAAATAATATGCATTAATAGTGTTTTAATGTTTGCAAAGTACTTAAATTTTTTTTCTTATTTCTTATTTATTTCTTTTATTCTTATTTTTCTTATTTCTTATTTCTTATTATTCTTATGTCCAATGAGAGGACAAAGAAGTCATGACAAAAAAAAAGTTTACAAACCCAGATGTGAGGAAACAGAGGCTTAACAAGTAACTAATTTGGGATGATAATTCCTATTTTACAGATGAGGAAACTGAGGTAGACAGAGAATGACTTGTGCAGGGTCACACAATTAGTAAATGTGTGAGGCTTAATTTGAACTCAGGTCTTTTCGACAAGTGCAATGCCTTATCCACTGAGCCATTTATCTGCCAGCAAGGGATTCTGTCTAACTTCTTCCAGGGTTGTTACACTGTCCCTGTTGGGACTGTTGTCCCTGTATGGCCTTGCCTGGCCCTGCGCCAGCAACCCCAGGGTCCTGTCCTAGAGTCAACCTTTCCCAGAAGCACTGCTATACCTTGTATCTGCTGCCTTCTCTGTTTCTCTTTCCGGGAGTTTGGGAGAGGTGGGGGCAGCAGGACGGTGAGAAACAGGCCATTGAACACATGCAAGACTGGGCCAGACTCTCTGGGAGGCTGACCAGCTTCCTCTAAGCCCGTCAGTCAACACAGCATTCACTAAGCACTTACTATGTGCCAGGCTCTAGGGCTAGAACCTGCTTAGCACATGGTAGGAACATGTTAAGTGTTTCTTGACTGACTGAAGATAATCCCTGCCTTTCAGGAGCTCACAGTTTAATGGGGAGGTAATATGCAAACAACTCTGTACAAACACATTCTATATAGAATAGATGGGAAATAATTAACCTGGGGAAGACACTAGAATTAAGAGGCATTGGGAAAGGCTTCCTATAGAAGGTGGGATTTTGTTGTTATTTGTCCTTCATTTTAGGAGATGACCATGACATCAGGGAGGTGATGCCATGACATGCAAGTGAAATGGATTTAAGTGAGGCAGGGCTGTGCAGAGTCACCAGCCTCACTGTCTCCCCCTGAGCCATTTGGGTTCAGTGGCCAGATATAGATCAGGATGACTGGAGGTGGTTCAGGATGCAGTGGGAGACCTTGGCCTTTCAAAGCTAAGGTCTATCTGGGACTTGAAGGAAGCCAGGGAAGTTGGGAGGCAGAAATCACAGCGGGGAGCATTGCGTGCATGAGGGACAGACAATGAAAATGCCCAGAGCTGAGAGATGGATTGTCTTATGGGAGGAACAGCCAGGAGCCAATGTCAGCAAATCAAAGGGGGAAGGGTGTATAAAGTGTAAGAAGAACAGGAAGGTTGGAGAGAGGGGGCCTAGGATGCCAGAGGATTTTATATTTGATCCTGGAGGTAATAGGGGGCCACTGGAGTTTATTGAATGGGGGGGGGGGCATGTAACATGGTCAGATCTGTGCTTTAGGGAGATTAATTTGACAGCTGAATAGGGGATGTTTTTGCCTTGTTATCTGCTGCCACCTAGCTCAGTCCTTGGCACCCAGTAGGTGTTTAGTCGATGTGTGTTGAATTGAATTAAATGGAATTCCTCTGTAGAAGGCCCACCCACCATACCGGAAGCCTTCCTGATTCCTTAAATATTTTCGGAGCGATGCTCTCAGACTGTCCTTTTATTATCTCTCTCTTGAGACATGCCTGGCTCACCTTTCTCTCCCCTGAATTATGCACATTCTTTTACATCCTGTAACTCTTTTGGGAGCCCCATTAGTATGAATTTCCTGTTGGTGGCCTGACTTGACTCCATTCCTGTCAGTCCATCTCAGAGAATGTCTGTCAAATGAAGCTGTGATTTCCAATTAAGATGAACCAGGCCCTGGCAATATCCTGAACATCTAAGTGGATATATTCCCGTGTTTATAATTGGGAGGGCTTGTTCTAAATTTAAATGAATATAGTGACCCGAGTTTGAACTCAAGCTTGAGCAGTTCATTTAAACTATTAAAACAGAAAAATGTTCACGGTATTTGCCACAAGTTGCCAGTAGTCAATCCACAAAATACCACAACTTAATTCATCAGAATGCTCAGAGAGAGACCTATTCCTATTGGGGTGAATTAATTTCTTTTATTTGCACTCATTTTAAAAAATCATAAATTTAGAGCTGGAAGGGACATGAGAGTTCATCTCTTCCAAATCCTTCACTTTACTGATTGGAACTCTGAGAATCAGAGAGCTTAAGTGAGATACCCCAAGTCACACTGCCAGTAAATGACAGCACCAAGATTCAAACCCAGGCCTCTGACTCCAAATGCAGATTTCTTTCCACTTCGCAGTCCCATTTCCCTACATCTTTGCATAATTAATTTGTCCATTTTCATTCCTTAGAAGAAAAGAAAAAAAAATCCCTCCTCCATTTTCATTCCTTAGTAAGTAAACCATATGGACAATGATTGGATTTTTTGTTGTTGATTGAGACATTTTTCTGTGCCTTGAGTTTGTCATTCTGAGCATCAATCATTCCTCTTTTGATGGCCACCTCCTTCATGACCGCATAGACAAATGGACTTGTTCAAGGTCACATGGGAAATAAACATCAGAGTCAGGATTCGAATCCAGATCTTGTGAATCCAGAGACACTGCTGTTATCCTGTGCTGGCCAGCCAGTATCCTCCAAGATATTAATGATTCTATTCACAAACATTTATCAAGTGGATCCTCTCTGGTGACACAAAGACAAATATCCCAAACAGTGTCTGCCCTCAAGGAACTTACCTTCCACTAGGATCAATCAATGAACATTTATGAAGTGCCTAGTATGTTCCAGGCACTGGGCATACAAAAAGAGGCAAAAGGCAGTCCCTGCCCTCAAGGAGTTTACAATCTAACAGGGGAGACAAGGAAACAAATATATACAAACAAGCTATGGACAGAATAAATAGGAAATAATTAGCAGAGGGGAGGCACTGGAATTAAGAGGGATTGGGGAAGGCTTCCTGTAGAAGGTGGGATTTTAGTTGGGACTTAAAGGAAGCCAGGGAAGCTAATGAGTTGAGGAGGGAGAACATTCCAGGCATGGAGTACAGTCAGAGAAAATGCCTAGAAATAGAGGGTCTTGTATGTGAAAGAGCCAGGAGCCAGTGTCACTGGATGGAAGAGTATATAGAAAGGAGTAAGGTATAAGATGACAGGGAAGGTAGGAGGAAGATCAATTGCAAAACGGGGGATTTTTTATTTGACCCTGGAGATGATAGGGAGCTACTGGGGTTTACCGAGTAGGGGGTGTGGTGAGATGTGTGATTTAGAAAAATCATTTTAGAGGCTGAACAGAAGACAGGAGTGGGGAGAGACCTGAGGCAGACAGATCCCCCAGCAGTTGTTATAATAGTCCAGGTGTAAGATGATGAGGGTCAGCACCAGGGGCCGTGTCCGAGGAGAAAAGGTGGCATATTGGAGCCGTGTTGCAGAGGTGAAATTGGTGCAATAGCTTGGATATGGGGTGAGAGAGAGTGAGGAGCTGAGGATGGAGTAACCATAGCATTTAGATTCAAGCACCCCCAAATTCTGTGATTCTGTGATTCTTTAACACATTTATTTTACAGGTGTAGGAACTGAGGGCCAGAGAAGGGAACTGTGTTGCCCAAGGTCACACAGCTAGCTAGTGTCAGAGCTGAGACTGGCCCCCGGAGTGTGCTTGGCCCTAGTCACTTATTTTTCTCTTCCCTATGTACACATGGTTATCAATTTGGAGTCAGTTCCCCATCTGTTGTGGCATACACCTGGCTATAAGCAGCAGGTAATGCATATGACATCACCCTGAGAAAGACCAATCAATTCCAGGTTTTGGAGCATTAGCACATTTCCTGGGGTCGTGTATATTTTTAAATGGGCCTGAGTGAATTTGGTTGCCTTCATGACACAGACGTCGGCTGTGTGGATCTGGGAATTCAGAGAGGCATGAATAACATTCCATCCTGTCATTCTTGGTCCGTTCTAGGAAATGTACACATTCACTCAAATCCCCTGTCCAGCTGCTGATAGAAGGGGGAGGCTGCCAGACCACACAGAGTGGTAGGCAGCAGAATGAGGTAGGTGTGGGAGGAGCTGACGTCAGGCAAGGGGTGATGATAACCTTTCGGTGCTGTTATAATAAATAGGACACTTCAAAGACGTGTTTTGTGTGCAGGATTGATCTCAACCGCTAAGATTCCAAAGTGAAAGTTTACTGAACGGAGGCAAGATAGGGGTCAATTGCACAGGGTGCGTGAGATCCCCAGGCTTTGCTTATGTTTCCAGTTTGGAGGAATCTTGAGGGGGAAGAAAGGCTTCTTTTTCATTTGCTGTTGGGTTGCTTGGGCCTGAGGAATGTGTTCAAGTGAGGTCCCTGCATGCTGGCTTAGTCAGCTCCTTTTGGTTTCTGTGGTCTCACCTTTACCAAAGGGTTCACCTGGGCTCCTCTTAAAGGGTGCAGCTGAGCTTGCCTGAGTCAGTTAAACAAAAACTTCAGCTATTCAGAGAAGACCAGGGCCCTCCTAGCATGTCCCTAAGATCTACAGATGCATCTAGACAGGCCTGGGGAAGGCTTGGCTCTGCTTGTAATCCCTTCACAGTTGAGATTATAGCCCAACAGTCAGGATTTTTTTAATTTACAAAATTTACTATTATTTCTGACTGGACAGTCAAGAAAGGAGGAAACTGCTTTTACCTATGCTGATTGTACCTTCACTGCAGTTTATAGTCTTAATGAGATGATAAGGGACTTCTCCAGGGTCACACAGTCAGGATGTTTCAGAATTAGGATTTGAACAGAGGTCTTCCTGGACTGAAGACCAACTTTCTTTCCATTTCTATGTGTTGCTTCTCTGGAGTTATTTAATTCAGTATCAATTTGTCAGATATAACAAATGGGGGAAAACACTTCATGTAATTAAAGAATGGGATTCCCTTTGACCAGTCCTCCATTCCATATGTAGATAGCTCTCTGTCTCTCACATACTCTATCTATTTATCTGTGTATCATGTCTATCTTTTTTCTATTTGTCTTGTCTGTCTTGTCTATCAATCTGTCTATCCGTTTCTGTCTTTCTGTCTGTGTCCATCAATCTGTCTTTTCATCTATTTCTATTTAAATATCTATCATATCTGTCTTTGCCTTATCTGTCTACATCTATCAATCTGTCTGTCCATCTGTATCCATCTATCCATCAATCTCTATGTATCTATCTATGTACCTATGTATTTATGTATCTGTATCCATTTATCCTTCTGTATTCATCTATCCATCCATCTCTATCTCTCTGTATCTATGTACCTATCTATGTATCTATATCCATCTATCCTTCTGTATTCATCTATCCATCCTTCTTTCTCTCTGTACCTATCCATGTATCTATCTATCTATCCATCTATCTATCTATCTATCTATCTATCTATCTATCTATCTATCTATGTATATCTATCTATCTATCTATCATCTCATTGTGTCTCTGTCTGTCTATAGGAGGAGAGCTGTGATTTCATTCCTGGACAGAATTTATAGAAAAAAATACTTTCCTCTTCCTTTGTATATTAGTCCTTCTACTGTAAACATAAGAGTTTTAGTGAGTTGCCTGGGGGCACTGAGAGTTCAAGCCACTTGTAAGAGGTCACACAACATAGTCTAAGTGGAAACAATGACCATTTGAAAGCTGAGCAACTCCCTGAGCTGAAGTTGTCCTGGAGCTAGAGGCTATGAGATCTTGAAAGAGAGAGTAGAGAAGAGGAGGCAGAAGGGAGACCTCAAAGTCCTGGGGCCTGTGGAGCCCTCTGATTCTGGATGTTGCCTGCTGTGTTAAAATCTTCTGTACAGTAAATAATACTCTTCACAGTCTACATTTCCAAGTTCATCATATATCACCCTGTGTTCAAGTCAAATTGGCCTCTATGCTCATCACCTGACTCACCATCCTGTTTCCTGCCTCCATGCCTTTGTAAAACCTGTGCCCAATGCCTGGAATACTTCCTTCACATCTTTCGAAGCAGAGCTCAAGTACATCCTCCTACGTGTCTCTGGTCCTGATGTTCCCAGGTGCTGGGACCCTCCTCTGCAAGAAATTCTTTTGCATTCTCTTTGTATATATTTGGTATTTACATATTTGTTCCTATTGCTTATTCCCAATAGAACATAAGCTCTTTGACATCAGGGACTATTTTAATTTTACTTTGCATCTCTAGCATCTGGCATAGAATAAGCTCTACATAAATGCTTACGTAGAGGACATTCCATGGGCATGAATGGTAATGGCCTACTGGAACCATTCCATGGAGCATTCACAGATCTGTTAGTGAGCCCTGCCTGATCACGTCTAGCAACATTCAGTCAGTCAATAAAGATTTATTGAGCACCTACTATGTGCCAGGTACTGTACTAAGTGATGGGGATATAAAAAGAGGCGAAAGACAGTCCCTGCCCCCAAGGAGCTCACAATCTAATGAGAGGAGACAACATGAAAACAACTATGTACAAACACATTATGTACAGGATAAATTTGAAATAATCAGCAGAAGGAAGGCACTAAAATTAAGGGGCATCAGGAAAGATTTCCTACATGAGGCAAGATTTTAGTTGAGACTTGAAAGAAACCAGAGAAACCAAGAGGCAGAGATGTGGAGAGAGAGTATTCCAGGCATGGAGGACAGCCGGTGAAAAGGTGCAGAGCTGAGAGATGGGGTGTCTTGTTTGAGGGCCAGCAAAGAGGCCAGTGTCACTGAATCACAGAAGTGTATGCGGAGGGGTAGGGGGGTTTGTTGGTGTTGTTTAGTCAGTTCAGTCGTGTGACCCCATTTGGGCTTTCTTGGTAAAGATACTGGAGTGGTTTGCCATTGCCTTCTCCAGCTCATTTTACAGATGAGGAAACTGAGGCAGACAGGGTCACATGACTTGCCCAGGGTCACACAGCTAGTAAGTATCTGAGGCTGGATTTGAACTCAAGTCTTCCTGACTCTAGGTCAGGTGCTCTATCCATTGTTCTACCTAGCTGCCCTGGGGGTTAGGAGGTGGTATAAGGTATAAGAACATAGGGTGGGAAGGCTCATGTTATGAAGGGCTCTGGCCTCTTGCTGAATGGCGGGTATGGCCAGAAGCTTTTGAGTTGGTTCTTTGGTCCCTGTGATGGGCTGGGATGTAGGTGACACCAAAGAGGATTGGCCGCTGGGACAGGAGGAGCCGCTTACTCAGCAGATTTTTGGAAGACTGACTCCTCTCTGTGTCCTGGCAGCCATGTAGGCTTCTCACAGCCAGCAGCAAGGGCATGTGCCCATTTCAGCGGGCCTGACTGCATCTCAAAGCCTCAGTTGCCTGTTTTGCTCTGTGTGGCTCCCCCCAGCCCCAGAAGACGTGACCAAACAGTGATCCTGAGATGGATGTTTTTGGCCTTGGCAGCAACCGCCTGAATTTGAAAGGCCAGGAGCTCCAGAGTCCACAGGCTGGTCGCCTAGCGGGAGGTTTTCCTTGTGAATACCTTCTTAGACAAGTAGATAAACTCCATTATTACTGATGGGCACAGGATCCCTGGGAGTGGCAGCAACTCCCAACACACCCATTCTACTTACAGCCCAGCTCTTAAAACCATCATCTGGGAGAGCGGTTCCTGTGGAGAATGCCAGTTGTGCCCACCAATTACTGAGCAACTACCATATATAGGGCGGGCACGCCAGCCTACCTGAGTGGGAATCAATCAGTCAATAAACATTTATTAAGCACCGACTATGTGCCAGGCACTGTGCTAAGTTCTAGAGATACAAAAAAGAGGCAAAAGATAGTACCTGTCCTCAAGGAGCTTATAATATAACGGAGGAGAAAGCATGTAAACAAAATACATACAAAGCAAGCTATACACACAGGATAAATAGGAAATAATTAACAGAGAGAAGACTCTAGAATTAAGACAGCAGGCAGCATGTACCAGGCAAATCAAATGACCGCTATCATCTCTACCACTATCTCTCCTGGAAGCCTGATGGAGAAAGTCAGTCCAGGGTCCTGAAGCCAAGAGCCTTGGGAATAGTCATGCTCCCACCTCGGGGCCCTCAGTCATTATCCTGGGAAGCATACCGTGTGTACATGTGCCCTGGCAACTAGTGCAGATTCTCTAGCCACAGCTACTGACAATGCAGAAAAGAATGATTACGCCTCCAAAGTCCTTGGCACCGTCAAGAGGGTCCACACCAGAAATGGATGTTTTATCAGATATCAAAGGAAAGGCTTTACCTTGCATCCTAAGGACCCTGGCATGTTTCTGTATGACTTATGGCTGAAACCTTTCTTATGTGTTAGTCTCCCCCATTAGAAGGTGAGTTCCTTGAAAGCAGGGACTGTCTGACTTTCCTATTTGTATCTCTATCATTTAGCATAGTGCTTAATAAATGTTTCATTCATTTATTCATTCATTCATCCACTGTTGGGAAGAGATGAAAGGATTAAGAAAGTCTCAGTCCAGGCATAGCTTGTCAGGAGACCCAGAATTACAAGTTGCATAGACAACACAGTTGAAAATAAAAGTGAAATCTTTTTGCTGAGTCCTACGGAGTGGTTTTTTAAAAAAATGTTTTAAATATCAACCTTCTGAGAGAGTATAAGAGGAGTAAAAAGATATTATTTCATATTTTAAGTCTTTGTCAGTGTATTCTTATGTGTCTTTGGTGTTTTAAATAGTTTTGGGGTATAGGAAATAAATATCTATTCTATGCCTTATCTACTTTGTACCCTGAGTATCTTTCTAGAAGGAACCCTGTAATCCCTTTTGGGGAGACACTAGAAATGAGCTGTTGCTAAGTTTTTATTTTATTGATTTCTTCCAGAGTTTTACTGGTATGGATGCAAAATCAGCCCAAGAGTTGGAGAAACACTTGGTTCTTTCTCTTTGGGAACAGGTCCTCCCCAGAACTAAATCTGAATATATGTGAATACAGTCACATTACCTGTCATGTAACCGCAAGAAATGATTAAACAAAACCAAATGACAGCAACCTCATTTGAAAGTATAAACACTGTTCCATACCTGTAATCCTCCATCCCTCTATAAATAGGAGGAAAGTTTGTTTTGTCATCTGTTGATAAGACCCAGATTAATTAACTGAAATTAATCTGAGTTCTGCTTCCCATTAAATTTTTACTTGATCACAGTTTTTGTAGAAAATGGAAGGGATTATAAACCAAGGGAGAGCCTTTTGAGTTAAAATGAACATAGGCAGAGATGGTTTTAATTGAAAGGGTTTGCTTACATCTTGAAGGGAAGGGAAAGAAAGCCAAAACCTTTAGACTTAACTTGGAGCCTCTTTCTCGCTCTTTCTCCTTTTCTCCTCTCTTTCTCCACCACACAGAGCAAAAGAGGCAGCTGAGGCTTTGAGATCCAGTCAGGCCCACTGAAATGGGCACGTACCCTTGCTGTTGGCTGTGAGAAGCCTACATGGCTGCCAGGGCACAGAGGGGATTCTCTCTTCCAAAAGGCTGCTGAGTAAGTAACTCCTCCTGTCCCAGCGGCCAATCCTCTTTGGTGTCACCTACATCCCAGCCCATCACTGGGACCAAGGGAAGGAGAGCTGGTCTACCAGCTTCCAAAGGGGACAAAATTGGAGGGAGAGTGGGCTAAGAGGAGTTGAGCTGAGTATCCCACATTCAGCTGTGAAAGACAGTGGATGTTTTTGGGAATTGGGCTCCTATAAAGACCACTTTTGCTTGCTAGACTTCACCAGAGACCGTATTGGCAGAGTCAGAAACCTCAAAGAGGCAATGTTTCAAAAAAATGTTTCCCCTCTTCAATTTGAATGGAAAAACCTGATTCACAAACACGAGACAGCCGCTGTTTTCATAGCATCTCTCTCAAGGGAAAAGAAGTCTTGAGGATGGCACATTAACAGAAGTAACAGACAAACTGTGGGTCTTAGGGCTTTTAGGAATAGGTGGCATCTTGGATCATGGAATCCTAGACGTAGAGCTGGAAGCGACCTTAGAGGTCAACTAGTCCAACCTCCTCATTTTCATAGTTTTGGAAAATGAGGCAGACAGATATTCAGTGACTTAATCCAAAGTCATATAAGTAATAAGTAGCCAAGACAGGATTTAAACCTTTGTTCTCTGACTCCACTTCTAAGACTCTTTCTACTGCATCTGAACTCTGGGTTCCAAACATATCTGTTTTTTGTGTGACTTTTATTTTATATAGAACATTTTTTCTATCTAGAATGTTTTAGCATCCTTCATTCAAAGGTCTCAAGGGAATTATGGGAAGATGGTGGAATAAGGTAACTTAAAATATGCCTTGAAGTGAATTTCAGAGCAGCAGAACTAATTCGAAGTTGGAGCAAAGCAGTCGACTATGGAGAAGGAAGTTAGCAAAGCTCTGACCTCCTGGGTGAGTGGCGGGCTGGCTCCATGGAAGTGCAGACCCCTTGAGGTCAGCAAACAACAAGCCCCGGGAGCAGCTGGGTAGGTGCAGCCTCAGCTTCAGCTCTCACCCCACGGATGGTGTGGGGGCTGGGCGGCTGATCTGGGGAAGATCTGGGGCCCTCTTCTTGTGCAGGACCGAAGCCCAGGCACTGACCAGACCCAGCCCACCAGGTTGTGGCTGCGGGGGAAGAGAGGAGAGCGCACAAGGTGAGTGAGGTCAGGGGGCGGGGCTCTGCTAATTGGATCACTCCCAGGTGAGAAGAGTGCCTGGTTTTGCTTCCTGGGCAGAGGGGTGAGCTGATCCTTGTGGCCGCAGTGACCCCTGGGAGCCAAGGTATTTGCTGTGGCAGCAGTGCTCCCTCCCCGCCCATGGTGCAGGGTAGAAGAGGAGTGCCTGAGGGCACCCATAGACCAAGGTGTGAGCCCCAGAAGCAGTGACAACACCTGGCCTTGGATTGTAGAGCACTGCAAGCACCATGAGGTCAAAGGTCCCCAGAGAGAGCTCAGGAAACTACAGCAGAAAAAATGTGAAGCCTGAGACATCACACCCCTTGAGCAGATCCTGACCCTAACACAAGGCTGACATCCAAGAAATAGGCCATTTAAAAAAATGGATAAACAACGGAGAAAGATCCTGACCATACATAGCTACTACGGCGACAGAGAAGATCAGGGTTCAAACTCAGAAGACAATGCAGTCAAAACAGCCACTTGCAAAACTTCAAAGAAAAATGTGAAATGATCACAAGTCAAAAAAAAAAAGGTTATTGGGAGAGCTTCATTAGGACTTTAAAAATCAAATAAGAGAGGTTGAAGAAAAATTGGGAAAAGAAATAAAAGTAATACAAGAACATTATGAAAGAAGTCAACCAATGGGAAAAAAATCCAAAAACTCACAGAAGAAAATAATCTTAAAAATTAGAATTGGGCAAGGGGAACCTAATGACTTCATAAGACATCAAGAAATAATAAAAATCAAAAGAATGAAAAAATAGAAGAGAATGTGAAACATCTCATTGGAAAAACAACTGACCTGGAAAACAGATCAAGGACAGATAATATAAGAATTGTTGGGCCACCTGCAAGATAAAATTTTTTTTTTAAAAAAAAGAATCTAGATACTGTACTTTGAGAAATTAGGGAAAATCACCCTAAAGTTCTAGAACTAAGGGTAAAATAGAAATTGAGAAAATCCAGTGATCACCACCTGAAAGAGATCCCAAAATAAAAACTCACAGATACATTATAGCTAAGTTTCAAAGCTCCCAGGTCATAAGCAACTAGAAAGAAACAATTTAAACATTGTGGAGTTGCAGTCAGGATAACACAAGATCTAGCAGCTTCCACATTAAAAAACTGATGGACAAGGGACATAATATTCCAAAGAGCAAAGGAACTGGGTTTATAATCAACAATAATCTACCCAGCAAAGCTGAGTGTAATCCTGCAAGGAAGAAAATGGGTATTTAAAAGAACTAAAGAACTTTCATGTATTCTTGAGGAAAAGACCAGAACTGAACAGAAAATTTGGCTTCAGAAGAATCAGGAGAAACATAAGAAGGTAAGTATAAAAGACTAATTATAAGGGATTTAATAAGGTTAAACTTCTTATATAGGAAAATGGCATTCATAACTCTTAAGAATGTTATCATTCCCCACCTATTGAGAAGACCCATTACAAATACAAGACCCATTACAAATATGTATAGTCATGCAAAACAAATTTCTTCTTTAGCCATGTCCTCCCCCCCCCAAATAAAAGGAAAGAAAAGAAAAAATATATTTCAGTTTGTATTCTTGACTCCATGAGCGCCCTATCTGGTAGTGGACAGCATTTTTCATTAGGAGTCCTTTGGAGCTGTGCTGTATCATTGTGTTGATCAGAATTACTAAGTCTTTATTATGTTTACAATATTGCTATTACTGTGTGGATTGTTCTCTTGGTGCTGCTCACTCCACTTTACATATGTTTATACAGATCTTCCCAGGTTTTTCTAAAACCATCTCCTTCATCATTTCTGTTTGAACATTCTTCATTTTTATATTTCTGTCAACTGTAACATTCTGTAGAGAATGTTTTAAAATTCTCCACTCTAAGGTCTTTTCTTTACTTCACTGCCCTCATTTTACAGCAGGGAAAGAGGCAGAGAGAGGTAAAGAAGTTCACTCACGCACATTCAGCTAAATCTGTGGGGGTACTTGGGAGTAGCAACCCAGTTCTCCTGACTTTCAGCACCATGCTCTTTCCATGAGCCTTCCAAACTGGTTGGTGGTACCACAAACCACATTTAAGAGGTAAACTCATCTCTCCTATTTATAAATCTGTAAAAACAAAATGGATGTCAAAGTCACATGTGCTCAACCAGAATGGTCTTGTTTGAGCACTGGAGTTGGGATCAAGGTGAATATTCATCTTTCTCTGTCTCTGTCTTCCCCTTGCCCTCGTTCCCAACCCTGAGAGCAGACAGTTGCTTTAATGAAAAACAAAAGGGGGTGGGGAGGCACCCTCCCAGAAGGTGATGGGCACAGTGAAAGTAAAAAGCCCCCATGAATCTTTCTTTCAGAAACGAGAGGTGCTATTAGTTATCTTTCCCATGTAGTAGTTTCCTGTTCATGGTGACTTGATAGTGTCTCCAGAGAACCAGTCTGGTAGTACTTCATCATGGACTGAGTCTTAGAACCCTCCATTGATGTCTGGCAGCGTGCTGGTAAAATTGTGGAGGACACAACCCCTGGGTTGTATGGTAGGACGCCTGAACCTTTGGATTCTTGGTGTGTATGGATCCTTGGCACCTGCCAAAGGTGATGTGGTCTGTTAGGAATGTCATTCTCAATTCCCCAAGGTCTGCAGCTGTTGGAAACCAGTCAACACAGTGAAATACCCCAGATTGCTTTAATTTTTTTTTCATTTTGCAAATCATCAGCAAATGTGCCTGGCTGGTTTACCCTCTTCTCCTTCATGGCAAAGGATGCAGCTGGGTAGTTTGATAGAGACTGCTGAACTTGGGGTCAGGAAAAACAGAGTTTTGATCCTGCCTCAGATGCTCACTAGCTAGCTGTGTGGCCCTGGGCAAGCTTCTGCATCAATTTCCTCATTTGTAAAATGAGGATTGTGAGGCTTAAATGGGATGAATGATGTAAAATTCTTTGTGAACCTGAACAGCATCCTTGTTGCTGTTGCTCAGTCATTTTTCAGTTGTATCCAACTCTCCATGACCCCATTTGGGATTTTCTTGGCAAAGATACTGGAGGGGTTTGCCATTTCCTTCTCCAGCTCATTTTGCAGATGAGAAAACTGAGGCAAACTTGCCCAGAGTCACACAGCTAGTAAGTGTCTGAGGCTGGATTTGAACTCCAGGCCTGGCACTCTGTGCACTACGGTGCCACCTAGCTACCCTATAGTGAGCTATATAATGATCAATAATAATAATAATAATAATAATAATAATAACAATAACAAGGTCATATTACTGTTCATTCTGTAGCTTTGGTTTTTTCTAGTTCTGTGAATATGAAATATGGGACGGAGATTAGGGAAGGCCTTCAGTATGATCAGGGTTTTAAGCCTGCCATTAATTGGCTGGATGGTCTTAAGCAATTAATTTTTTATGTTTGGGAATCTGTAGTTCACACAGGCCAGAAGTATAGTGGCCACTGATTTGGGCTTGGTTCTGCTCTTGATTGTCATGGAAGCCTTGACCCACTCCATTTCTGTCCTGGGCTGGTTCATCCCTCTCTTAGCAGTCAGATCCTCCCTCCCTTTTCTCCTGCCACCTTGTTCCTGGGCTGCACCATATTGATGCTGGCTTTAGTGCAGATATCCAATTAACTTCAGACCTATTGTAGCTCAGAACTCCCAAACTTAAGTGATTTATCAGTATCAGCTTCCCCAGTAGCAGGAAATTACAGGCCTATGCTACAATATCTGGCTATCCCAGAATCCTAAAGTCCAAGAATCTTTCTAATTTAGCATTATACATTCTAAAGTCCCTTCCAGCAATAGTAAAGGGGTAAAGGGGATGGGTGGAGAAAAAGTACTTATTCATAGGTATCTGAAAATTTGGCTAAAAAATTGTCCAAACATCTAGATTTAGAGTTGGAAGAAGACTTTGGATATTTTCCCCCTTTCTTTGTATCATCTGTGCTTAACGTGGTACCTGGCACATAGTAGGAGCTTAATAAAAGATTCTTGTCCTGACATATCTAGTCTAACCTTCTTATTTTAGAGAGGAGGAAACTGAAGTCCAGGGAAACCACAAGGTGATAAGATTATATATATATATAGAGAGAGAGAGAGAGAAGGAAGTCCAATCCCTTCATATTACAGATGATGGAACTGAGGCCTATAAAGGTAATGTGATTTACCTGAAATTATGCACCTGGTGAGCATCAGAGGCAAGATTAGAGGATCATAGACCTAGCCCTAGAAGGGACCCAAAGAGGATATCTAGTCTAACCCTCTTATTTTACAGATGGGGGAACTGAGGCCCAGAGAGGTAAAGTGACTTACCCAAAGTCACAGTTAATAAGACAGACAAATAGGATTTAAACCAAGCCCCACTGACTCTCTAGCCAGTGCTATTTCCCTTGTACCACATGTTATATGTGAAACCCCATTTTCTCTCTGTGTGAAAGCCAGAAAATAAAGAGGTATTTGAAGAGGAAAAAGGGGGTGCCCTGAGCTTAGAAAGAAATCCTTCCTCTTACTTAGCCTGTATGTGCCAAGGGTTAAAATCGATTTCTTTTCATCCAAAAAAGATTTCCCTGACTTTAATGACAATTTGAGGGAATGCTCCCCCAGAGCCACCCCCTCACCCCCAGTTAATATGACTTGCCTTGGTGTGCTCATCTTGTAACATTTAACAAACACCATCTGGTCCCTCTCCATTACTCTACCTTTTTGACAGAGAGAGAAAGAGGTTTCAGAGGCCAACCGATATCCACTGAGGCACACAAGTCCACAGAAGAGTCAAGAGTGTAGCCCAAGGCCCATAACTCTTCATCTGAGACTCACTGAGAAATCTTCCTTCATCTCCTGCGCCATTTGGGAATGGTTTCAAAGGCATTCCAGCCCTAGACCCATGCCAATATGCTGGCGATCAATTATTCTGTTCATCCCCCGGCAAATCCCCCAACTGATTTGCTGTCCCCTCGAGAGGAGACTTCCAAAGCTGACCTTAACTGCTCTGGCATTCCCTTTCCCCTCCCGGGGCCTACAAAAGAACAGCCTCTGGGGTTGGGTGATTTATGGCTTTCTCACACAGGTCACGCTTGAGCCCAGACAGATAGGGGAGATCTTTCTTTAATGAGAGAAATGCACCATTACTTGGTCATAAATTCAACTTAATGGCAATTTTAAGAGGGCAGTGTGCCCAGGCTTTTGTTGAAACACAAATCAAAAATCCCAAATTCCAGGCATATCCTCCTAGAAACTCTTTTTGGCAACAATCTCCCCTTTTAAAATTTTTTATTTTTTATTTTAGGAAGTTGGTTCACCTTATTACAGCCCCGGTTGCTCAGTTTAGGTTCGTGGGCAAGGCAGAGTCACTGTGGCAGCAGGGAGGCATGAAGCTCAGGGCCCCTTTGCCAGTGGGAAGGGAGGGCTTGACTGGTTGTCAAGGAGGCGACAAAGAACTGACACATAGACCAGATCCACAACAAAGCAGGAATAAATGGAAGGGCAGCTAGGTGGTGAAAGGGCTGCAGAGATGCCCGCAAGTCAGGAAGATCTGAGTTCAAATCCTGCTAGACACTAGCTTTGTAACCCTAGGCTTCAACTTGCCCAGCTTTGTCTCCAAATCCTTGATGCTGTCAAATGGGTCAACATCGGAAACTGATTTTGTCAATGGAAAGGAAATTCAAGATGAGGCCTTACCATCTGCTTTGAGGCTGCACCCTAAGGACTGTAGGACCTTTCCATCTGACTTGTAGCTGAAACCTTGTGCCTGGTGAGCAAGGACTGTCTTTTTTTAATTTTTTTAAATTTTTAGGCAATTGGGGTTAAGTGACTTGCCGAGGGTCACACAGCTAGTAAATGTCAACTGTTTGGTCTGAGGCTGGTTTTGAACTCAGGTCCTCCTGACTTCAGGGTAGGCGCTCTATCTACTGCACCACCTAGCTGCCCCCAGGACTGTCTTTCTTATAGTTGTATTTGTATTTCTGGTGCTTAGCACAGTGCTTTGCATGTTGTAAATGCTTAATTAATACTTTATTCATTTGTTCTCAGCCTCAGTTTCCTCATATGTGAAAAAGGGGATAATTATAGCACCCACCTGCTGACTTGACTCCCTCCCTACCTCTTTACCAGCTGTCTTCCCACCCTGGCATGCCTCCATCTGAGGTCTGTTTGATCAATTGGTTCCTTTTTAGCCCAGAGTATCATTTCCTGTGGGACCCCATTGCCAACAACTTTGCATCCCATTCCAGAGTCCCTTTATTGTCTTTTCCTTCTTTATTGTCTAATGCAATGTCTAATTAAATTAGAATATAAACAAGCAAAATCCTTGAAGGACTGTCTTGTTAGCTTGTATTTGTACTGCCAGCACTTAGTACAGTGTCTGTCACATAGTAAGCACTTAGTAATTAATCTAGGTCTGTCTGTCTGTCTAACCATCCATATCTATCTGTCTAATCATCTAGATCTATTTATTTATCTACCATCCATCTAACCATCTATATCTATCTTTCTAACCACTCATATTTATCTTTCTATCTAATCATATTTACTTAACCATTTCTATCTATCTATCCATCTATCTATAGCTTTCTCTTTTTCTAACTCTATCCATTTATATTTGTCTTTCTGTGTATCTAATTATTTATATGTATTTATCTAACCACCTCTATCACTTCCTATTTGTATTTCTAACATTATCTATTTATATATATCTCTCTGTGTATCTAATCATTTATATGTATCTGACCTTCTTATCTAACCATCTCAATCTGTCTCTCTCTCTCTCTCTCTATCTGACCATCCAAATCTTTTTATCTATTTTCTAACTCTATCTCACAGGCTTTGTTGTAGAGATCAAATGAGCCAAGATTTATCACATGCTTTACATATTTTAAAGTGCCATATGAATGCTCACTATTTATTCATCACCTCATCTACTACCAACTTCATGCTGAATTTTCTTTCATGACCAGGGTACAGGATATATTTTGCATCCTTGCTTATGGAGTCGTAGCTCATACCTTTTAAGTGTTGTGAGTCTTGGAAGTTGGTTGGAGAAGTCACTGTTTCCTAGTTTTCAGTATCTTGTATCTGATACCTTCAAAGCCATTGGAAATGAGTATAATGGTTCCTGTGAATTGGTAGCTAGAATTCATCTTGAACCAAAGAATGTATTAAGTTCCCAAGATCTAGTTCGTAGAAGGATAGTATGTGTGATTATTTTCTCCATAGAGAGAGCAGGACCTTCTTTGACGTCACTTCTCATTCTGCCTTGGAGGTAAGGCTGAACTCACAGGGTAACTCAGTATCTGGGGCAGAATCTCTTTCCTTAGAGTTTGGTAGTCTCGGTTCACTCTTCATGGGATCATCAATCAATCTTTAACCAATAGGGATTTATTAAGCATCTACCATGTACCAGAAACTTGAAGTATTGTGACTACAAAGACAAAAATGAACAAACCCTTGGTTTTGGCCTTCAAGGAGCTTATAGTCTATTTATCATAAAAGGCTGAAGGTGGACAGAAGTTTAGAGATAACTGATCCAAGCTCTTTACACAGATGAGAAAATTGATGTTTCTCTCTTTCTTTCTCTCTTTCTCTTTCTCTGTCTGTCTGTCTGTCTGTCTCTCTCTCTCTCTGTGTGAAGGATGGGCAGAGAGTTTGGATCTAATGATTTAATTGGTGTAGGGAACTTTGTGTAAGGAAACTCCTTCTATCATTGTAGATCTTGTACCCTCTCCACTACTTACAGCCCAGGAAAGTTGCCTGGATCACTGAGAGATTATGTGACTTGCCCAGGGTCACATAGCCAGTGTGTGACAGAGGCAGTCCTTTCTGACTGAGGACCGCCACAGCTGGCTTGTTTTTTGTTACTGCCTATAATAACCAACCTCTTGATTCTTCTCCTTTGAGTTGAGGTTCATAGGGATTAATTAAATTTCCCCAAGGTCATTCAGATTCATTACTTAAACAGCTCTTCCTGTAAGAAGAGGGAGGCTCAGTGAAAAAGGGACCTGTTTTGGCTTTCTCAAGGAGAAGAGTTGAATTCTCCCTTTCCCTGTGCAACTTCATAAAAAAAAAATAGATTCCTTCTCCGTAAGGTTATGTTGGCTGGGCCTCTGACTGGTAGCCAAAGAACTCTGCCAAAATCATGTTCCAGTCAAGTCTCAATTACCTGGGGGCCTTTTTCAAATCTCTGGCCTGGCTCCTCTTTGCCATCCACCGAGGGTAAACAGGATTATCACCTGCCAATATCCCAAAGACTTTTTCGTAGAAGAGAGAATAGACTAATTCTGATCAGCTCCCAAGAATAGAAGGAGGACCAGTAGTGGAAGTTACAAGGAAGAAACTATCAACTCTAAGTCTGGAAGATTCCCTGTAACAATTAGAGTTACTCCCCAAATCTAATGGATGGCTTTGTAAGGTAGTGAGTTCCCTATCACTGGAGATTTTCCAGCACAGGTTGGATGCCCTCTTGCTGAGTATACTGGAAGGAGATTCCTGCTTCAGGTAGAAATCGGGCTAGATATTCCAAGGTCACTTCCAAATGTGAGATTATACAATTCTAAGAGCCATGTTATGTCTGGACAGATTTCAGTCAACAGTTGATTTCTGATCAAATGATGTAAAATTCTATTAACTGAAACATAAGAAAATTAGGAAGTTGAATCTATCAATTACTCATTTACCCAGATTTATTAGGTGCTTACTATGTGCCAGGCACTCTGCCAAGCACTGGAGAAAATAAGACAAAATCAACTAATTGATCAATTAATAAGCATTTATCAAGTTACTATGTTCTAGAAATTATGGTAAGCACTAGGCATAATTTTTACATTGTTTCATTTTTCTGTTTTTGTGTCCTTACAGTAGCATAGTGATTTGCAAATAGTAAGTGCTTAATAAATGCTTTATTCATTGATTCAAATGGAAAGCAAAAATAGTCCCTGTCCTCAAGGAGCCTACATTCTAATGGACAAGACCACATGTACACGGATAATCAAGTACAAGAATTTGCTGAGCAGATGGAAGCTAACTTTATAGGGGAAGGCACCACAGCCTTTGGAAACTATTATTCATCCTTTGTTTTGAAGATGACCGGTGACATCACTGGGTGATGTCTTGACTTGCTAGTGAATTGGATTTAAGTGAGGCAGAATTGCATAGTCATCAGCCTCATTTTCTCTTCCAGTCATTGAAGTCCAGTGGCAGGACAAAAGTCAGGATGACTGGTCTGGGATGCAGCGGATAACGACCTTGCCATCTTCAATGTCTGAGCGCCTGCTTCAATGTCCAAAAGCCTTCATGGCCTTTGGAACAAATTGTTCTCCTCCGTTGCATTCTGCAGTCTTCACATGCTTGGCATAGATATTCCTCTCACTCAGTGATGGGTTTGAGGTCTCTTTCTCCATCTGTGGCTGCCCATAGTGCAGCATATAAAAGTAGGGAAAGCCAGAGTCCCCGGCCTGGTGTTTTGAATTAGTCTACTACATTGCAGTTCCAAAGTTAAGATTTATTGGAAGGAGAAATAGCAAGGGATTTGGGTGAAGGATTATCATGGCTTTGTTAGTTTTTCCCGGGTACCTCAGCATGTGTTAACCTGTATTAGGCTTCTCCCTGAGAAAGTCTTATGTGCTGGGCTGCAATCTGCCCAAGTCCTTGGGCATAGGGATGCCAAAGGATGAGCAATGATGACTATTCCACAAAGTTAGTGGTAGTTGCTGTCCTCTCCTGAGCCCTTTTCTATCATCTAATGCAAGCTTTTGGCATAAATGACAGAGGTTTTGGTATCCCGACAGAGCCCAGAACAAAAGTAGAAAGTTATCAAGCATGAGAGAGGGGATGACTGCTGCAGAAAAGAGGATGGAAGATGTGGAAGAAGGTAGAACAAAGAGTACAGGTAGTCTTAGCAAGGAGTAGAAATACCTTTAGTTCTGATGGGGTGGGGAGGAGAAAGAATGGGTGATAATGCTGGGAGGTTTTAAGGGATGGGGAAGGGGTAATTTAGGTAACTCCCCACAAATGGCCCAGTCTTCTCAGGAAAGTAGGAGGGCTATACAGAGGCTATAATACCATTAGGACATTAAATAAAAAAGGCCATCAAACAGGGTATAGAAGTGATGTTAGGGGTTTGAGAAGAGAGTTAAAGATTTAGAATATTTGCTGTGATGAATGATACAGGAAATTAATAAGACTAAAATAACAAGACTGTCCAGCAGCAGTGAGGAATGGGTTTGGATGCTCCCTCTACCATCAGTCTATGTCTGTAGTGAATGATTTTATGACTAGGCCAAAAGTCTTCACTTGGTGGCCAACCTTCTGGTATTGAGTCTCTCCGTCCTTGACTTGGCTGGTCTTTAGAGAACTCCCAGATGAGGGAACCCCATCTGCCAAGGTAGATAAACATCTTTTCTACAATTTATAAAGAACAAATGATAAAGTGTTTATTAAGTCCTTATCATATACCAGCCACTGTGCTAATGGCTTGGAATACAAATATGTACACCTTCTACCCTCAAGAAGCTCACATTCTTGTGGGAGAAATTAATACATAAAGGGGAACTAGAAAACAAAGGTAGCTATGTACATGACAACATAGCCAGGAAGTGAAATTAAGGCCTGGTTTCAGGCAAGATAAGATGAAAGCTCACCTGTCAGGTCCAAGGATCCCAGGTTCTAATAGGGAGGGGAAGAGGACGATTAGGAGGATGGCCCTCCTAATGTCAGGTAGAAGGGCTCAAAGATGGCCAAAAAGTGAGTTAAAGCAATCGCTTTATAATTTGCAATTGTTGTGAGACTTATTAATATCCTTTGACCATTTATAAATTGGGAAATGGCTCCTGGTCTTAAAAATTTGCATTAGTTCTCTAGATATCTTTACTATAAAACTCTTATCAGAGATAGTTGATTCAAAGATTTTTTTTCCCCAGTGGATCATTTTCCTTCTTGTCCTAGATAAATTGATTTTTTTTTTACATAATCCTAGCCATAGTTGTAAAAATCACGTTACCTAGGTCTCTTCTTTTTTTGTTTTTTAATGGTGTGAGCATATTTTGAGCTTATTGTGGTTTATGATATTGGTCTATATCTAATTTCTACCATGTTACTTTCCAATTTTCTCAGCAGTTCTTGTCAAATAGGTGGTTCTTCCCCCAAGTAATTTCTTTTCTTTTCTTTCTTTTTTAAACTATCAATACTTTTACTAATACTGTTTGCTCTTCAGTATGAATTCTCTAATGTTCAGGAAGTTGTAAACTGCTGGACACAGTTTTTCCACATCAACTAAATTGCTAGGGTTTTCTCCCACCATGAAGTTCCTGATATTGAGTAAAGTTTGATCATTTTGGTGAAGGATTTTTGGTAAAGGTAAAGATGTCTTAGGGGATTGGTAGAAGCATTTTGGCAAAGGAGTCTTACTTAGGGAGTTACCTAGACCAATGAGGGATGAAGTAAATTGACACTATGTTTCAGAGGCATGGTTTGAATCTAGATCTTCTAGGCTTCAATACCAGCTCTCCACCCACTATACCACACTGCTTTTGAGTCTGGATGGACTCATACCAAAATCCTTTCTAATTTGGTAGGATCTGTCAGTTTGTATTTGGTTGACATGACCTTGAAAAAAACTAAGGGTTACCTCTGTAGCATCATGAACCATTAGAGAGTAGGTTTTTAGTGGAAGAAGCTGTATATTCTTTGATATTTTGATGCATCTGTGATGTTACCAATGCTGATTTTGACCCACCCATAACTTCTAATCCTTCAATGACTATTTAGGTCTTTTCACAGAGCATCTGTTCAATACGCTGGAGGTCTTAATCTGCATGTCCCAATCTTTTGTGGATATCGGTGCAATATCCCAGCTGTCTATCTGTCATCACTAACTATGACTACATGACTGACTTACCTCTTTTCCCAATCCTTTGTGTACTTGATAATGTCTTTATTTCCTTTTACCCTGATTTCATGGGTTTGGGAGGAAATTTTCTCTACCAATATAGATCTTTACCTGTTCTGCAGTATTCTCAGAAACTTGCTTTTACCTCTTCGAAGTTAAGCAATTTGCTCAGGGTCACGCAGCCAGTGTTTGTTAAAGGTAGAAATCGGAATCAGGTCTTCCCAGAGAGCAAGGGCTGTTGTTTCATTGTATTCACAGTGTTTAGTACAATGCCTGGCACATAATAGGCATTTAATAAATAGTTGTTGATTGATTGATTGAATGAATGAGTCACATGCTGATTGGTCATCTATCTATTAAGACAGGCTGTCTCTAATAGCATACATATGTTAAGCTCAATAGCTGGAAGAAAGGAAGAATCTTTTCATCCTATCCCTGCTCTGGTAAGAAAAAAGAAAAAAACAACAACCAGGTTTCAGAATAAATGGGGCAAATACCAAGTAGTCCTATCTACTCTGTAGATAAGTACCGTCCTCCAGCCAAACTATCTGGGTTTTCGATGAAAAAAAAGTTTTTACAAAGAACAAAAATTCCCAAGATTCGTTTAAAATTTTTCTCATGATGAAAGCCTTTTCTTTTAATGGTTATCTGAAGAGTCTGAGCTTCATTCAGGATTCTTCCCTATCCTCCCCCTTCCCTCCTCCTTAGACGGCAAAGGGATTTAAAAATATGTGGCAAGATTCTAATGAAATCTGCAGAGTAGAATTACGTTTTTCTGTGTAACTTTAGGACACCAGGCAAAAAGATAACATAGTCTGTCTCGCTCTTTTGCAATTAGCTGCATGATATTGATTTAATTGTACTGCTGCTTAATCAGTGGCTATGGTACAGATAATGGCACATAGTTAAAATAATTATGGGGATTAGATAAGATAATGCTTTGAATTTACATTATGTCTCACTACCAAATGGCTCCAAACTCCCAAAAGGACAGAATAAATCCATGTTGCCATTAACCACTTACTACACCTTGTCCTGGCGGTACAGTGGAATGAACACTTGTTCTGGAATCAGAAAACTTGGGCTCAAATCCCAGCTATGACTCTATTTTAACCTCCTTGGGCCTCAATTTCCTCACCTCTAAAATGAGGGGTAGGTCTATGATCCTTATGAGCTCTCTAGGTCCCAATTTCCTCATGTGTAAAATCACGGTGTTGGACCAAGGGACCAAGGTGGAATCTAGTGATAGATTTATGATCCTACAAACAATTAGCTCTTGGGGCATTCCATACAGTAAGTGGAGTTGGCCCAATAGAAACATCTGCCAGGGGTCCTGGAGAGGGGGACAAAGATCAGGCACTAAAAGGTCATCTCATTGTAGTTCATTGGCGTTTATTCAACAAATATTTATTAAGTGGATACTATGAGCATTGTCTCCCCCTTTTCGTTTATGTCTCTCCCCATTACATTGTGTCCCTGTTCACTTCTCCCTCCCCATTAGATTGTGAGCCCCTTGAGGGCTTCCTCCAATCAACAAGTCAATCAATTATTCATTCAACCAACCAATCAGCCAACAAGCACATATTGATTACTATGTGCTAGGCACATGATAGTTGAATGATTGATTTAGGGAGGTAGTGAGATATAGTAAAGAAACAACTAGT
This sequence comes from Vombatus ursinus, assembly GCF_900497805.2. Taxonomy (NCBI): domain Eukaryota; kingdom Metazoa; phylum Chordata; class Mammalia; order Diprotodontia; family Vombatidae; genus Vombatus; species Vombatus ursinus. The sequence continues at coordinate 1,389,084 of NW_020951112.1, read as the reverse complement.
TCTAGAGTCAGAGGACCTGGGTTCAAATCCTGCCTCTGATGCTTACTACTTCTATTCATTACCTTAGACCAGTTACTTAACTTCCCTAGAACTCAGTTTCTTTATCTGTAAAATGAGGAGGTTGAACTAGTTGGCCCTTAATATTCCTTCCATATCTAGACCAGTGACCCCATAATCCTAAAATCCTATGATTTTATAGTCTCAAGTTCTGCTTTTAAAATTTACTTCCTGTTTGACCTTGGGTAAGTCACTTATTCTTCCTAGTTTAGTCTCCTCATTTGTAAAATGAGGGTGCTAGACTAGATCACCTCTGAGGTCCCTTTGAATTCAGAATCTAGGACCTTATGGTGATTGAGAAGAGGATGGGGCATGTTTTGGGGGGCTAGGTGTGATAGGAGTCTTCCAGCATTTGATGGGCATCATGTAGAGTAGATCTGTCTTGTTTGGCATAGAAGGTAGGACCAGACTCTGCAGGTGGATGTTTCCGAGTAGCAGATTTAATACTGGATGTGAAGTCCCATCAACTTCCCCTGCCTCCTCAACACCAGGAACCAGGAGATCAGCTCCCTTCTCCTGCTACCTTTCTTTCCCTTCCTTTTGGGTTTCATCCACGCGCCATCCCAGATTAGTAAGCACTCGGAACAGTGGCACTCACTTGAGGGACAGGGGCTTTTGTTCAGCCGGATGGAGACAACACACCGGAGCCCTTCACCACCACCACCGCTCTCCCTGTGGAGTGCAACATATCATTACAATCAGCTGAGCTTGTTCCTGGTTTTCTCAGCATCTGTAGTGGCAGCTGGTCCCTTTCCCTCTTTGTCAGGAAGTGCATTCAAGGGTATCCTGCTGGAAAGTTCCCCCAGCAAGCATTTCTTTAGATTGTGAAATTAACAAGCCAGGCCTGAGTTGGTGGCATCTGAAGCAAGGGGGAGGAGGGCAGAACCAAATAAGGTTGGGGGAAGCTGTCCAAGGGCTCTCCTATCCCCCAAGTGATCTTTGAGACCAGGAGACAAAAATAAACAATCTTTTCCTAGGATACGGGCATCTCCAGCCTCTTAAAGATCCTGGTGTTAATCAGAAGAACATCACAGGATCATTGATTTAGAGCATGGAAGGACCTTAGAAGCCATTAAGTTAAACTACCTCATTTTACAGATGAGGAAACTGAGGCAGAGAGAAGTGAAGTGTCTTGCTGAGGGCACACAGCTAGTAAGTATCAGAAGTAAAATTTGACCCCAGGTTTCCCTGACTCTGAGTCCTGCTCCTTATTTACTAAATACCATAAACTGACTTTTTTTCTTAAATAGACACCACCTTGATATTTCTGACCTCAAATCTGGACTTGGGAATAGCTCTCAGACCTTAGGTTTGTCCTCATGTCTACATATCTGATGACTACAAGTCCACAGGGTACCATAACCATCTTTGTAAATCCCAATATGAAAGGCAACATAGCATAGTGGAAAGAACACTGATTCTGAAGTCAGGGCCTTGGTCTTCTCTTCCTGTGTCACTGTTGCCCACATTTTCCCATAAATCCTCCACTGAGGGTCCACCCAATGTACTGATGGTGTCTTCTTTCTTCTAGGTCTCCTGACATTATGGTGGTACCAATGTGGAGCACATGACTGTCCCGTAGTCTTAATATATGGCTGATTTCTCTCTCTCTCTCTCTTCCTCTCTCCCCCCCCCCCCATCTATTAGTCTGCCAGTTGCTTAATTAGTCAATGAATGAGATAATGAGGTCAACTATGAGTGAGGTTTTTTTTTTGAGTCTGTAATTGAATGACAAAAAGGGGGAATGAATGATGATGACTGGCATTTGTCAGAAATGTTTGAAAAGTGTTGAGTTAATTAGAAAAAGTCTTATATGGGAGAAGCGTAGCTAGTGGGAGAACAGTTGTTTGAAGAACAGGTTTCTTTTGATGCATTTGCCACACACACACACACAGAGTTATTCACTCCCAGAGTCCCCAGTAATACCCCCCTCACTTCCTCTGATCCCTGCTAGAAAGATTTTCTAAGTTCATTCATTTTGTCTTTCAATTTTATATTCAGTCATATGCACTATAGTCAGTATGTCAGCATTACAGCCAGCAATGTTGCTAGCCTTCAACAGTATTTACTCATGATTGAGACAGATGTGTTTCTTGGAGAAAGGCTGATTGAAATCTCAACTGTTCAGTAAATTATTGGTTCATTTATTCACACATAGAAGCCGGTCCATCATCTTTATTGACTTTTGCTTCCTAAGCTTGTATTATCTGCAGCCAGAAGACTGGAATTAGTGTTCTAGCTCCCACATTAGCTAGCTATGTAATCAGTCATGAGTATTTATTGAGCACTCACTAGATGCCTAATAAATGATTATTGATTGCCAGGCACTGTGCTAAGTGATGGAAATACAAGTACAAAACTGAGACAGCTCCTGCCCTCAACAGCACACATTCTATTAGAGGCAGTGAGGAGGATTTAAATAGTCACAGATAAGCAAATAAGTGACATATACCAAATTAGTTTATAGTCATTGAGAGGTGTACCAACAATTGGGAAGATCAGGAAGGGCCTCTTAAAGGTGTTAGACCTTGAACTGAGCCTTCAGGGAAGCTAGGGACTTCAGAGGCACAGGAGAGGAGGCTATGGAATACAGAATTGGGAGATAGACTTCATAAAATCTTAGAGGTGGGAGTTGATATGTTGTGTGTGGAGGGCAGCAAGGAGACCAATTTGACTGGTATGTAGAGTGTATGAAAGGGAGTAATATGTCACCAGCCTGGAAAGACATGCAAGAGCCATATTTGGAAAGATAGAAATGCCGGATTGATGAATTGGAATATCTTCAGGACAATGGGGCTCCACTGAGATGTCTTGAGTTGGGAAGTATTTCCTTATTGGTAAAGGGTAGTATGGTCTAGCAGATTGATAAAACTGACAAACATGGAAAATGACAAATGTTGAGGGGCTGTGAGAAAACTGGCACATTAATCCATTGTTGGTGAAGCTGTGAATTTAGTCCAGTCATTTTGAAAAGCAATTTCAGACTGTATCCCAAAAGTTACTAAACTGTGTATGTCCTTTGACACAGTGATGCCACTACTGGAGTATACTTCCCAAGAGATTAAAGAAAGAGGGAAAAGGGCCCATGGGTACAAAAATATTTAAACAGCTCTTTTACTAGTGACAAAGAATTGGAAATAAAAGTGGTGCCCATCAATTGGGGGGGCAGTTGAACAAATTATGGTCTATGCACATAATGGATATAAGATCAATGGGATGGTATCAGAGATTCTTGGGAAGACTTAAATGAACTGAAGTAGAGTGAAGTGAGCAGAACCAGAAAAACAATTTATATAACAATAGCAACATCGTAAAAAATTTACAACTTTGAGATCTCTGACTAATGCAAAGATCAACCACAATTCTAGAGGACCAATAATGAAGCCCGCTGCCTACCTCTTGACAGAGAGGTGATGGACTCAATATTAAAAACTGGACATACATTTCTGGACATAGCCCAGATGCTGCAACTTTTAGTTTAGTAATTTTTGAAGCATAGTTTCAACCTGCTTTCCAGAGGAACTGGAACAATTCACAACTCCACCATCAGTGCATTCATGTACCTGTTTTCCCACAGTCCCTTCAACATTTGTCACTTTCTTTTTTTTTATCTACTTTGCCAATCTGAGGGGTATGAGGTGTAACCTCAGAGTTGCTTTAATTCCCATTTTTCTATCAGTGATTTGGAGTATTTTTTTCCTCTATGGCTATTAATAGCTTGGTTTTCTTCCACTGAAAACTGACTGCTTATATCTTTGGACAATTTATTAATTGGGTAATAGCTCTTATTCTTATAAAAATATTCCAACTCTTAAAGAGAAACACACACACACACATAAATTATTTAATGTGGGAGATAATCACGTTCCTGAAACGAGCAATCCAGTTTGCCTGAAATGTAGTGTGTGAAGAGGAATCATTTATTCTGGAAGTGCAGACTGGAGCCACACCACAAACAACTTTAAATGCCAAACTGAAGGGTTTGTATTGAATCCTAGGATATGATGTGATAAACATTTATTAAGTGTCTACTATGTGCCAGGCACTGTGCTATGGACTGGAAACCCAAATAAGAAAAAGAGACAGTCCTTGTCCTCAAGGAGCTTATGATCTGCTGGAAAAGACAATGAACAAAAGGAAGCTGGAGGTGCCAGAGAGAACTGGGGGAATGGCATAATGAAGATAATATTATTGAGTTGTTTCAGTCATGTCCAACTCTTTATGACCACATTTTGGGGTTTTCTTGGCAAAGATACTGGAGTGGTTTTCATTTCCTTCACCAGTTCATTTTACAGATGAGAAACAGAGGCAAACAGAGTCAAGTGACTTGCCCAGAGTAACACAGTTAGTGTCTCAGGTTGGATTTGAACTCATGAAGAATCTTCTTGATTCCAGGCCCAATGCTCTATCCACTGCGCCACCTAGCTGCCCAATGAAAATAATGGTGGAGTTGATACCAAGCAGAGCAGACAGTAGCAAATGAAAAGATAGCTGGATTTTTGAGCCCTCTTGAAAGGGAGGCTATGGAAGACACTTTTTTGCTCTACCCTCTTGGCCTCCAATCAGAGAGGCAGAAGCAACTAGGGGGTACTGCCAAGGTATGAGCAGAATTGTTGAAACAATCTCCATGACAATAAGTTTCCAGGTGAAGAGTTTTATCTGGTGATGAGTTTATCTTGTGGGCTAGGGAGGGGAGATGAAGATGATGGTGGAGGTGAAATCAAGTAGAGAAAATGGTGGCAAATGAAATCTTAGGAGAAATAGGAAACCACTGCAGGTTCTTCGGTGGGAGATGACATGCTCAGATGTGGCGAATAAAACTTCTAGGAAAAGGATTGATCCCTTCATCATCTCATGACCCACTTGCTCTTCAATCTTTCACAATTTAACTTATGTCCTCTTCACTTTTTGGAACTGCTCTTAATGACTTCTCAATTGTCTTATTTTATTTCAATACCACTGCTGCTTTTGACCTTACTGAACAATCCAATAAACATTAAGTGCCTACTAGGTGCCAGGCACTGTGCTAAGCACTGGAGATACAATTACTATACAGTCCCTCTCCTCAAGGAGCTTACAACTTAATGATTGGGGGGGGGGACACACAAAAGGAGGCAGGGAAGTGGGAGGAGACACCAGGGGATACCTGGCATGGGGTGGGGCATCTTGTTTTGTGGGGTTAAAACCAAGCAGGACAGCAGATACAGAGTGGTGTGGGTCAAAAAATCCAATCTCTGCCCTCTATAAAGGAAGGCATTGGGAGGAGTTTGGTACTCTTCAGCCCTCCAATCAGAGAGGAAAAGAGGCTGAGGGAGGTGATGTCACTCAGGGCTTGAGTTTAGCAGTTTGGAGGTGAGATTAGTGGCAATGAGTTTAACTTGGGAGGGGCATCTTGTTCAGTGGAGTTGAAACCAGACAGAGATGCAAAGCCCTCTTCTCCCCTAGCTTCTGAGACATATCACTTCACTGGTTTGATGTATTCCTTCCTAAATGCCATTTCTTTTGGACCTTCACTATTTTGTCATCTTCCTGACCCTTTAAAGTGGGTGCTCTCCAAGGTTCTAACTGCCTTTGCAAAAGGGGTTCTTCACTCTTTTGTGTGTGTGTATGTAAGTAAAAGTATGTGAGATAAGCATTTATATAACACCTACTTTATGCCAGTCACTGTACTAAGCACTTTTACAAATATTATCTCAATTGATTCTCACCATAACCCTGTGAGGTACATGAGGCAGACAGGTTAAGTGGTTTGCCCAAGAGTAAGTGTCTGAGGCTGTACTTGAATTTGGGTTATATTGACTTTAGGTCTAATGATCTATCTACTTTGCCATCAGCTGCCTCATTTCAAAGGAAACTGGTTATATTGAAATATAATTACCAAAATATAAACTTGTTCCTGGACTCTAGTTAAGAACCCCAAATCTATATTTTCTCTCATGAGGTTTATGGTTTCATTCACCATATCTGTATAGCTGATTCTCAAATCTATATCTTCAACTGTGACAATAGAGAGGAATTGAGCTCTGGACTTAGAGGGTCTGGATTTAAATATCACCTCTCACATTCCTTCCCTGTGTGAGTGTGGGCAAATCATTTCACCTTCCTGGGCCTCAGTTTTGTTATTTGTAAAATGAGGGGGTTGGACTAGATGACCTTTGTGGTTCCTTCCAACTTGAAATCCATGATTCCACGAGCTCCCCTCAAGCTCTGGTCCTTGATTTCCAACTGCCAGTTGGTTCTCCACCTGAATTCTGCTACGACCTCAAACTCACTATGTCCAAAATTGAATTCATCTTCTTTTTCTTAAAAACTTACCCTTCCTCTTAATTTCTCCATTTCCCATGAGTGTACCACCATTCTCTCATTGTTCAACTTTGGAAACTCAGAGTCATCCTTGACTCTTTCCCTTCTCTTATTCTCTAGCTAGGTAGCACAGTGGATAGACTTGGAGTCGTGAAGACTTGTGTTTGAATCCTGCCTCAGATACTTACTAGCTTTGTGATCCTGGGCAAGTCACTTAACCTTTATTTGCCTGAGTTTCTATAAAATGAATTATAGCACCTAATTATTACTTAACAATAGCATTTACTTCTCTGGGTTTTTTGTGGGGATCAAATAAGATAACATTTGTCAAGTGTTCTTCAAATCTTAAAATGTTATTGATGCTGTTGTTGTTATTACTTTCCAAGCAGTCAGCAAGTCCAGTTGACTTTAGCTCCACTATATTGCTACCTCTCAATAAACAAAGGAAGGTTCAGTTATATTCACTATCCTGTGCTTAATTTTGCTGTTGTTTAGTCACTTAGTCACGTCTGACTCTTTGCAACTCCATTTGGGATTTTCTTGGCAAAGATGCTGAGATGGTTTGCCATTTCCTTCTCCAGCTCATTTTAGAGATGAGCAAACTGAAGCAAACAGGGTTAAGTGACTTGCCCAGGGTCACATAGCTAGTAAGTGTCCGAGGCAGGATTTGAACTCAGATCCTCTTGACTCCAGGGCCAGCACTCTACCCACTGTGCCACCTAGCTGCCCCAAGGAAGGGATATGAACCAAAGCATGGTAGAAACATTGTTAAAAAATAATCAGAACCCTAAACTTTGGTTCCATTTAAATGATCCATTCATTCCCTGTCCCACCACCTTGTCATTACTCTTATTATTTTCCATATCTATATCAAGTATCCATAATTGTCATCAGCAAACATTATTTATCTTCTAGGCCCCAGATATTGTTTGGTATGTTAGGGATAAAAAGCAAAAATGAAGCACCCTCACCTTCTTAGAGGAAATAGTGAGTATGCATGTGAGTATATGCAAATTATCGACTCATGGCTCACAGGAACATCAGTCTCTCTTTTCCTCAAATAGATTAAATGACTTGCTCCTGACCTGAATGTTTGTGTCCCAGAGAAGATCTGAGCCCAGCTGCCTCGTTTCCACTTCCTGGTCAGCACCCCATTTCAGGCTCTTACCACCTCTTACTCTGATAGCCTCTTGTATCAGTTTCTGTGAATCTGTCATCTCTAATACATCCTTCTGTGTTTTAAAACATCATTCATTGGTACGGGGAACTCCTCATGAAGAAATAAATGCCCTCCACCAGTACAGATCGACACCTGTAAGTCTCTGTGATTTCTAGTCTTCAGAGTTGTCTGTAGCACTAAAGGGTTAATTGACTTGTCCAGGGTCACATTGCTGATATGTATCAAAGGCAGCACTTGAACCCAGGTCTCTGTGAATAGGAAGCCAGTTCTCTATTCAATTCACCATGGCTGCCTTTCACAACTTTCACCCAGCTGCCAAATAAGCTTCCAGGTATGACCATGTCCTTCCCTTTCTCAAAACACCTTTTGGAATGCCCAATTGCCTACAGGATAAAATATAAACTCCCTAGCTTGGCAGTCAGGGCCCTTGATAATTTGGCTTCAACTTACTTTTTTCAGTCTTATTTCACAGGATTCCTTCTAATGGACTCTCTGTTCCAGCCAAATCAGACCACTTGCTGTTTCCCGAACATGATGTTCTATCTTATGCTTTTGTGCCTCAGGCAGGGCAAGCTGTCTCCAATGTCTGGAATGTACTTCCTCCAACTTCCCCCTGTCTCGTTCTCCACTGCCCTCCCCTGCCAAGGCTGAATGTAGGTGCCACTTCCCGAGTTCAAATCTGATTCCAGACACTTCACTTCTCCAGGCCTCAGTTTCCTCAACTTATAAAATGGGGATAATAATAACATCTACCTCCCAGAGTTGTGTGTTTTTAAAGCTCTCTGCAAACCTTAAAGCACTTAATAAATGCTAGTTATTATTATTGATAACCAATGATGAACAAGAATAAGCCTCCTCTGATCTCCCCCAGGTGTTAGTGCTTTCTTTCTCTTCCAATCACCTTGTTTTATACTTATCTGTGTTGTATTACACACACACACACACACACACACACCCCAATAAGTGAATGAATGAATGAAAAAACAAAGCTTTATTAAGCAAATACTGTGTACTAAGTACTGTAGTTTGTACTAGGGATACAAAAAAAAAACAAAAAAGGCAAGATGCCCACTATCTTCCAGAAGCTGATATTGCGATAAAGTAGACAAAACATGGAATGAGGTGGAAATTGAAGAAAACGAAGTAAGCTCTATTTTACTCTGAGCAAAAAAGAGAGCAAGGACACAATTGGTAAGTTGGGGCCATCTCACCCTTTAGGATATGGGAGGAGGAGAGAATTTGGGGTGTGAAGGAGGGTAAGGAAGGAGTTAATGTTCGCTGACATCTAGATTATGTGTTGGAGGCTGGAAGCAGGTGGTCTTTTGATCCAGCCCCATCTACTATTCCCACATTTTCATGAAGCTTTATAACTATGGTAATTCCAAAGGAAACTTTACAATGATGAACACAGAATGATGAAATTAGCTGATGTACATAAATATATAACTTTATATACTTTATAGTTTTAGCTTTATAATATGTAATATAGCTTTATATTTAAATATACATTTATAATATAATATAATATAATATAATTAATATAGCTTTATAACCACTGTGTGAAGTAGGCACTATGGGAGGATACTTATTCTCATTTTGCAGATGAAGAAACTGAGACTCTCTCACAGATTGTAAATGACTTGATCCTGGTCATATAGCTAATGAGGGTCAGAGATAGGATTTGAATCCAGAACTTTCAGCTGTAGCATGCTCTCTACTGCAACATGTAATCCTTTGATTTTCAAAAACTATACTAAAGCAGGAATATGAACCAATTATAGAGGCCCATAGGCACATTGATTTGGAACCAGAAAGAACCTTAGAAATCATCCAGTCCTGTGTACTCATTTTACAGAGGAGAAAGTAAAGAGAGTAGTTAAGTGACTTAATCATCCGAGTTATTAAGTGATACTTGCCTCGTGTTAAGTGACTTGCCCAGGATCACATAGCTAGGGAAGAGTCAGAGGCAGGATTTCACTACAGATCTTCCTAATTCCAAGTCCAATGCTCTATCCACCATTACAAGCTGCCTTCCCAAGTAAGTGAGGCATGGTATCTGTAAGCTAGTCAGTATAATCCAGTAAGTATCCAAGGCATGATTTGAACCAAGGTTCTTCCTGATTCCAAAATCTACCCACCAAACATATTAGCATGAATTTCAACAATGAGTTATAGCCAAAACTTCTAACTTTTGTAGAAATTCTGTTCTTCCAAATGACCCATTCTCTGTCTCACCTCCTTGACATCCTTCCTATTAATCCCCTTACTCTTGAGATTCTTTCTACACTTCCATTCCTGGGGCCCTCCCTGTGGGATCTGAGAAAAATACTGATGAGAGGTTGGATGGGTTCAGTTTTATTTCATTAAGATCTCATTATCTAGGGCTCCTCCTTATCTGACTAATTCTTAAGTTCTATGGAGGTAGCCCAAGGACTCTTTCTGGGCCTGCATTCAATTTTCCCATTGATCCCTTCATGCAGTACAAAGCTCCAAACCTCCCTTCGTGGGCCCCCGTTTCCTACCCCCAGCAAACAACAGGCTTCTTAATTACTTGCATCACTTTCTGCTGAAGACCTTTGGGTCTGCAGCTGTTTCACAGGAAGGGGCCTCCCATCTTTGTTATGGTACAGGGTTCTGATTAATGTGCTCTCTGCCTTCATGTATCATCTTTTAAAGGCCTTTCTGAAAGTTTTGCCTGGTACCTTAATTCTAGAGGAATGCAGACACAGTTCCTGGGATATCTGTGTTCTGAGGAAGATAATGTTAACTCTTTTCTAACCGAAAGCTGGACTGTTGTTCTAACAATTAAAAAAAAAATCTAAGGCATTGACCTTTTTTTTTTTTAAAATCTTTATAGCACATTAATTTCTGGGCACACATACCCAATGGACCTTATAACAAAGAAAAACCAACCAACACAGTGATCCCATCTGAAAGTGTTGGTACCATTTGGTGCCCACCTCTTTCTCTCTCTCCTTTTTTTGGGGTAACTAGACCTGTAATTTCATAAGAAACTCTCTTTACTAGCACTTGCTCTCCAGCTTATATAATCTTAGAGAGTTGCCTGGGGATCCTAAGAGGTTAAGACTTGCCCAGGATCACACAGCCAGTGTGGATCAGGGACAGGACTTCAGTCCAGATCTTCCTGTTTTTATGATCAGTCCTCTCTCTGCTACAACACTCTGCTTTTGTCTACTGTTCTCTGCTGTTTGTTCAATTACTTGGGGTTTGACTTCCTTTTTATTGATCTTTTCATTTATATTGTTGTGGCATTCCTGTCAGTTTCTTGGTTCTGCCTACATCACTGTGGATCCATTCACACAAGTCTTTCCACATTTCTTTAATTTCCTCCATTTGTCATTACTTAACAATGTAGTAATATTTCATTCCATTCAACCACCTAACCCTTTTAAAGTCGTTCTAGATCAGTATCTTATCTATTCAGGCAAGCCTCAGTTTAATCTCATTCTTTGCTATGAAACTTTCCTCATAAAAGGACCAAAGAGGGGCAGCTAGGTGGCACAGTGGATAGAGCACTGGTTCTGGAGCCAGGAGGACCTGAGTTCAAATCCAGCCTCAGACACTTGACACTTACTGGCTGTGTGACCCTGGGCAAGTCACTTAATCCCATTGCCTAGCCAAAAAACAAAAACAAACAAAAAACCAAAACCAAAACAGAACCAAGGACTCATTTAGAACTAGAAAAGACTAGAGATTGTCTGGTCCAACCCTTAATGGAAACATGAATTCTGCCTTCACCCCTATTTTTCCCTGGTATCTATTGTGATACGATCAGTCAGTCAACAAGTATTTATTAAAGGTCTACTACCTGCTAAACGATGTGCTAAGAGCTGAGCATACAAAGACAGGCAAAAACATAGCCCCTGCCCTCAAAGAGCTCCTGCCACTAATTTAATAGAGGAAACAACATTCAAATAACTAGGAACATACGATATACATATATATCGTATGTTCCTAGTTCCTATACACACACACACACACATATACACATATATATAAAACACACACACATATGCTAGATAAATAGTACAGTAGAAAGAATATTATATCTGGAGTCAGAAGACCTGGGTTCAAAACTCGGCTTTGCTACTTTCTACCTATATGATCGTGGGCTAGTCACTCAATTTCCATGGGCCATAGTTTCTTCATCTGTAAAGTAAGGGGGGTTGGCCCATGTGATCAATAAGGCCTTTCTAGCTCTAAATCTATGCTCCTAAGCAAGTGGTCATCTTGCTTCTGCTTGAATACCTTGAGTGATGGGAAGTTCAGTTTGTTCAGGCATGTCCTACTCTTTGTGACTCCATTTGGGGTTTTCTTCACGAAGACACTGGAATGGTTTGCCATTTCCTTCTCTAGCTCATTTTACAAATGAGGAAAATGAAGCAAACAGGGTGAAGTGACTTGTTTAAGGTCATAGAGCTAGTAAATCTGACACCAGACTTAAACTCAGGTCTTTCTGACTCCAGGGCTAGCACTCTATTCACTGTACCACCTTGCTGCCCTGGGGAGCTCAGTACCTGTTCCATTCATATAATGATCTGAGTGTTGAGAAGGTCCTTTATATCATGACCTGTAACCCAAGCCCTTAATGTTTCTACCCATTATTCCTAGTCCTATCCTCTGGAGCCAAGTTAAGTCTAATTTCTTTTCTACATAAATGCCTTTCAAATGTTTCAAAATTGCTATCATGTTTTTTGTTGTTCATTCACGTCTGACTCTTTGTGACCCAATGGCCCATAGCATGCCAGGCCCTTCTAGCATCCACTATCTCTTAAAATCTGTCCAGCTTCATGTTTATTGTTTCCATGACACTATCTATCCATTGCATCCTCTGCCGTCCCCTTTTCCTTTTGCCTTCGTTTCCCTCCAATATCAGGGTCTTTTCCAGTGGGTCCCCACTTCTCATTATGTGGCCAAAGTATTTAAGCTTCAGTTTTAGTATTAGAATACTAGTGAATAGCCTGAATTAATTTCTTTAAGTATTGACTGATTTGATCTCCTTGCTGCCCAAGTGACTCTCAAAAGTCTTTTCTAGCACCACAATTTGAAACATTGATTCTTCAGGGCACTTAGCTTTCTTTATAGTCCAACTCTCACAGCCATATGTTGCTGCTGGAAAAATCATAGCTTTGACTTTATGGACCTTTGTTGGCAAGGTAGTATTTCTCCTCTTTAGTATACTGTCCAGATTTGCCATAGCTTTCCTTCCAAGGAGCAAGCATCTTTTAATTTCAATGTTACAGTTGTTGTCTGCAGTGATCTTTGAGCCCAAGAATATAAAATCTGACACTACTTTCATTACTCCTCCTTCTATTTGCCAGGAAGTGATGGAACCAGTTGCCAAGATCTTAATTTTTTTGATGTTAAGCTTCAAGTCAACTTTTACACTCTCCCTCATCAAGAGGCTTCTTAATTCCTCTTCACTTTCTGACATCAGAGTGGTATCGTTTGCATATCTGAGATTGTTGATATTTCTCCCAGTAACCTTAATTCCAGCCTTTGATTCATCCAGCCTGGCATTTCACAGGATGTACTCTACATAAATTAAATAAATAAAGTGACAATATACAGCCTTGTCATTCTCCTTTTCCAATCTTAAACCAACCAGTTGTTCCATGTTTGGTTCTAACTGTTGCTACTTGTCCTGAGTACAGGTTCCTCAGGGGACAAGTAAAATGATCTGGTACTCCCATCTCTTTGAGGACTTGCCACACTTTGTTGTGATCCATACAGCCGAAGATTTTTAGTGCGTTCGATGAAGCAGAAGTAGATGTTTTTCTGGAACTCCCTTGCTTTCTCCACAATTCAGCAAATATTGGCAATCTGCTTTCTAGTTCCTCTGTCTCCAGTGTCCACTGTTGTGTTTTCCACATTTGCTGGCATATTGAAACAAAACAGGGAAAATCTGGTTACACAATTATACAATCTTGGTGCATTAAATAATTGAAAAAGCATTTATTAGGCATTTGATGTATGCCAGGCACTGTTCTAAGTGCTGGGAATATGAATACAAATAAGCAAGACAGTCCCTGCCCTCAGGGTGCTTACATTCTAATGGGGAAGACAATTCCTAAATATACATAAAAGCTTAAAACTGCATTGAGATCTTGGGGGCACCAGTATTCCTTCACAATAGTTTTACATGGCACTTTTTGTGGAGATGATTAAAAAAAGATAAGACAAGCATCATCTTCCTTGCAACCTGCATCACTTGCCTGATGAGTTTTCCCCTTCAATTGCTCAACAATGATAGTCCCTTTAGTGTGAGGGTGATGATGACCAACATTTATTTAGCACTTCAAGGTTTGCACAGTGTTTTACAATAATGACTACAATGACTACATACCAGGATTTGTGGGATGCAGCAAAAGCAGTTCTTAGGGGAAACTTTATATCTCTAAATGCTTATATCAATAAAAGAGAGAAAGAGCAGATCAATGAATTGGGCATGCCACCAAAAAATCCCCTAGAAAACTAACAAAGAAGATGAAACAAAAGCAATTATTAGGAACTATTTCACCCAATCTTTTGCCAACAAAACTGACAATCTAATTGAAATGGATGAATATTAATAAAAGTATAAATAACCTGCATTAACAGAACAGGAATACTGTTCTAGATTTCTGGAATTTAGAATACTAAAATAACCCTGGCTTAGAAAAAAAAATTGAGTAAGCCAAAAATGAACTCCCAAAGTGGGGAAAAACACCAGGACCAGATGGATTTATAAGCAAATTCTAGCAAACATTTAAAGAATGACTAATTCCAATAACGCATAAACTGACTGGAAAAAAATAGGCAAAGAAGGGATCCCATCAAATTCCTTCTATGACACAAATATGGTCTGGTTACCTAAACCAGGGTGAGTTAAAACAGAGAAAGAAAAGTACAGACCAATTTAATCTAATGAATATTGACACAAAACTTTTAAATAAAGTATTAGCAAGGAGATTACAGCAATGTATCACAAAGATCATACACTATTATCAGGCAGGATTTATAACAGGAGTTCAGGACTGGTTCAATATTAGAAAACTATAAGCATAATTGGTTGTATTAATAGCAAAATCAACAAAAATAATATAATTATTTCAATAGATGAAGAAAATACTTTTGACAAAATACAACACCCATTTCCTTTAAAAACACCGAAATGCATAGGAATCAATGTGACTTTTCTTGAAATGATAAATAGTATCTATCTAAAACCAAGAGCACACATTATCTGTAATGGGGATAAGCTAGAAGCCTTCCCAGTAAGATTAGAGGTGAAGCAAGGATGTCCATTACCACCATTACTATTCAATATAGAGCTAGAAATGCTAGCTATAGCAATGTCAATATGTGTTTCACAGGGATATGTTTCTATTTGAGTTTCATACTACTAGACTAGAGTGTCTCTAAGGACTCTTCCAATTCCAAATCCTATGATGATTTAGATAGAGTGTAAGCTCTTTGAGGATAGATAGGTTCATTTTTGTTTTTGTGGCTCCAACTCTTACACCTTTCAGGGTTTTGTTTTGTTTTTTACTAACAATTTTGTAACAATTTATATAAATTTGTATGAGCATTTTGATACAGAAAGAATGTGAATTCTTGAGGATAGGGACTGTTTCATTTTGATTTCTGGATCGCCCAGGGCCTGGCCCATATTAATCACTTGAGAAATGATTGTTTACTGGTCCCACGTGGCCCCACACAGGAGGAGACTCATTGACCTCTGCTACTCAGTCAGCTTCAAGATGTGTGTGTGGTCAAGAACAGGAATTTGCCAGCAGGTAGCCTGGTGAATAATGTGCTAGATTTGGAGTCAGGAAGACCTGAATTCAAATCCTGCCTGAGATACTTAGTAGCAGGGTGACCTTAGGCAAGTCATTTGATGGCTCTGTGCCTCAATTTCCTCATTTGTAAATTGTGGCTAATAATAGTATTTGCCACATGAGATTTTCGTGTCAAAATAATGAGATAATATGTTTAAAGTGCTTTGCAAATCTTAAAGCTCTATAAAGTGTGGGTTATCATTATTATTAGTATGGCAGAGAGAAAAGATTGATACACAGCGTTGGGACAGCGCTATCAGAGATTAGTCAACACTTTCAGGAGCACAGGCAAGATTTATTCACTTGGCATTCAGTGCAACTCTTTCCGTTGTGGTGTCTTGACAAAGGCTTCTGCTAAATCCTAGTTGAGGACCATAGTCCCCAGTTAGCAACAGGGAGATGTGTAGACAAGGGTCAAAGGGGAGAGCTTATCCAGTTTGCGAACCTAGAGTACCAAGCTTCTTTATTGCCCCGACTGCTGGGGCTGGCCTTTTGAATTCATCAGTTTCCTCATTTGCCGTCATGAGCAGTCACTGCTATAGCAGGAACCAGTAGAATCTAGTGATGGAGCCCAGGCCAGGGCTTTTGCCATGCTACTTCTTCTCATCTAAGAAATAAACCAAAGAAGTTTCACCATTTCATCTATCCAATAGGGGGTAGGGTCTCAATACTTTTCCACTGGTCCGCAAATAGAACAGTCAAAATCATATCGAAGTTGCTACCACTTTGGAGGCTGAATGTATCCTATTTATCAGCAATTATGCCAGAAATCATGTTGAAGGCTCTAATGTCCGAGTAGATTCCATTTCCTTTCCTCTTAAGCTAGCAACTTTTCTTCCTTCTACATTGAGAAGGCAGTGAGGTATAATGGAAAGAGCCTTGGATTTAGAATCAGAAGACCTGGGTTCAAATTCTATCTCTGATACTTCTTATCTGTGTGACCTTGGGCAAGTCATATAACTTGTGTGAGCTTCAGTTTCCTCATCTGTAAAATAAAGGAGTCAGACTAGATGGTTTCTGAAGTCATTTGCAGATCTACATTTATAATCCCATGTAACCTGGGACAGATTAAAGCTTTACACAATGATGCTTCACCTCCTTGGGCCTCAGTTTCCTTAACTGTAAAAGGAGGGAGTTGAACCAGACAGCTACTGAAGTACATTCCAGCTTCTAAATCTGTGATCTGGGAAGGCTTTTTTCTTGAAAGGATCCAACAGTGTTCCTTTCTGAGTCTCTCATTACTGTGGCTTTTTGTCTGAAGTGAACTCAGATCTGCTTTCAGAGAGGCAGCGTGAGGCAGTGGCGACAGGGAATGTAATTGAAAGTCCACGGAACCTGGGCTTAGATTGCCTGGGTCTGAGTTCCAGCTTAGCCACTCATTCACCGTGTGACCTCAGGAAAGTTTCCTAGCCTTTCTGAATCTTCATTTCCTCATCTGTAAAACAGAGGTAATTTTCTTTTCTCTCCTTTCCTCCCAGGTTTGATACTGCTAGTGTGACTTATTAAAAAAGTCACACTAAAATGAGCCAATTAAAAAAATCAAAAGTCAGAGTTCCCAGTTGCCTTGTTCCATGGAGACATATAGACTCAGTCAATCAATCCACAATAACTTATTAAGCATCTGCTGTGTGGCCCTTGCCCTCAGGGGGCTTACATTCTTTCTATTTCAGAAACACACATAAATTCCTGTCAATTGCTACAGAATCAGGAATGATAAACTAGAGAGGTACGAGAGATTTAAGTAGAAGGCAGCTGGCTTAAATTAACTCCCTGCAGCTGATTGTTAAACTTTCTTGGGGAGCATTTACACTTCAGAAATCAGGGCTTGATCAATTGATTTATTGATTGTATGATACAGAAATAATATATAATACGTAATATTATATAATTACACAATATATTATGATTATAGATTATCTATAATATATACAATTCATTATAAATAAAATGTTAATAATGCTGATTAAATTTAAAAGTGTCTCCTGCATACATTCTCCCTGTCACCATCACCACTGCCCTCAGCCAGTTGTTAAACATTTGCCACCATACCCTTGGGGATGTGGCAAAGGAGTTTCTTCCTTTATTAAAGGAGTATGACAATACAATTTGATATCAATATTCTTAGGTGGCTTTGAGAGCCAAAAGATATAATGTATGTAAAGTGTTTAGCAAATCACAACACTCTCTATAAGTATCAGCCTCAATTTTTGAAATAAATTTTATTGATAGTTTTTGCTTTCATATCTCCTACATAACCTTCTTCCTCCCTCTCCCAGAGAGCCATTCCTTAAAGCAAAGATTAAACAAGAGACAACAAAACAATCTGGCAAAACTTAGTGATCCAAATGGAAGAATTTAGGACCAAGAAAGAAATAGAGAGATTATAAGATGTAAAACAGATCATTTTGATTGTGTTAAAGCAAAAAGCTTTTGTGCAAACAAAACCAAGATTAGAAGGAAAACAGAAAGCTGGGAAAAGACCTTTGCAACAAGTATCTCTGATAAAAGCCTCATTTCTCAAATATATAGAGAACTGAGTTAAATTTATAAAAATACAAGTCATTCCCCAATTGATAAATGGTCAAAAGATATGAACAGCTAGTTTTCAGACAAAGAAATCAAAACTATCTACAGTCATATGAAAAAATGCTCTAAATCACTACTGATTAGAGAAATGCAAATTAAAACAACTCTGAGATACCACCTCACACCTATCAGATTGGCTAAAATGACAAAAAAGGAAAATGTTAGATATTGGAGGGTATGTGGGGAAACTGGGACACTATTGCACTGTTGGTGGAACTGATTCAACCTTTCTGGGGAGCAATTTTGAACTATACCCAAAGTGCTATAAAAATGTGCATACCCTTTGATCCAGCAATACTATGGCTAGGTCTGTATCCCAAAGACATCCAAAAAAGGGAAAAGGACCTATTTGTATAAAAATATTTCTAGCAGCTCTTTTTGTGGTGGCTAAGAATTGGAAATCAAAGGGATATAATGGGATATTATTGTGCTATAAGAAATGACAAGCAGGATGATTTCATTTTTAAAAATAATTTATTTTTAGTTTTCAACATTCACTTCCATGAGATTTTGAGTCCTAAATTTTCCTCACCTTCCCCCTCCCCAAGACAGCATGCAGTCTGATGTAGGCTCTACATGTACATTAAACATACTTTCACTTTAGTCATGTAGTAAAGAAGAATTAGAACCAACAAGAGAAACCACAAGAAAGAAGAAATAGTAACAACAAAAAAGAAAGCAAATAGTATGCTTCAATTTGCATTCAGACTCCACAATTCTTTTTCTGAATGTGAATAGCATTTTTCATCATGAGTCTTTTGGAGTTGCCTTAGATCCTTGCATTGCTGAGAAGAGCTACATCTATCAAAGTCAGTCATTGCACAATGTTGCTGTTACTGTGTGCAATGTTCTCCTAGTTCTGCTCACTTCACTTGGCATCGGTTTATGTAAGTCTTTCCAGGTTTTTCTGGAGTCCACCAAACAGGATGATTTCAGAAAAACCTGGAAAGACTTACATTAACTGATGCATAGTGAAGTGAACAGAACCAGGAGAACATTGTACATAGTAACAGCAATATTGTTCGATGAAGAGTGGAAATGACTTAATTTTTCTCAGCAATACAATGATCCAAGACAATCCCAAAGGAATAACAATGAAACATACTATCTATCTCCAGAGAAAGAACTGATATTGTTGAATACAGACTGAGCCATGCTATTTTTACTTTCATTTTTTCTTTTGAGTCTTCTTGTACAAAATGATTAATATGGAAATGTTATACATAATTGCACATGTATAACCTATATCTAATTGCTTACTATCTCAGGGAGAAGGAAGGGGAGGGAAGAAGGGAGGGATAGAATTTAGAGCTCAAAACTTTGAATAAAAATGTTAAAAAAGACATCTCAGTGATCCAATCCTATGACTCTAAAATGCCAAATGTGATGATGATGATGATGATGATGATGATGATGATGATCCCAGTAGGGAGTGTCTGGTTAGGAACGCTATCTGCCAGTGCAGATCAGTGTCTTCTCTGCCATTTAGAGTGCTAGAGTTGTCTGGGAAATTGAAAGGAGTTACAGCCCAGGGTCACATAGCCAAATGTGTCAAAGGTGGGACTTGACCCAGGTTTTCATGATTCTGAGACTGATTTTCTATCCAATATGTATGACTGCCTCTGGCTAGTAGTAGTAGTAGTGGTAGTAGTAGTAGTAGCAGTAGTAGTAGTAGTAGTAATAGTGGTAGTAGTAGTAGTAGCAATAATAAGAACAATAATAGCAATTTTTCTAAAGAGTCTACGCCTCAGAAAAGTTCTGACTTTTATATCCATTGGAGTTAAGTCAGACACATCTTTCACCTAGGTTGTGTATGTTAGCAAAGTAGGAATGTCTCTCTGGCCCTTCTTTTGCCTGCAAAATGTCAAACTAGTGGAAGGATGGAAAGGTGGTCTTTGTGCTTTTCCTGGAGCTGAACAAGATCAAGCAGGGCTTCAGAGCTGGATGATCTCTTGGAGGTCAAGTACAACCCCATTATTTTACAGACCTGAGGCACAAAGTTAAGTGAGTTGCCCAGGGTCACATAGCCAGTAAGTGTCAGAGGTGAGGTTTGAACCTCTATCTTCCTGAATTCCTAAACTTCCTGAAGGTTAATATTATTAACCATTACTCTATACTGTCTTTTAGTATCCTACTCATAAATGACAGCTGGCTTCTGAACTGGGACACTTGAGTGAATGAACAGGGCGTAGCCCAAGATCATAGCCACAGACCTTTTTTCATTCAAGGAAACACATGCTTCTTTCCGGACTCTTTGGAAATGGGAGGGCTTAAGCCGATCCTTTGGAATCCGCCCCTGTTCCTTTTCCACCTGTTTGCAGTTACTGTCACAGGGAGCGTCATGTCTCTTTCTTCCACAGCTGCAAAATAATTTTCCGTCTAGGACAAAATGAGTTCTTTGCTGTGTCAGGGACGCGTCAGGATGTTCGAAGTCCACTGTCCATTTCCCAATGTGTTTCTCTTCACAGTCTGTAGAGTTTTTTGCTTGCTGATCTGGAAAGAGATCCTCATCAGCGTCTGGCTACTATCTGCTGGTGAGACCACATCGGAACTCTGCCAGCCAACATTGGCCCATCCTTGGGCTTGAGTCTTACTGATCAGCTGTCCTCTGCTTTAATGACTGTGATTTCTCTTTAAGAAAGTACATGCAAGAGGGAATGGACTCAGCTTAGATGGATCGATGGGGGATTTTCTGATATGCCCATACCTGTGGCCCTCTATGGCATCGGGCTTCTTAACGAGTCTCACACCTGAACTAAATAAATGGCTGTCCCCAACATTTTAATAATATGCGTGCAGATTGTAGAATATTCCTCTCCTACTCCTCTTTATGATGTCATTGGTCCTCTTTGAAAACAAATGATGGACAACAACATCTCTGTAGTCACAGAAATAATGGAGATGTGTATTGTAAATGTTGTCTCTATATGGAATTATAGAATGTTAGTGCTAGAAGGGAGGTTAGAGGACATAATGTTACAACAAAGACTTTCAAAGCCCAAAGGTGTATCAGAACAAGACGTATTAGAGCGTAGAATGTCAGAGTTGGGAGGGACATTAGCACCTGAAATGCCAGAGCTGGAACAGTAGAATTTAGAGCTATAAGGGACCTTTTTGCACAGAATGTCAGAGCTGGGAAGATCTTTAGGTCCTAGAATGTTGGAACTGGGAGGGAGTTTAGAATGTGGGATGGCAGAGCAAGGAGGGACCTTACACTATAGAAAGCAGATTTAGGAAGGGATTTCAAATATAGAATGCTAGAACTGGGAGGGGCCATAGCATCGGGAGAGTCATCTTGTCACTTTTTAGACCATGAAACTGTGGAGTGAGGCTCTTACTAGGGAAGCAGGGCAGGGCAGGGCAGGGCAGGGGAGGAGTTTGCTCCAGTCTACCATCTGTTAGCTTCTTACTGTAACTAATTTTTCTTGATAACTAGGTACTGAACTCTATTGTTTCTAAGCTGCCAGAGGACTGCAGGTGCTGTTAGAGCATGCTAAATTTAGCACTCTCTATATTCAGCATGCTGGAGCAAAGCTCCCATCACCCCACCCTAGTTATGTCTCTGGGTGTGTTCAGCAGTGCCTGAACAATTACATGGCCCGTCTAGACTTGTGAAACTTTGATTTGTTTCCTAGAGTCAATGAAAGGGGAAATTGCTTTTTCATGGATTTCACCTTTAAAAAAATTTCTTTGGGTTTTCCATGATGGCAGGTCCTATTCCACTCCAGCAACTCCTTTCCCCCAGGCATTCTGCTGGGCTGTGATTGTCTCTTGGGAGTAGTTCCTGGTGTATGAAACCTAGAATCCCAGAAGGCTATAAAATTCAATGACATGTGGGTTTAATAATGTCAGGGGAAATGTTCAGTTAATCCTTGCTAGCGTGGGTGCACCTAGAATTCCAAAGAGCCAGATCCACAGAGCACTAAGAGGAAACAGAAAACTGGTAATTATCTGATGAATTTGGACCATACAGAAAGCCAAACTCAGTGACTCAGGCCAAGAGCAAAACTAAATAGTGGCTTTAGTGGGGAAGCTGTTCTTCTCCATCCTCCCTGACAGTCCCTCTCCTTCCCCCATCCAGGAGGGTAGCAGTGGGCAGGGAGCTGAAGACATGGAGCTCCTCTCTGTTATAGTGGAGAAAGCGTTGAATCTGGCTTCAGAAAAACCAAACTTTGAGTTCTGGCTCTGACACTGTCTCTAGCTACTACTGCCTCATTCCTGCTTTCCCTCATATTTGTTTGTATATATCTTGTTTTGACTTATATATTGTCTCCCCTGACATCGTAAACTCCTCAAGGGCAGGTACTGGTTCATCTTTGTATTTTATCCCTAGCACCTAAGCGATAGCGTGGCATTATGGGTAGACAGCAGACCTTGGAGTCAGAGCAACCTGGGTTCAAGCCCTACGACTCTGAATAAATCACTTAATCCCTCAGTGCTCTGGGGAACTCTCCAAGACTCTAAGTTACATAGAAAGTATAGACCTATGTTGAAAGAGGAAGCTTCTCACTGAGAGCTCTTTATACTAATCAAATCACAGGTCAGGTTTGAAAAAAAAAATCCCAGCATTTAGAACAATATAGGTGCTTAATAAATGTGAGTTGTTGATTGATGCTAATTGCCATTGACAAATTACTTCACCCCTGAATCTCAGTTTGCTTATCTGTAGAATGGGAAGAAAGTATTTTGTAACAGTAACAGAGGACTACCTAAATGTAAGTTATTATTACCTGTATTTAACACCAATATTCTTCCTGCATGGCTACGAGTTATGGATATTAGAAAAATAAAAATTACTAGTGAACCACAGTTGGGGGGGGGACAGAGAGGGGGGTGTATGGTGTTTTTATTTGGGCTGCAACAAATTGCCTTGGAAGACATATTTAAGAGAAATATGAGAGTATAGTATAACTGGGTGAGTAGAGTCACATTTTAACTGATGTTCTAGTCTCTAGTCCCTGGAAAAGAAAGACGCTATGAAGAGTCTTCCCGTGTTGAACAGCTAATAATCTCTATCCCTGTTCTCTTACTTGCCACACTAGAGACTTTGGGGCACTTCCTCTTGAATGAGATCTGGAATTATCTCTCTTGGCTGAACTGGGTTGTCTTGCTCTCAAAGGGGGAGCTCATTCACTCTGTGTATTGTCTGGTATGCATTCTATGTATACTTTATCCTATTTCTACTTTGCTATCAACTTGGATAAGTGGGTTTATTTGCTATTTGCTGTGTGTTCATTGTGAAACTGGCATTTGGTGGGAAGGGTATCAAGCCTTGGATCTATATCTTGGGGCCCTCATTTCCCTGGTAAAGGATAATAGTCAGGAGGGCAGCCTATATCCTCTCCAATCCCTCCTTCACACACCTGATTTTCCTAAAGAACATCTCTGGCCATGTCACTACCCTACTCAAGAAGCCCCACTGACCTCTTCTTAACTCTAGTATGAATTGATCAACAAACCTATTTAAGAACCTACTGTGTGCCAGGCACTATGCTAGGGGCATGAAACAGTGCTTTTCTTCAAGGACCTTACATCCTATCAGAAAAATATAAACTCCTTTGTTTGACATTTAAAGCCTTTCACAATCTGGTCACAACCCATATTTCCAGGTTTATTATACATTCCTCTACTTCATACACTCTACATTATAGCCAACCAAGCCTACTTGCCATTCCTCCTACACAATCTTCTGTTTCTGTGCCTTTGAAAAATTGCTCCCACATACCTAGAACATGCTCCATATTTATATCTGCTTTGTAGAGTACTTAGATCCTTCAAAGCTCAGCTCCAATGGTACCTCCTACAGGAATCCTTAGATGTCCATTAACTGTGGAAGAGCTAAATGGATTGTGATCAATGCATGAAATGGAATAATAGTATGGTATAGAAATGGTCAATATGACGAATACAGAGAAACATGGGAAGACTTACATGAACAGATGCAAAATGAAGAAAAACAAGGAAAACAACAGAAACAATTACTATGATCATGGAAATAGAAAGAACAGCAATGATATAATTGAAAGTGAATGCTGGAAAAGGATAATGACCAAGCTTAGCCCCAGTGAAGAGATAATAGAAGGTACCTTCCTAAACTTCTGTAGGGAGTGTGTAGGGCTGTGCTGTTTTTTTTTTTTTTTTCCCCACGTAGGTTATGTGTTCATGTAGGTCTGTCTAGATGTGGCTTTCAGGGAGGTGAGAATAGATATTTCTAGAACCTCTTCCTTCTCTGAGGGAGACTTTGATTCTTGCCAGGAAGGGAAGCAAAAGGTTAGGATCAGAGGCTGGCCACTGCTCCCTTCAGATAGAGGAGGTACAAGCTAGAATTATTTCTATCTGCTTCTTTAAATATTGTTAGTCTTGGGGAAACAATTTTTAGGTTCCAGTGTATTCTGATTGTTATTTCTTAATAGGGAAAGAAGGGCCTCAAGCTGTATATCCAAAGCTTGACTTGACTTCCCACCAAGTGCCAGTTCCACAGGGGACACATCTGGCAAATAGCAAATAAACCCATCTATCCAAGTTGATGGCAAAGTAGAAATCAGAGAAAGTGTAAATCGGAGAATATGTCTCAAGCAATACATAGAGTAAGTTCTCCTATTGGGAACACAACCAAGAGAGAGAATATAAGATCTCACCAAAGGGAAAATTCCTCAAAGTCTGTAGTATAGCAACTGGGAATTAGCAACATAGGGATTGCTAGTTCCTCTATATGGGAAGACTTTTTAAGGAGTCTTACTTCCTTCAGAGACTTGAAGACAGTATGAAATGTCAGAATTTCTTTCTTGAGATGAGAAGCCTGAAGAGACCAGATTTCTTTTCTCTCCAGTTATGGCCGACTCCTGCCACCCCTCACACAGGCTGAGGACGTTAACAAATCAATATCCACCAATGAGGAGAAAGTTCTATACCAATGAGCTTTGAGCCAAGGGTTACACTTCTTTTCAGAGGGAGTGGATTGTAGATATGGAACACTACATATTTAGTCAGATATTTTCAAAATATTGGTTAGTTTCTTGAACTTCTCCCCTATTCCTTAAAAAAAAAACTTTCAGGGGCAGCTAGGTGATGCAGTGGATAGAGTACCAGCCCTGGAGTCAGGAGGACCTGAGGTCAAATCCAGCCTCAGATGCTTGACACTTACTGGCAAATCACAACCCTGACTGTCTTGCAACAACAACAAAAAGTTCTTTCTCATAACGATTATTCTCTTGAAAGATGAGAGGGAGGGGTAAATTGGGAATTATAGGTGATATAAAAATAGAACTAATTGATAAAAATTTATTTAAAAAAGAAAAGTATTGCTCTGGAGTAAGGGATATCGTTAGAGAAGGGAGGTGGAGGGAACAAGCATTTATTAAGCACTTTATAAATGTTTTATAATTTGATCCTCACAATAACACTGGGAGGTAGGAACTATTATGATCCCCGTTTTATGGTTGAGAAAACCTAGGCAGACAAACATTAAGTGACTTGCCCAGGGTCATACAGCTAGTGTTGGAGACTGGATTTTAAATCAGATCTTCTAGACTCGAGGCCAGCACTCTATCCGCTATGCCACCAGTCTTTTCAAAGTTGTTTTTCTTTGTAACATTGTTGTTACTGTGTAACTTATTCTCTTGGTTCTGTTCAATTCACTCCGCATCAAGTCATATAAGCCTTTTCAGGTTTCTCTGACACTTGACTGGAGCCAGTAAAATATCAAAAGCGAGAGAGGACCAACTCATAACCCAAAAGTTCTGTCATTATTCCTCCAATATAAAGGGATGTAGAGGATGTTGCCTCTCATGTTGAATTGTTGTTGTTGTTTGTCCCTCATTCTCAAAGAGGACCATGGCATCAGGGAGGTGATGCCATGACATGCAAAGTCCCCGGCCTCACTTTCTCCTCTGGAGCTGTCTGGGTTCAGTGGCAAGATACACATCAGGACAAGTGGAGATGGCCCCAGATCATGTTGAAAGGACGCCTTGTGGAGATCTTATGGGTGTCTCAGGAACAAGAGTAGCACAGGAAGAGAGGGCATGGTTAGGCGGATCAGTGAAGGGACTCCCCACCTTGGTGAATTCATGGATCCATCTAAGTACTGAAGGATCAAATTGATGGTCCCGTGTTTCCTGGGAGCCAGGGATGAGGAAGCCCTTTTTCTATTTCCCTCTTCTCTACTAGATCCATCCATGAGTACTCTGGAGCATTGTGAGAACAACTTCTAGGTAGTATCTAGAAAAAAGAAATTAGAGATGTGGGGATCTGCAAATTGGTTCAGGCCTACTTCCTGTCCAACATTTGTATAAAAAACCAAAATAACAGCATAATGAATTGTGCTGAGCTTGGCAACAGGGCTATGAAATAATCAGCTTTAGCACCTTGAATGGAACAAGTGTTTGTTTAATAGAGTTGAATTGGAAAAAAGATCTAACCTGTGCATTGAGGAGCACCTGCTGTAATGAGGGAAATCAGTCAGCATTTATTAAGTCCCTGCTATGTGCCAGGCACTGTGATAAGTCCTAGGACTGGTTCTGTGATTTCAGTGGTATACAGAATTCTCAGATGAGGAAATTCTAATCAGTTCAGATCCAGACCTTCTCCAACTCATTTGCCCAAGGTCACACAGTCAGTATGTGTTAGAGACAGGACTTGATCCCAGGTCTTCCTGCCACTGAGGACAGCTCTCTCCAACAAAGAGAATAGACCTCAAAAGTAAATAGTCCTTACTCTCAAGAAGCTTGTGTCATATCAGAAATGAAATACCTAAATGACTGAGACAAAATCAGTTCAATTGAACTTAAATCCACATAGATTCAACTAAACACCTACTAGTTCAAAGAGATAAAAATGAACCCCTCCCCCCACTGCCCTAAACAGCTTGCATTCTATGTGATAGGAAGGATGACATGCTTATAGAAAATTAGATTCAAAGTATAAAAAAGTTAATTTCAGGAGAAGGCTATTAGCAGTTCAAGGGACCAGGAGAAAAAAACAACTTCTATATGAAGCCAGCCAGAAAACAGAGAAAAATGAAAAAAAAAAACCCTCAACTAACAAGAGGTACTATATTGGTCAAATCATCTGTCCTTGAGACTCCACTTCCTCATCTGTGAAATGAGGGGATTTCCTAGAATTGAAGAATGCAAGAACTCCAAGGGACCTTAGAGACTAAAACTAGCTTCTAACAATTGATTTGAACATAAATATTAAAACCCCAGAGATGCATTTTTCTATTTAAATAATTTTATTAGGCAAAGATTCCCTCCAACTTTCACTCAGACCTATTATTTCTTCAGTGTAAGGAGCTCCCATTGAGGAAACTCCCTCCACTGAGGCAGAACAGCTACTGGGCTTTTTTTTTTTTTTTGGCCTTTCTTTGTGTCTGTAGCGAATTAACACGGTTCCTGGAACGCAGAGGATGCTTAATAAGTGTTTATTGATTTGACTTGTTCTGTAGGTTATAGTCTGACACAATTGCATGAGGCCATAAGAGGTGAAGTGATTTACACATGTTTACACAAACAGTATGTGTCAGTAAGCCAACAAGCACTTATTAAGTGCTTACTATGTACCAGGCAGCTGGGTAGCTCAGTGGAGTTCTAGGTCTAGAGTCAGGAAGATCTGAGTTCAAATGCTACTCCTGACACTTACCAGTTGTGTGACCCTGGGCAAGTCATTTTGCCCTATTTGCCTCAGTTTCCTCATTTGTAAAATGAGCTAGAGAAGGAAATGACAAACCACTCCAAAATTTTTGCCGAGAAAACCCCAAATGAGGTCACAAAGAGTCTGACGTGTCTGACATGACTCAACAACATCACTACAAATCAGGCTCTATGTTAAACACTGGGAATAAAAATGGAAAGAAAGACTGCCCTTGCCCTCAAGGAGCTTATATTCTTTTTTAAAATTTTCTTTTCTTTCTTTTTTCTTTTTTTAATTAATTTCTTTTGAATTATTAACAATCACTTCCATAAGCTTTTGAGTTTTAAATTTTTCTCCCCCTCCCTCCCCACCTCCCTTCCCAAGACAGCATGCAATCTGATATAGGCTGTACATACACATTCCTATTAAACATATTTTCACATTAGTGATGTTGTAAGGAAGAATTAGAGCCAATAGGAGGAACCACCAGAAAGAGGAAACAAAACACAACAGAAGAAAAAAAAAGGCAAATAGTATGCTTCGATCTGCATTTAAACTCCATAGTTCTTTCTTCTTTGTGGATAGCATTTTCTGTCATGAGGCCTTTGGAGATGTCTTAGATCCTTGTATCATTGAGAAGGGCTAAGTCGTCATCGCACAACGTGGCTGTTACTGTGTACAACATTCAAGGAGCTTATATTCTAATGAGGGAAAACAATATGTAAAAGGAAGCTGAAAAAGTGAAAGGGAAGGGTATCGGTGGCAGAACTTGAACCCAGGTCTTTCTAACACTAAGAATGGCCCTCTGTCTGGTGTCCTTTGCTGCCCCTTATGCATAGAATGTCCTTTATTTAATCTGAAGCAATGGAGAGACCTATTTTAGTGTGTGTCCTTTAAAATCTGGAAAATGATACAACTTGAGCTTGTTCCCTTGTCACCGATATGTCCTTTTACAACCCTGGGTGACAGTATAAGCTGGCATCTTCCTCACCTCTGACTCAGCGCCCACATATTTTTCTGTTGTCTCACTGGTGGGGCCCTTTGGCCAAAGTATTAGTTCATTTAAGTCAACTTCTAAGCAGCATGCCTAGGCCGAAGTTGGCACCTGCATTTATGTATCATCCTTTCTGTATTCAAAAGTTGTCTGAGACTTATTTGATTAAGCATAAAAATAACTCTGTAAATGCCATTAGTGGCGCTGATGAATATTCAGTGCCTGGACCTTTGCATTGGGATTCAGGGGAGCATTGTTGGACAGCTTGTGAGTCTTTCCTCTTGTAAGAACCTGATTGTGTTCTCTGGAGTCTGGAGGAATTATTTTCATATTGAGAATTTTAAGGGATTTATTTTTTCCATTTCCCACTCAACAGAAAGGAAACAGCTGGTAATTTTGTGAATGCTTGTCCAGTTTTTAGTTGGCTATACTACGATCTCCTTTTGCTAATTTGGTTGAATTGATTTTTTTCTTCAAACTCTTCTTGTTAGAACAGGTTATGATTAGAAGAGAATAAATGACATTTCTTTCCCAAGAGTGGTAAACCTCAGGCTCCACTTTATTCCACTTTTTTTCTTAAGTAGCAGCCCTTCTTTGATATTTTTCCTCTGTCCCATGTGATTTCTTCCACTCAGTATTCCTTGAGTCGGAGAGGGGCAAAGGCCTTTGTTAAGTGGTGCTCTTGACTTCTATTCATTCATTCCACGAATATTTATTAAGCACCTACTATGTGCCAGGTAAAAGGCACAGATGCCAATGTCCACTCACGCTAGCCTCAGAGTCAGAAAAATCCAAGTTCAAATCACGTCCCGACTATGTGATCTTGGGCAAATCACTTAACCTTTCAGTGCTCTGGCAGCTTTCTAAATCCCTAACTTACAGAGCAGGTGTCAATCTGCATTGGTAGAGGGAGTTTCTTCATTAGGAGTTCTGTGTTCCAATAAAATCACAGGTCCCAACCAGGCACAGTGCCAGGTGCTAGAGATGCAGAGACAAAACGGAACCAAACTAAACCACTCTTCTTCTGAATGAGCTTTCGTTCAATTGGAAGAAACAACACTGACATATGGAAGGAAATAAAAATTTGAGGTAAAGTCATTAGCAGCTGGAGCTAGGGAATCATTGGCTGTTGATTGATTGATCAGGAAAGGCCTCTAGTAGCAGTTGACATTCAAATAGAGCTTTGAAGGAAGCAAGGAACTCCAAAAATGGAGGTGAGGAAGGTATGTGGAGACCTTCTATGCAAAGGCTTAGAGATGGGAGATGGGATGTAGCATTCAAGGAACAGAAAGTAGGGGCGTTTGAGTGACGTGTAAAGTACTTGAGGAATTGGATAGGAATATATGATAAATAAGCTTGGAACGAGAGGCTGACAACATATTGTGGAGGGCCTGAAATACTCAACAAAAGCACTTGACTTCTTTCTTTGAAGAAAGAAGGAACCCACTGGAACTTTTTGAGTAGTAGACTACTGCATTGGCATTACATACCTGTTTATGTTGCGCAGAGTGAGACCAATTCTTTCTGCCCAACTGTGAATGTCTTCTGAGTTTATAGTCTTTCACTGATGACTAGAAAGCCAAGGGAAAATCTTTGTGACTCTGGTTTTCCATCTGGAGTGTGTGTTTGTAGGAGGGAGGACTTCTTTCCCAAACCAGGAAGGGATAATTACAGCACAAGTCAAACTTGCCCACTTATGTTGAGGGAACTTAATGTTTCATCCCCTACCTTCATGCTTTTGCAAACATACTTGTCCCCCACACCTAGAATTAACTCCCCACTCACCTCTGCTTCTTAGCATCCTAGGCTCCCTTCAAAGCTCATTTTAAATGCCGTGATCTGCATGGGTCCTTTCCTGATTCCTCAGTTGTCAGTGTTACCTCTCCACCTGATTCTGCATGTACTTATCTGTCAGTGCCTGCCAAACCCTCACCCCCAGTGGAATATAAACTGTTTGAGGGGAGGGGGGTATTTTTGTTTGCCTTTTTATGCACAGTCCCTCACACAGTGAGTACTTCATTTGGTATTTTATAATTGCATCTTTCCCATTCTTGTTGGAAGGGTGTGTGTGTGTGTGTGTGTGTGTGTGTGTGTGTGTGTGTGTGTGTGTAGTGGGGGACAGCTTGGACCAGATGACTGCTAAGGTTCCTTCCAGGGCTTAGGGTTAGAGTCAGAGCCAGAGGCTCTGTCCTTTCTGTGTTTGGCATCTCACTTTATCTTGCACATGATGGAGAGATATTCAGACAGCTGCAGTCATGGCTCCAGTCATGTGGTTAACCAGGTTGAATAAATTGTTCATTGATGGGAAGTAAGTTATTCCTCTTCAGGGACCCTGGCAGCTGTTGAGATTAATCAGTGACTTTCCCTAGTGTTTTAAACAGCCCTCTGGTGCCCGAAAAGAAACCAGTCACCTCCCACCAAGGGACTCTTTGCCCTCACTGCTTTGAGTACCAGAGCATGGAGACAGATCAGGCAGCAGGAAGTGTCTCCTTCACTGGAATGAGACTGGGGTATTCAGTCAATGGCAGCCAATGTCACTTTCTTTTACCATGGTGGCCAATGGGAGAGATGTCATAGTCCTCTTCAGAAACTGTCACCTGTTTCTGTGTCTCCTCTTCTGGTCTGTCCAATCACACAGCTCC
Source organism: Vombatus ursinus (assembly GCF_900497805.2). Classification (NCBI taxonomy): domain Eukaryota; kingdom Metazoa; phylum Chordata; class Mammalia; order Diprotodontia; family Vombatidae; genus Vombatus; species Vombatus ursinus. Next base: position 1,357,854 of record NW_020951112.1, on the reverse strand, counting down.
TATCAAGTCATCTATTTGCTCAAAAATCATCAATGTCTCTCCATTGGCTATTGAGAAGAGATCATATTCCTTAGGCTGGCATCTGAGGTCCTGTCCAATTGAGAAGAACCCATAATTTTAACCTTATCTTCTGTTTCTGCCCTACTGGGATGCTGTCAAATTGTGCTGTCATACTGGCCCTTCAGCATTCTTGGTGTTTTCCCATCTCAGCACGGTTGTTCATCCTGTCACCTCTGATTGAAAGGCTCTCTTTATTGCTACCTATCAAATCTGACCAATCTTTCAAAGCCTCGCTGTAATGCCAAATTCCAGGTGGCACAATGATTACAGCACTAGATTTGGACTCAGGGCAGACCTGGGTTTATGTTCTGCCTCAGATACTTACTAGCTGTGTGACCCTGGGAAAATGCCTTGAATGCTCTCAGTCTCAGTTTCCACATCTGTAAAATGGGGATTAATAATAACACCTGCTTCCCAAGATTGTCATAAGGATCAAATGAGACAACCTGTGTAAAGTGCTTTGCAAACTTCAAAGTTCTATGTAAGTCCTAGCTATTTTCCCTAAAGAATTTCCTGACTCCTTTCTTCATAATGGGACAGCTAAGTGGTGTAATAGATAGAGCATTGGGCCTAAAGTCAGGAACACTCATCTTCCTGAGTTCAAATCTGTCACTTAATCCTATTTGCTTCAGTTTCCCCATTGGTAAAATGAGCTGGAGAAGGAAATGGCAAACCATTCCAGTATCTCTGCCAAGAAAACCCCAAATGGGGTCACAAAGAGTCGGACACAGCTGAAACAACTGAACAATAACTCCTTGTGATGTCCAATAAATTGGTAACTCCCATTTATAGAGCTCTTCAGGGCATACTAAATTTTTTATTTCTATATCTATATCTACACACACACACACACACACACACACACACACACACACACACACACATACGAATACCTCACTTGATCCTCACAATAGCCCTGAGTTCTCTAACCATTACTATCTATATTTTACAGATTGTTGGCTTATAGATTTAGAGGTGGAAGGAACTTTAGAAGCTATTGATTCCAACTCCCTCATTTTACAGATATGGAAACTGATGTTTACATTGGTGGAGTGACTTGCCCAGCGTCATAGTAAAGTGTTTGAGACAAGATTCCACCCCGGTTCTCTTCTGACTCCAGGTTCATCCCTCTAGCCACTACGCTACCCAGGTGCATGGTGGTTGGAAGTAGAGGGCTTCTAAGGTTCCTTCCAGTTCAAGATCTCCTTATAATCAGAAGTAACTTCACTTTTATAGGCCTCAGTTTTCTCTTCTATAAAATGAGAGGGGGTGAGTCTAATGACCTCTAAGGTCCCTCAGCTTTAAGCTTATGATCCTGTTAATCCAAATCACTTTACCTTTCTGTACTTCCTCATTTGTAAAATGAAGGAAAGTTTGCTGGATTGGACCCAATGACATCCAAGGTCCCTTCCAGATCTAAATCTATGATTCTATGATCTAAACACTACTCAAAGGTACAGTGAGCAAATGAAAGCTACAGTGTAGTCCCTGTTTTCCATAAGGGCTCTCTAGTCTAGCTGGGATGACAAGATTAGCCTACCTGAAAAATCAATCACCCGGAGAAGCAGTTGATGGCTAGTACAAATAAGTGGTATAGATACTCAGTGGAGAGAATGATACTTGTGAGTTGGGGTGACCAGTGAAGGAGAAGATGTGATGGGTGCTGGTCTTGAGGGAGAGGAGTATCTGAAGAGTTGAAGAGGTGAAGGGAAGGTTTTTTTGGGCAGGGAGGAGTAGGAGAGAAAAGTTTGAGATACATATGATCTATTCAAGGAACAGTGGGGAAACTAATCTGGCTGTAATGGGGAATTCACATGAAGAATCCAGTTTGTCCTTTATCTTTTGGGTAAATGTGTGTGTTACTTTATGTCTTGGAAAGAAGGAATGCCCAAAGCAGACACTGAGAAATTGTTTGTATAATCAAATGGAATCTTGAATAGAAATGGTGTCATGCAGGATGAATTAGAAGGATTCAGAGATCAGAGTTAGGAAAAACATTTGGCAGCTTTCTGCAAGAATCCAGGCAGAGAATAAGGACCTGAAGGACATTAGGGGAGATAGGGGTAGGAGGGGAAGGAGGACCCCAAAGAGATCAAAGAAAGAGGAAAAGGGACAATACATATAAAAATATTTATAGCAGCTTTTTTTGTGGTAGCAGAGAATTGGAAACTGAGAGGGGCAACAATTAGGGAAGGGTTGAGCAAGTTCTGGTGTATGAATGTGGTGGGATACTATTTTGCTATAAGAAATTATGAAAGGGAAGGTTTCAGAGAAACCTGGGAAGACTTATATGAACTGATGCAAAGTGAAATGGATAGAATCAGGAGAACAATTTAGACAATAACAGCAATGTCGTAATGATCATCAACTTGGAAAGACTTAGGAATTCTGATCAACACAATTCTAAGGGACTCATGATGAAACATACTACACACTGAAAGAGAAAGAGAAAAAGAGAGAGAGAGAGAGTTGATAGACCTAGAGTACAGACTGAAGCATATTTTCTTCTATTTCTTTATTTATTTTTCTCCTTGGTATAGGATTAATGCATAAATTTGTTTTGCATATTTATAATGTTCTTTTTTCACCTTGTTCTCTCGGGGGTGGGGGCGAAGACTGAACAAGTTTATGGTGTATGAATATGATGGAATACTATTGTACTGTAAAAAATGATGGCAGGCATGACTTCAGAGAAACCTGGGAAGACTTGTATAAACAGGGAGAGGAGGGGAGGGAGAGAATTTGGAACTGCAAATAAAACAACATTGAATGAAAAAAAGAAAGGAAGGGACTGATGTAAGACACATTATTAAGGAAGAATCCACAGACTTGCTGGAGAAGAAGGAAACAGAAGTCACTCCAGCGTTTTAGTTGTGATGGCTGGGAGAAGGGTGATATTAACAAAAAAAGAGAAATAAAGAAGGGAAGCAGTTGCTTTTGGGGGTGTGTGTGGAGGGGAGCAGGGTTAATTGGGTTTTAGACATGTTTAGTTTAAGGTGATAATAGCCCATCAAGATTGGAATGCCCAGGTGGTGATAGTATAACTGGAATTCATGGAGACAGACTGACATTTTTGGGAATCTCTTAATAAAGCGGATATTTACTGGATGCTTTAAAGTTTATAAATTGCTTTATATGCTTGATCTCATTTTGTCCTTACACTTATGCTGTATTTTGGACACGATCTGTGATTTCACTTCTGTAAGGAATCCCAGGGAAGAAATACCCTTTACAGAAACAGATCAACCCTTGTTGGCCTGGGGCGTTGAAAGATTAAGTGACCCCGCATGGCCATTTAATTTTGTTAAAAACAGTAACTGGAACCCAGGCCACTTTGCCTCTGCGGGTTACTCCATGCTGCCTTTTTAGATTCTTTGATTATTCCCATTTATAGATATGAAAGATGAGACTCAGGAAAATTGAAAGTGACTTGACCAGGGTGATACAGCTAATAAATATGTGGGCTAGGATTCAAGTTTAAATCTTCCTGACTCTGAGTTCAGTGCCCAATCTACTTTTTGCTTATATAGAAACAGTATTGGCATATATATTTTTTTCTGTCTTTCTCCTGGGGTGTGGTGATTACATTCTCATGTGTGGTTTGAAATCCTATTGGCTCCAAATCTGTATTTGTTTTGGGCTGCTTAGAGCATAGTGTTAATGAGTCCCAGGTCATGGTTTGATCACCATATGGGCCTGGTGAGTTTCATGCAGAGAGAAATCCTGCTCCACAGGTCACAGACTTTGCCCTGAATCCCATTCACTTGTCTTGAAAATATGTACCATTAATCCTAAGGGGACTGAGTGAGAAAGTGTGAATAGTTGAGCTCAATTCATCATGACTACCGGAAAAAAAGAGCCAGCATGGGTCAGTTGGATTGTCAACATATATGAAAGCAATTCTCTCATTGGTATGGGGAACTACATAAGAACCATTGGATGAGGGGCAGGTACCTCATAGTGCAAGGTAAATTTTTTCAGAGAGGGCAGCATCTGCCTGGGTGACTTAACAGTGTAGGAATTCATGTTGTCTTTTCCTCATGGACTTGTGATTCTTTAGCTGCCCCAAGATCACTTCGGCTGGAGCATCCTGAGGCTGAACAGGCTCTGACACTGCAGTTGGGAGAAATGATGGGACCTTAAATTCTGCCTCTCATGCTCATCAGTTGTATGACCTTTGGCAAGTCATTTGACCTTCCTAGGCCTTAGTTTCTTCTGTAAAATGAGAATTGGACCAGACAGTCTTTGAGGTTGGTTCCAGATCTGAAGTAGTGACTGTGCCTCAGTTTCTTTATCTGTAAAAAGAAGGGGCTGAACCAGATGGCTTTTGATGTCACTTCTAGTTCTAAGTCTATGACTATGACATTTCTGGACCTCAGTTTCTCTATCTGTAAAATGAAGGGATTAGACTCAAAGCCTTTTGAGAGCCCTTCCAGTTGTAAATCTATGATCCCATGAAATTTCTTAGACAATATTTTAGTCCTTACCAGGGTCAAATCTTTCTCTGGATGTGTTGTCTTAGAGCAGATTTATCTACATTTCTGTTTCCAGTGATTGCTACAGCTTTTTCAGAATTTCGTTCATAGGTTGAATCAAAGAACATTTAAAAGCCAGATGTTACCAAACATCATCCTTTAGCAGACTTCACAGAGTTATAAACTCCCCACACAAATACATTAGACAGATGCTCGCTAACTGCCATCCTTCCCAGGGTTTTCTGACGGTAGACCACGAAGCTGACAATGTATTTCGATATAATCTAGAACTCAGGGATATGTTAACCTTTGTGTCTACTGAATGGCAAAACCATTTGGGGATGGTAGATATATGTGAGTATTGGGTAGTGAGAAGCACTGACATCTAGACCTGCATCTATGTCTTTAAAAATACTGATTCATTACTATTAAGGGAGCTAAACTTCAATAGTTCAAGAAAACAGTGACTGGTTGGTCTTATATCATTTTCCAGGGAATAGGATTCCTTGTGATCACCTTTCAGAGTTTTCCATTTTATCAAGAAAAGCTCTTCATGTGGACCTGAATAAGAAATCCTTACATAGACTTTCCCCAGGAGCATAAGAGGGCTCAGGGAAGATCAGAATTTAGCCAATGACACTTTTGTGGTGCCCTAGTCTTCTCCTGCATCACAGCAGTGATACCTGTGATAGGAAATAGTGCTTGTTATCAAGTGCTGGCATTGTAACTCGGGTGGGCATGAGGACGAGAATGAGTACATGTGCTGAATGGTTCTCAATGTTTCTGACTGCCAAGGAGATCCCACTGGTTATATTTATATTGGTGGTTTAAGAGCTTTTCAGGAGATAACCAACATGACTTTATATATTTAAATTCACATGTAGAATATATCACTTCAAGCTTTGAATGAGGGTGTAGCAAATAGAGCAGACAGATAGGGCACTTGGTTTTGCTGTGCTTGGATAGGTGGTTTTGTAAACTTCTAACAAGAGATTTTGAAACTAGAGGAAGGTTAAGGTTGTTTTACCCCACTTTACCTTGTTGTTCCCAATGTTTTTTGCTTCCTTCCTTCCATCCTATTCCATTTCATCCCATCCTTCCTTCCTTCCTTCCTTCCTTCCTTCCTTCCTTCCTTCCTTCC
>NW_020951112.1:1332488-1352168 GCF_900497805.2 Vombatus ursinus | reverse complement strand
TCCTTCCTTCCTTCCTTCCTTCCTTCCTTCCTTCCTTCCTTCCTTCCTTCCATCTCCCTATCTTGCTTAAATGCAATGGTCTCTCAAAAGTGATCTCCCAGACCCACTGATGATTGACACAGAGGCTTTGATCTGCTTCTCTTGAGCTACTTCATCCCTCTTTAAGGAGCCTGGTAGTTCTTTGCTTCCTGGGGCTCATCATATTGGTTCCCAACTCAGTGTGAACCCTTGATCCCAACTCAATGTGGACCCTTGATCAGCTTTAGCCCTACTGCAGCTCAGAACTCCCAAAGCCAAGTAATGCATCAGCCTCAGCTTTCTCTAGTAGCAGGGATCACATGTCTGTGTCACCACCCTTGGCATGTTGTCTTAATGTCTTTTCAATAGGGAACCAGAGTGTTTTATTGAAGCAGGAGATCTTAACACTTGAAAAAGAGCCCCATTCTCATTCACCACATGTATGTGTGTGAGTCCCTGTGGATGTGTAATTTGCCATATATGATGTAATCCTCTGCTGGTGTCTTGTGTCAAGAACTGCCAGTGCTCTACACTAAATGTTATTCATTGTTGGATCACATTGGGTTGTGGTCTGATAGCTCTTGAGATTTATTATTCCTACATATGTGATATAGTTTGTGTTGATTTGATTGTCCTGGTGCTCTTGGCACACTTTCAACAGGTGGTTGATTTTGGTTCATGTATAATTGGAGTTCACATTTTGCTTGATTGTCATCCTTGATTGTTGAGAACACAAGCACTTAACAAAAGTTTGTTGACTGATGTTATAGCTGAATTCTTAAGGAATGACACATTACGCCAGTGTTATCCAAAACAGGCTGATTAATCAAACATGATTAATTTTAATGTAATTACTAAAGAAAAGGAAGATAATATCACTTTATTATGACTCTCTAGCCGTACATTTTCCAAATATGCTTATTACAACAGTAAATGAAAGATAATGATTCAGTTAGTTACATTTTTAGAAGTCATCAGGATCAATATTCCTTCACCATAAATGAATTGAATAATAATTTCAAATACAATCAGGATTAATTTCTTGAAAAATATGCTTTTTTTTAGCTAAGACATATCATAATGAACTACCGATTGCCATTTTTAGGTTACAAAGTAGCAGGGAAGGTATGGGTTCAGTGCCAGGGGGTCTGTTTAGCACACTTGGCCTTAGAAAAGTGATAAAAATATAATGAAGCAAAATGCAAGATAGAACCATAGTCTTCATACTTCATTAACTCTCCTTATCTAAAGAGGATCTTGTATAGTGCTTGGAGCCCTTGTGTAAACTGGATACATGGTAAGTGACATCGGAAAACTTTTGCTAATCTTACTCTGAATAGGAGTTATAATGAGATATAGCAAAAAAAAAAAAAATGGCCGGTAAATAGGTTGGGTTTGAGAGGCACTCCTGCTGGGTGATTAGCAGCAGATGTATTTATTTTAAGAGTGACCAGAGATGGCAGAGCAAAACAAGATGAAAAAAAAAGATGAATGAAATCAAGCTCTTAGGGGGGTCTTGGGAAAAGATGGTTTCTAACTTCAAGGTCAGTGCATTTTGGGCAAAAGACAAAGAACTATTTTCATACATGATTTGGGCCTACACAACCAAAAGACATGCCAGGTCAAATAATGGTGGCCTTCCATATACAAAATGGCAGATGAGATTCAGTCGACATTCTCTGACAAAGACTTAATGTCTTTAGTTTGTTTTATTATCGGGCAATGGGCACATTTGCTCTTATGTCTTCCTTTTGTAACCCAGGGAAGAGTCTTAAAAAAAAAAAGCAGATACTCTTTCCCTTTGCAGAAAGAAGAGCATAATAAGAGCCAATGAAGAATGGAAGGTGAGGATTTGCTCACACTTGTGACTCATTTATAATAATGTGTGGAAAAGGAGCAGATACAAGGCAAAGGTTCAGCTGGTCGTTCTAAACAATCTCTTCCAGCTCAGCACTTCTAGAGTAGTCTGCCCTTACCCTTCCAAACACCACTAAGAAGACCACCAACATGTTAACTGGAAGGGGAAAAAAAGGATAATGCAAAACAGAACAGATGGAAACCAAATCCAATCCTCTATGCTTTCAACATGAGGCTTCTTGGTTATCTTGTTTACTGTCAGATGGAAATCTTTCTACTCTGCATAATGTATGAGAACTCCAGCCGTTCTTCCCACCATTTCTTGGGGAGGGGGTAGGAATCATAAAGAAAAGACTGATATGTGTCAGGTTCTAACTTTGGAAAGGAAAGCTTTTTTTTTTTTTTAATAAAAAAACAAGTAAAATAATGGCAAGCAAAGTATATACTATAGGATTAAATATTAGTATCGGTAAAAATAAACAAACAAACAGGAACAAAACCTTAACAGCTTTCCTTTTAGCTTTTTCTTAATGAGAATGCATCATATGTGGTCAGTTTCACTGAGGCAAGATCAGGACTTTGTGACTATAGGTGTGTGTGGTTGGTGGGGTGAGAAGATGGAAGATACAATGGTTGAATTTGGAAATCAATGGCACTGAACAGATTTGCCAGTGGGCAGACTGGAAAGAAGACATGGCACTTTTTGAGCTTGCTTTGGATGGGAAGCAGTGTTCTCATAGAGAGCCAACCATAGCAAGTACCTCTCAAATAAATTAGTACAATTCCTTTAATACTAAAAAATAAATGCAAACTATCTTAAATAGACTGATTATAACTTCATTAAGTCAAACATACATTTTTCCTAACTAGCCTATAGTTTCAAAGACTATTTGGGTTTTAACTTACTACCCCTTATTCCAAAAAAAGGAAAAAAAAATGAAAAAAAGAAGAACTTAGTCATTTTTTTTTGCACATTAAGATAATCATAAAGACAATATAAAGTTTAAAAAAACTTCACAGATTGTTAGCCATATCTTTCAACTCTTTCTCATAAGTGTCCTCTTTTTTTTTTTACCTTTATCAGTAGATAACCTATGTCTCACATTGGAAATGCTATGTGGCATGGCTCCTTGCAAAGATCAGAGACTTTGCTTTCTATATGAGGAAGGGCTAAATGCTCATTGCGATGTTTAAATGAAGAGTGAATATCTTCCATGAATGAGGAAGTGCTGAAGAATGTCATAGGGAGAAAGGGGAGAAGGTATTCTTAGCAGTGACATCCCCACCCACACCCCTCATTTGCTCCTCTCTTTTGACTTTCTGACTTGGGAGCAGATAACAGGGCAACCAGCCCTTGACTGCACCTCTGTTTGAGCTCTGCCATTCCCTTAGAAATGCTGTCCTTCACTTATGTTTGTGCCTTGAGCCAAGGTATTTAGTTCTATTAATATCCTGATGAGTTTTCCAAGTTCAAGAGCCTACAAAGTCCTGGAGGGCCTATGCTGACCTTAATGTCCAAGTTCTACCCCTGCCCCCAAGTTAACCATTTGGAGGCTTTGCTACTTGTGAGTGATTAAAAAAAGGTGAAAGGTGATGGCTAGACCTAATTCTATTTCAATAAGCCTTACATCTATAGAATCATTGGTTTTTTTTTCAATACTTTAAAAAAATATTTCTATGCTTTCTTTTGTGTTTTAGTCAAGTACTTTCTTAAACAAACAATAGCACCACTTTGGCATTGCTGGCCAAATCCGTAAACAGGAAAGCAAGATGGACTGCTATATACTACTCTAGAAGCCTCCTAGGAAATATTTTTTCCTGATGGAGACCATTGAGCCATGCGGCATAGGGGACTTCCTACATACCAACAAACTAACCCCTCAAGGGCAGGGGCAGTTTGGAAATGGCTCCTGCATAGGATTTAAATTTTTTTTAAATTTTCAGAAACTGATGAGGGATTTGATTTCTGCTCAGAATGCCACCATGCCACTATGAACCCTCTCGCATGTATTCTAGACTGGCAAGTGTAAGTAGTTTTTCTGTGTCCACAGGAGAGGGAGATTTTGATGGGATAGAGGACCACACCTAGTCTGCTTACTACCCAGCTTGACTGTTCATCAGAATCCCTTCTTTCGATGATGGTTAAAGTATGGGATTATAGTAAAATGTTAGCTCCTTCTAGGCAGGAGCAGTCCTATTTTTGTAGTTGTATTATCAGCACCTAGGAGAGTGCCTTGCACATCACAAGCTCTTAATAAAAATTTGTTGATTGGTTGTAGACCATAGTGGTCATCTAGTTCAATCTCCTTATTATATAGATGCAGAAATTGAGACCCAAAGACACACAAGTAGTACTTGGCAGAGTTAGGATTTGAACCCAAAGTTTTCATTGAACCACACTGATCAAAGCTGATGCCAATTAGGCTCTTTTGCTTTGGGCAACCTCTTCTTGTGGTTGTGATAATTCTTTTTCTTTTTCTTTACTAGTATAAAGTTAGTAGATGAAACATACAGACCAGTAGCTGGGGTCTAGCTAACACCCATAGTATCATGCACCATCCTGGGTTAAGAGGCTCAGGAAAGGCCTCTTAGAAGTTATGCTGGAGGCTGGAGAATTGAAAGTATTGCCACCACTAAAGACCCTCTTTGGGAAGGGAGTGTTGGCCATCTACAATGTCTATCACTACTCTCTCAATGAATGGCCAGGATTAATCTCTTATACAGCCTCTAGTGGTACCTAACAGAATGCTCAATAAAAGCTTCTTGACTGGAAATTGACACTGTTTTCAGTACAAAATGATGTTGTATCAGATATGTAGTATGGTTTCTTTTTGCATGTGTGTCTTTGAGTCTCCAATCCCTGGCATGTAAATAGGTGCATGATAAATGCTTATTGACTGATTGATAGGTACATGCTGTTTCCCGTTAAAGAAAGTAAGCTCCATGAAAGCAGAGATTGTTTCATTTTTGTTGTTGATGTTGTTGGCTTTGTATCACTGGTGACAAGCACGGTGCCTGGCACATAGTAGGAGCTTAATATATTTTGTCAATCGATTGATTTAAGAAAGGATTTTGATTCTATTGCCAAGGATTTTTTTTAAACTGTCATTCTTCCTTTTTCCCTTTTTTCTCTTTACAGCTTCCCATTCCTAAAAGCACATTGTAGACTATTTTTTTTAAAAAAAGAAATCTTTCTAAATGAATGGATTGAGTAGATAAAATATTGATTCTTATCCTAATATCAGCTCAAGAGGTGACTATTTTTGCTTCTAGGTATCTAACTCTAAATGGGGAGGGCAGTATTTTTCTGTTCTTTAACAACACTTGGTATTTGACAGCTGACCTTTACACAGTATTCGCAAAGTGCTTTACTATACATGATCTCCTTTGATTTAAAATACCCCCCCACCTCCATTAGGGAGGGTGCATTGACACTAAGGACTCAGAGATTGAAAAACTCTCAATTTTCCATTGAAGTGACCCAGTGGGCTGAGAAGCCAGAATGTTCTCTTTTTTACAGTATTATGTGACCGTACTAAGTGCATAAAGGAGAGATGGGCCCCTCAAATGCAAAAGAATAAGATTCATAAGAAAGGCCCGAGAGCTCAGTGCTTTTCATGGAAGTGGAGGAAAAAGATGTGAAGGTCAACTAGTTCATGTGCTTAATCATTGAGGACATTCTTACACTGGGGAGTGGGGTAGACTTAGATGACCTTAAAGGTCTCTTCTAACTCTGAGATTTGAAGAGTCTAGGAATATTTACAAAGCCCCATTAATGATAGAGAGGCAGCATGACAAGACTTTTCACATTATGACATTTTTTTCTCTTCCTCCCCCACCCCAAACAGAAATTTTTTTTTTAAAGAGGATAGTGCCTGGCACACAGTAGGAGCTTTATAAATGCTTGCTGATCGAGGTTTCATTGGGAATAAAGATTTGATTCCACCAAATTAACATCTGGTTTCTTAGCTCCCTGTTTAATATCTCTGTTAGATACGACCGAGGAGCTTTAGAATATTGGGAAAAGGGACCAGTAGAGAGATGCTTGAGCACACGTTAGGGAAACAAACAGCTGACTGTGGGACCGGGGCCTAACACCACCAAATCAATGTGCTTCAGAGCAGCCTTGAATGTCATAGCCACATTCTTAAGGATCTTAGGAAACCAGGACCCTTAGGGCTTGAAATGGGGAAACCAGACTGAAATGAGCTTCTGTGGGCCTGTTCTCAGTGTCTGCTTTCCTAAGAAAGCAGTTTTGTGGCACCCCAGGAAGTGTCTGTAGAATACTTATGAGAGATTCCTGGACAGAATTTTTTCCATGGAACAAAATTTTCTGTCTGGTCAAGGAAATGCTTTAGAACTCACTAGCTACCAAATTTAGTGAAAAGTAGTCGAATTAAAAAAAAAATACATGTATAGTGATACATTAGTCAGAGGTTAGATTAAAATTTATTCAAGGCAGTAGTTCTATGATTATTTTATTCAACACTGTTTGAATATTTTGAACCATGGGACACATGGACCTATAAGGAAGGAGCAAATTAACATTTTCGGATATCTAGATGATCATTTCATGCACCAGAAGAGGTATTTACTAAATGGAGGCTGTTTGCCTGAAAGAATCATTGTATCCTGAAAATTTAAGCCACGTCTCCCTCTTTACTGGTAGAAATCAGGCCGAATTTGGCTTTTTCTCTGTTTTCTCCTCTTCTCTCTCTTTCTGTTTGTGTGTGGAAATCAGAATGCATAATTCTATCCAGTCCTCAAATATAGCATGTCCCATGTGCTTTGAAATACTTCTGAGAAGCCTGGTGAGCTATTAGCACATTGATGCTTAGAGTAATTTGTGAATGCATCCTATGGTTATGATATTGTCACCCATTCAGAGGATTCCTTTCACTCCGGCAATTCATTTTTGTGGGGTAGAATCGAGAGCCTTTTCTTATTAATCCTCACACCACTCTTGTGAGGTAGGTAGATGACAAGAACTCTCCCCATTTTGCAGATGAGGAAACTGAGGCACAGAGTGGCGAAGTGACTTGCCCAAGGTCACACAGTGGTGAGTCCACAGCAGTTTGAGTATGGGGTGAGAAAAGGATAATTTTGTACCCAAAATTAAGAAAGGAAAGGGAGGACTTTTAACTCCCAGCCCTTGACACTATTTGCTGGATTGATTTCTCTTAATGCTCTCCCATGGAGAAAGAGGTAATCATTCTTCGTATCTTTAGCTCTATTTTTGAAAGACATTTTTTTTGGGGGGGGGAGGAAATATGTTTTTTGCTTTCCGTCAAAACCAGATGAATTTTTTAGTTCCTTTTCCCTTTGTTTATGTCTTCTCCATTTTGCTTTCACCAGTTACGGTTTTGGCCAGACTCCTTCAGGTAACAAACTACAAAATAGCACCATTGTACTAGAAAACAGAGTTGTACATATGATTTGATAATATTCTGTATTGATGATATGCTAAATTTTACATACTGCTTTTACATGGGAAAAAATAAAAGGAAGAAATGACTTAGATTGCAGAAGGAGACACTGAGCACTCAACAAACTGGGACTAGGGTCTACAAAAGAATTCGTTTTGCAAATTGTGTCTACTTGCTTGTGGAGGAAGAGGTGGGGGGTGGGGGGGAGGAAAGAAAACTTTCTCTTTAAACTAAATGGATCCAACCCATATTTGGTCCAAGTGCCACAGATGGGAAGCTGTGTGTGTTTGAAAACCTCATGGTGTTACTTTCCTGCTGGGGGTCGGCTACTGAGAGTATTTGCATCGTGCAAATGGAAAGGGAAGGGAGAAGACAGACAACCGTTATCCCACACCGTTAAAAACAAACAGCCCTGTTGTTTGTTAAAGAAGTGCAAATAAAAATAAAACAAACAAACACGCACGCGCACACACACACACACACACACACACACACACACATGCACGTTTAGACAAGGCTGGTGAATGCGTTGCTCTCCCAGCCAAGGGTTCATAGATCGATTCTGAGCAATTGCATCTATGGAGGCCCATGGACTTGTGGGCTTTTGAGAAAGAAGGGAATATATTTTGTTTTGCTTTTGTACAGGATAGTATAGAGAAGTTACAGAATCAGAGAGCAACGTAGCAGCTCTGGGAAGATGTTTAGCAAGGAGTTGACACTAGTCTTTTAAAGAGGTTTAACATTGGAATGTTAGCTCAGTTCATCCGCCCCACCCCCACCCCCACCCCCCCGGGGAGAATGCCCATTGCTTTGCCTTTTCATCAAGCTTATTAAAACAACTGGTGTGTTTTGTTTTTGTTTTTAAAGTCTTCCAATGTTGAACAAATAACTTATTTACAGAGAAGGATCCTGCAGAGGTGGCATGTTCATTCTTCGCCCCTGGATGGTAGTTCTTACATTCTGTAGTTCCTGCTTCCTGAGTTTCCTCTGCTTGCGTTCTTCAAATGGATTTCCTGAAAAATGAACAAAAACAATCAGTCTTCGCCAGTCCTAGCCAGGGACTTTGTGAGTGCACCTTCTCTGCAATTTCATCTTAGAAAGTTGCCTACAGAAGTCGTATTCAAACATTTTTGGTCTTGGGACCCCCTTGACACTCTTGAAAATTATTGAGGCCCCCAAAGAGTTTTTGTTTTTATGGGTTATATCCATCGATGTTGACTATATTAGAAGTTAAAATGTCAGCATTATCATAAAATAGTTGGAACCTCATGGATCTTCTTGGACCCCTCCAAGCCCCTGGACATTTTGAGAACCACTGACCTAGAGCACTGAGATGTTAAGTGACTTATTTGCCCAGGGTCACACAGCTGGTATGGGTCTGCTGAGGTAGGGCTTGAACCCAGGTCTTCCTTGCCTCAAGACTGGCTCTCTATTCACTGTGCCACACAAATCCTAGTCTTACCCAACATATCAATAATGTTCAATTCAACTCAACATTTAATTAATGCTCATTATGTATGAGGCATTGGGGATATAAAACCCAAAGCAAGATAGTTCCTATCCTCAAGTAGGACATTTGCTTTCCATTCACTCTATCTGTCTATCTGTCTATCTGTCTGTCTGTCTGTCTGTCTGTCTATCTAATGTATGTACATTGTTATTTGCATATTGTCTCCCCACTAGAAAGTGAGCTCCTTGAGAGCAGGGACTGTGTTTTTGCTAGTGTTTAGCAAGTGCCTGACACATTCTAAGCACTTAATAAATGTTTGTTGACTGTCTGACTACTGGTAGATACAAGAACATAAAATAAATAGACACAAAGAATTTATAAAGTAATTGTAAGGAAAGAAAGGGCTAGTAACTGGGGGTCAGGAAATGTCTCATGTAGAAGGTGGTACCTGAGTTGAGTTTTCGAGGAAGCTTGGAATTCTGCATGGCCAAGGTGAGGAGGGAGTGCATTCTAGACTTGGGGACCACTTCCCACTGCTAAATATGACCCTCGGATAATTCTATGCCACATCTCAAGAAGTATGTCTTCTTCGGGCTTTTACAGAGGAGCTATTTTTATTTAGGAGAGAGAGGTGCTAAGAATCATAAAAGTTATAGAGGTTCTTAACCTGGGATGCATGAAGTTACTTTTTTAAAAAATTGATAATAGTATTTCAATATAATTAATTTTCTTTGTAATTGAGTATATTTTACTTTATGCATTTAGGAGTATGATTCTAAGAAGGGGTCCATAGATTCACCAGATTATGAAAGGGGTCCAGGACTCAGAAAAAGGTTGAGAACCTCTGATCCCTTGAACCTTTTTGCCTACTTTTCCTGACCATAGAATACTCTATACTAATGAAATTACAGGTTTGGTCCCTATCTCCCATGTATATAACAAAGAGAGGCAGTGCGGCACAGTGGATAGTTAGTTAGCCATAGAGTAAGAAAGACATGCGTTCAAGACATGGGTCTAAGACATATCATGCTTATAGGACCTGAGCAAGTCCTTTAACCTCTCACTGTTGCTGGCAAATCACTAAGAATATAACTTGGAGAGCAGGTGCTAATCTGCCTTGGTAGAGGGAGTTTCTTTACCAGAAATTCCAACAAGATCACAGGCCTAGTTCAACCCTCTTCCCCCAGTTTGAATAGATAATCACAAAATTGAGGCACTGGAAGGATCCCTTAAGGTCAGGTAGTTCAACCCCCTACTTGGAGCATAAGCACCTTCTACCATATCCTTATCATCTCTTATACAGTAGCACTTAATAAATGTTTTCTATTTCATTCCACTCTGCACCACTCCATTCTGCTCTATATAAGCGGCCATCCAACTTCTATTTGAAGGTCTCCACTGACTAGGTACTCATAATTTCACAGGACAGCCTATACATTTCCTTTATAGTTGTTTTTAATGGCTAATAAGTTTTCTATTGATCCCATATTTGAGTCCCTTTAAATTTCACCTACTGGTCCATGCTCTGGGACCAAGAAGAATATGGCAAATTGCGTTTCCCTCATATTGCTCTTGAAACATTTGAAGATACTGATGACTTTTCCTTAATATCCCTGAATGGTCCCTGAAATTATTATTATTATTTTTAAGTGAAAACTGAATGTCAAAGCTGGGAAAGCCCTTAGAGATAACAGTCCAACCCTTTCTGAGGAGACTGAGCCCCAAAGAGGTGAAGTATAACTTGACATTTATGGGAAATTCTGTCTAGTGGTTCAGCAACAAAAGAATCTGAGCAGCCTACTTTATAGGCTTCTCTTGCCCTGCTAGTTGGCTCCTTTGCACAGCCCTGAAAAATGGCCAGGGAACTGTTAGTACAATGGTTAGTACAGGGTTAGTACAGTGGTTAGTACAGTTAGTACAGGAATTTGTGGAGAATGGAGAAAGAAGAAAAGAAATCAGCCTCAGGCTCTCAGACATTGATTGAAAACATGCAAAAGCAAGAACTTTTCCTTTGCTCTTGTCAGCTGCAGTATATTGTGAAGATGTAAGGATTCCCTTTCCCCCAATGAGGTAAGAACATCAATATTGTAGCATATTGAGAGAAGAGGGTGAGAGGAAGGAGGGAGAGATAGAGAAGGCAAGGAAATGGGGGGAAGAAAGAGAGAAAGAGAGAGAGAGAGAGGGAGAGAGAGAGAGAGAGGAGAGAGGAGAGTGAGGAGAGAGAGAGAGAGAGAAAGTGAGTTAGTTGCAAGTCTTCCAGTCTCCAAGGCTGGTGGTCTCACCACTATGCCACCTAGCAGGCCTTTAGCTAGGAGTGAGAAGATGATTTTCCTCTCTGCTCTCAAAGAGGGCGTTAGTTTTAAGCCTGAGTGGGTGCAAATTCATAGAGATTAATTTAGTCTCTTCTTGGAGGTGTGTCTCCATAGCCAAGTAGAGGCATAGACACAACTCAGCTGAGCCAAGTGAACTTCCCAAGTTGCGCATTCCCCCCTTCTCTCTCTCCCCCTACTTTTCCCGCCACAAACATACATGGCTGCGACTGTTCAAAACCAGCTGGAATGTCTGCTTTGCATTTGGCTCAGTTCCCAAAGTCTCACACATGTTTTCTTTGTTGCAGACAATGGAAATAATAAAACAAAAGCACTTAGGGACTGTGGTCTCAGTTGCATTTTTTGCTTGGTTCATTGTCTTAATTTAATTACCCAGAGTAGTCTTGACAAGAAGTGGAAAGCATTGGCCATGTGGGCAACCGTGATGGTGCCCACTTTTTTAATGCCATTTTGCTGGGTACTGAAACTGTTCCTAATTTGGCAAAAATTGTCCCAAATTTCTGCAAACTTGTCAATGTGATTAGGTATTTAAAAAGGAAAACAGCAATGAGTTAACAAAAAAAGAACTCTGTCTTTTAATGGTACAAGGGAATGGGTAACCACTTAGGCCAAATTGGGAGGGACCCTGAAAGACATTCAGTCCATCAGTTTGTGACCAAAAATCCCCTCTCTCATACTGGCTATGGAGTTAGAGGGTCTAGTTCAAAAGCCTGCCTCTAATGTTTGCCACCTATGTGACCTTCAACATGTCACTTAACCAGTCTGGGCCTCAGTTTCCTCATTTGCAAAATGAAGGGGTTGAAATAGATGGCCTCTGAGGTCTCTTTTAGGGCAGCTAAGTGGCACAGTAGATAGAATGCTGAGCCTAGAATCAGGAAGACTCATCTTCCTGAGTTCAAATCTGGCCTCAGACACTTATTAGTTGGGTGACCCTGTGTAAGTCTTAACCCTGCCTCAGTTTCCTCATCCGTAAAATGAGCTGGAGAAGGAAATGGCAAATCACTCCAGGATCTGTGCCAAGAAAATCCCAAAGAGTCAGACATGACTGAAATGACTGAACAACAACAGAGATCTCTTTTAGCTCTACATCTAGGAACCTATATGTCACTTTATATCCTTAGGCCTCAGTTTCCTCATCTGTAAAATAAAAGGGTTGGACTTTGAGGTCCTTTAGATTGATGATCTAATGACTTTATAATCCTAAATCACTTAACTTTCCTGGACTTCAATCAGTCAGTTAATCAGTCAACCCATAAGTATTTGTTGGGCTCCTACTGGGCCCTTTACTAGGTACTGGGATACAAAGACAATTATAGGGCTAGGCTGCATCAACTGGGGCTTTGTCTCAGGTCATTACAGTTTAGATGGTGCTCACAGTACTTATGTTCCTTCTGAGGTATAGGAGCAACTGAGCTGAATTCAACCTATTTAGCAAGAATAATGAATTAAAACAAGAAGAAACCACATGATATACCTTCTCGTCTTCCCACCCCCCCCATCTCTCCTCCCCTACCTACTGACTTTATCTTAAAAAACAGATATGATGGTAGCCACATTTCGCTACCATCATTGCTACTGATGGCTCTGTGTAGAACTGGCAGCCTGATACAAACAGCAGTTGACAGCTCCCAAACCTAGAAATTGAACAGACTTCATTTGTTTCCCTCTACTACCACCGTTAGCTTTTGCCCCAGAGACACAACCCACTTGTCTAATATGAAGACATAGGGCAGCATGATTACAGGCCCTCTACTATTCTGAGGGGAAGCAGTGATGTTTCCACTCGGCAAACGTTTCCAGTGCTGCCCATTCGGAACAAGTCAAGTATTGTAGGCCACAATATCTTGGCAATAGAGAGTACCCTTGAGCACTGGGGAAATGCTGTTTGGCCATGCTAAGCATTAGCACACTCTTGTCCAACAGCAAGTACCATCTCGGCTTTGACCTCTTCCCCAGAAAGACCAATAACAAAGGAGAGCCACTGAAATCTTGAAGGGTCAGCAATTTCCCTAGCTTGTTACCTGTTCGGAGCAATTTGTGGCAGCAGTATCAGTTATTTGTGGGTGTGTGTGTATGTGTGTGTGTGTGTGTGTGTGTGTGTGTGTGTGTGTGTGTAGGAATGATTTAGTGGGCTCGGTATCAGCTTGGATATCCCCGTCCCCTGGGAATCACAAGTCCAAATTCCAGGAGGGTTAGGTCAGCCTTTCATCTCTGGGAATCAGGCATATTGAGTGTCAGGCAAATTATGCATCTGTTTGGGGAATGACCTTAAAGATCAAGTTCCTGTGCACTTTACTAGAGACTCTACAAAATGCCAGTAAATATCTGGGCTGTTTGGCAAAGATAAGAGTTGTGGTTGTCCAAAGGTGCTTATACAGGATTCAGTTGTAAGCAGCATCTGGTGTCATTCTATGCCAATGGTAACAATCCCACACCAAATCCGTTGAATCTGCTGTTAAGTGATGAAATGGCATTGTGCCCATTCAGAAGGCTTAAGGGTTAGCAACCTCAAATTCTTCCTGGTCCCATAGGTTGTCCCCTTTCAAGAGTATCAGTGTTCAAAGGAAGCAGGTGGGGGGGGCAGGAAGATGCAGAGAACCAAATTCTTGGCAAGTTATGGGTTGGGTCAGTGTGTGAACCAATTGAAAAAGGTATCCAAAGTCTCTTGGTTGATAAATGGGCTAGCTAATAAAACAGCAACAACAACAAAAAACCCAAACTAATTTCAGACTAGTCCAAAGAGTATTGGATTTGACAATAGAGGATGTGGGTTTGACTTGTATCTCTGCCAATTACTGCCTGCAGAACCTTGGGCAAGTCATTTTTCTCTGGACCTCACTTTCCTTACTTGTAAAATGAGTGAGTTAGAATAGATGACCTCTAATGATCTTCCTAGCTGATTCTAAAGAGGTTCTTAGCTACTTCTCTCATGATGGTATTACTCTGGCTCACCAAGGCAGATTTATGAGACTTCCCAAGATATTGGCACCATCCATAAATGGACTGTACTGCCTTGTGAAATTTTAAGCACCGAAACTGGTTGGTTTGGTCATAATAGAGGCTAGGCATAAGTAGACTTGCTCCATCCCCAATTGGGAGACAGTATAGTGTTATGGAAAGATCAATAGATGTTGAATTAGAAGATCCGGAATCACAGCTCAGCTCTGCGGCTGGTTGTGATCTGTGTGACCTTAGTCACTGACTTTTTTTTTCTGGGTTCCAGTTTCTTTATCTGCAAAAATGAAAATGGTTAGACTAGATAGATGGTCGCTAAGATTTATTCCAACTCTGCCATTCTGTGCTCTAAGGGTCTTCCCAGTTCTGACATTCTCTATGCCAAGACCCCTTCCAGCTCCTCCCTTCTCCTAAGAGTTCTCTCAGCCCTGACATTCCACATACCTTCCAGCTGTAAATCTATAGGCCTGTGCTATCCCATCAGGGCCCTGACTTCATCGATGCGACCTTATATCTCAGGACTCAGTTGAGTTTCCAGTGTAAGAGATCATGGCCACTGATTTAGAATGATGGGAGGGAACAAATGCCAGTGATGCTTTGCCATGCTGGCAGAGGGCTCGCTCTGAGTTTCATGTTCTTGCAAGATGCCATGAAGCTGTTGAGGAACCTGGGCTGTTTAGACTGTTGATTTTATGAGCTTCTTGTTTACTTAGCTGTTTGTATATGTGTTAGATTTTTTATGTAAAAAGTTAAAAGACACTGTCTTGCCCTGACTGAGTTATTTTTGGATGTACAGAAAGGGCTGGAGTTCTTGGTCGTGGCATTTCTAGAAGGGAAAATGCCAGATTTTGGCAGCTTCACTGAGATGTGCTAAATATACCCCATCAGATGGTGTTCAGAACATTCATACCTAAAAATTAGATTTTTTTTTGCCTTTTAGCTCCTATCACGTGAAGTTACTTTTGATGCCAAGAATACAGATTACTAAGATTACAGGAGCATTCCAAAAGAGCAGGTAAATTCCAGTCTTTCATCACTTGCTGTCTTTTTAATATTTAATACCTCAGTATTCTCATCTGTGATAACATGAGTGGTAGACTAAATGACCTCTAAGACCTCTTTCAGCTCTATGTTTATGATTCTGCAAACCTCTCTGGGCCTCAGCTTCCTCACCTGTAAAATGAGGGGGATGGGTAAGATGCTATTTCTACCTCTAAATTATGCTCGTACGATTTGCCCCGTGGGGTTGTGGTAAGGGCCAAATGAGATTATAACAGCTAAGCCCACCCTAAGCCCTAAGCCCACCCATTCTCATCATTCTTTTTTTTAGAAACTGATTTGCGATTTCACTTACGTAGGGAACTTCTAGTATGGAAATTCTTTCTACTAATTCAGATCAGTAACTACCCTACAATTCATGTACTCTTAGACAGCTGGTAGGCATATTGAGAAACTGCCCAGAGTCACATATTATCCAATATGTTAGAGCACTCGAACCCATATCTTTCTGACTTTGAGGCCGGCTTCCTATCCACTGCTGTTATAGGTTGGCAAAGCAGTTTATATACATTAGATCTTTTGAGCCTCATAACTACCCCAAGAGGTATATACTATAGGCATTATTGGCCTCATTTGGCAGATGAATAAACTGAGGCATGGGGAGGTTTAAAAATTCCCTGCTAACATTCCCAAGTGTTAGGGCTAAGATTTGGACCTGTCTTAGTCCATCACCCTTTTCATTATATCATGTTGGTTCTCAAGTGAGACCATGAGATGATGTTTAGGAAGAGCTGAGCAAACCTTAGAGCTTAGAGATAGAAATGGCAACTGTTTGACTTCATCCGTTACCAATAAACCTTCTCTGTTGTCTCAACACTGTTTGGTGGTGGCCCTGGGTTCCTAAAAGTCACACCAGGTGAGAACAAACTCTGGCCAACACTCCGGGGTGGAATGGCTTCAAGTAGTGTCCAGGGACCAGCTGGGTTCAGCTCAGACAGCTTCAACACTAGCTTGGCTGCAGAGGAATGGCATTTTTAGCCACAACAACTTTTGATGACTTTCTCTTCTTCTTTTTCCTATTACTACTTTTACCTAACACTGATATGTCACTTCTGTCTCTTAGAATGCTTTGTATCTAGGCTCAGATTCTTAGAATCTAGCCACTGCTCAGATTTTTACAATCTAGCCAATAGCTCACAGGGGCTCAGATTCCTTAAGAGTCTGGCCAGTACGGAGGATCTTTAATAAATCTTGTGTTTGACTGAAAAAAAAAAGAATTCTTTTTATCTAGCATTTGAGCAACTAAGTGGCACAGAGGATAGGGTGCTGGGCTTGGAATCAGGAAGACTTATCTTCCTGAGTTGAAATCCCATCTCAGACATTTGTTAGCTGTGTGACCCTGGGCGAGTCACTTACTCCTGTTTGCCTCAGTTTCCTCATCTGTAAAAATGAGCTGGAGAAGGAAATGGCAAATAACTTCAGTGTCTTTGCCAAGAAAACCCAAATGAGGTCATGAAGAGTTTGGACATGACTGAAAAATGACTGACCACCGCCACCAACAAAATCTAGCATTTACATAGGACTAGGTGGTTTCCTTCAAAATTATGTTTAAGCTCTATTTCTACAAGAGGCCTGATTCCCTATGGCTGCTATCCTTCCAGTCAAATGTTTCCCTTGTATTTATTTGCATACATACATTTACATACAGACTATCTCCTCTATTAGAACATAAAGTCCTCGAGGGCAGGCATTGTTTAATTTTTGTCTTTGCACTCTCAGTGCTTGGAGTAGGTGCTTAATAAATGCTTGTTGGTTTGCTGTGTATATTGTCTATATTGTCTCATTGGATTCCCACAACAGCCCTATGAGATAAGTACCATTTTCCAGAGGAAGGAAACCAATGCTCAGAATGGGTGTGAATTGCCTGGGTTACCTAGTTAAGCTTCTGAGGTAGGGTTGGAATCCACATCTGACTGCCTCCAAGTATAAGATGTAAAAGGGGTCGCCCTGGGCATTGATGTTGGAAGCACCTGTGCCCACAAAATCATAGATACTTGAACTTTTGACAAACTTCCCAGAACCATGTGGTTCTGTGATTAACTCACAGGGCTGGTAGGATTGGGCGCCAGCATCTTCCAATGACTCTTTGTGATGAATCATGTGTAATACTCCAATGGTGCATTTTGAAATTCCTTTCTCAGCATGTGAGAGATATCAGGAGTTTGAAAAGCAGTTTGGAACTTTTACATGGAATGAAAGAGGGCTCTGATGAGTAAATGTTATTTGCTTCCATTTGAAGTTGATGGGACCTTCAACATAGACAACTATCCAACTGGATGTGGGCTTTCCCCGTACAGAAAACGATGTGATTTTTCCTGCTTATATTCTGCTTTCTACATCATGCTTGGCAACCTTTGCCATCCTCCCTCTATAGTCTTCGTGGTATCATTTTGAGTTAAAGAACAAATATTATCACTCCCATTTTGCAGGTCAAGGAATTGTGGGTATATGACCACTTTGGGCAACCAGGGATAATAATAACACCTTGTATGTATATAAGGATTTATAGTTCTCAAAGAATACTCCTGGGTATCTACAGAGTGCTGCACACAAAGGCAACCTGGAGGTAGGGGTAGAAGACTGGGAGTGGCATTAGGAAGAACTTGGTTCATAGGATGTCATAGATTGAAAACTAAAAAGGACCTTAAAGGCCACTGAGTCCCTCATTTTTCAGATCAAGAAACAGAGGCCCATAGGGGCTAAGTGTTTTGCCCAACATGACACAGGTAGTATCGAGTGGAATTTGAACCCAGGTCCTCTGACTCCAGACTCATTGCTCTTACTCTCCATTTAAATCTTGTCTCGGCTACTTACTAGCCAGGTGACCCTGGGCAAGTCACTTAACCTCTGTATACCCAGGAATTCCTTATGACTTATTTACAAAGTCACACAGGGGTTGGGATCCCCATTGGTGGGGGAAGTTGCTGTATTGGGAGTTTCCTAAGCTGACCAAATCATTGATCTTTCACATATTAGCTCTACATATAGAAGGTGCTACATAAATGATTCTTGAAGGAATGAATGAATGAGTGACCTGTTTCCAGGTGCCATGGTAGATGCCATGGTTCTCTTCATTTGACCACTCTCTCACCATAGAGTTAACAGGAGTCTTCAAGCCAACAATGGTAGACTTATTAGGTATTGCTACCCATCCCTAAACCTGTCAGCTTCCTCTGTCTGTAACCTTGTGGAATTCAGGTCCAGTCACAATTGTCATCTCCAGCTGTGAAAATAGAATGTCCTATTTTGACAGACTGTGGGGCCACTTGGCCTTTAGTTGTTTATCCTCTTGGTGTGGGCTGGGCCTGAAGCTCCGTGCTAACTAACATTAGTGCGTTTTGAAAAGAGAGCCACAAAACCTCTGGCATCTGAAAATCCAGCCTGTGAAGGCTTTTGACTTTTGGTCAGCTGGGGGTCAGTAAGGTCACATTTCCTGGTTTCTTGCTGGAACCTTTAGAGCTGTTTTACCCTCAAGAAAAGCTGCTTTTGTGGTCAGCAACTTGCTCATCCTGTTGAATATTAGACTTTTCTATCTTCTGTTCTATGAGGCGTGGATGCCCCAGAGCCAATGCCAACAACATGACCCCATGTCTCAGAGGCCGGCCTTGCATTTGCATCCTCAGAATGCCAGGTTAACTGACTCCTTCTGGACACAGTACTTCTCCTGGGGATCTTCCAAGACCTCAATAGGAGTGCTGGGCTTTAAAGCATAATCTTTCTCACTGGAAAGCAAACAGTCGGCATGCTTGAGATAATTAAGGAAGTATAGAAAGAAAGGCCGTATCACTCAGCCCCTAATAATAACAACGGATATTTCTATAGTGCTTTAAGGTTTGCTAAATGCTTTATGTACAATCCGTTCAGCATGCCATAGTGGTTAGAAAGCTGACCTCAGAGTCAGGAATACCTGGGTTCGAGTCATACTTCTGACACATACTTGCTTCGGGCCCATTGGTAAGCCAGCATCCTGGGCAACTTGCTAAGATTTTAAGTTACAGCCAGATTGTAAAATTCTATCAGTGATTGGAGTTTCCATACTGGGACTTCCCTGCTCCAATGAGATCACAAGTCTTTCCCACCACCAGTTAAAAAGAACAAGACTGGAGAAGGAGATGTCAGTCATTTACCGTGGATGAAGGGTATTGGATGGGCAGTCTAAGTATTGCATTGCCATCCACAAACAATGAAGTGACCTAGAAGGTCTCAACACCTCAGTGTCCCCTTGCAGTTCTAGCTAAGAGCAGAGTCACAGAGTTACAGAGCCCGTGCCCGAGCTGTCTCATCTATTAGTTCTCCAGACTAATGACACACCCCAAGTCAAGTCCCTATTCCTATGTTTGCAAACATCATTGCATTTTAGACTCACAGCAACCCTACGAGGGCATTAATACAGTTTACAAGCCCCATTTTTCATACGAGGGAAGTGAGGAGAGAAAAGGAATGAGTAGTCAGCTAGTAAGTGTCAGACGTGAGATTTGAACCTGGGTCTTCCTGACTATATCCATGACAATAGGCTACATTTCAATGTTGCTTGATATTTCTCTGTCTGCTGTATGCCACAACTCTATGAGGATAGACATTGTTG
>NW_020951112.1:1290441-1332478 GCF_900497805.2 Vombatus ursinus | reverse complement strand
ACAGGCAAAATACTGACTCTGAGACTCATCTGTAAAATGGGGATGATTTCTACCTCACAGAGTTGTTGTAAAGAGAAAAGTAAGGAAAAAGTAAAGAAGAAGTAGGGAAATCTTATAGCATTATAGAATTGTGATCTATGGGTGGGAAATGAGTTAAAACTTAATGTACTCCTCTCTTTAGGAAAATATTAGATTGAGTCTGAATGGCTAATTGCCAGTTCTAGAAAAACACTTGATGACAGTGTCTTAAGACACTGAATGATACCCTAAAGATAAAGAACTGCCTTCATCTTGGGAGGCATCTTGGAATAGTGGATGGCAAGCTGGCCTCAAAGTCTGGGAGATTGGGCTTCATGTCCTGCCTCTGGCTATGTGACCTCAGATAAGTCATTTCAAGTCTGATTGCTTGAGGCAACAGTCTGAGACCACAAATGGCAGAAAAGGTGCCATTCTTCATTGGTAGATGGAGTTTTCTCAACTGGGTGTTTCCTGTGCCAGTGGAAATCACAGATGCAGTCCCTACCCTTATCCCTTCACCTTGAGGCACAGGTCAGGTTTGTTTCTAGAGGATCATAAAGAAGTCAGACCTGTAATTTCTCACAAGAGATGTTTGTCCAAGAGCGGTCCACAGCCTTTCTGCCATTTTGCCAAATGTTTTATGGATTACTTTGATCAAATTCAAAGCATAAAATTTGTCTCCAATGGAGGATAGCTTTCCACTCTGCTTTCTGAAAGGATTTGACTAATTTAGCTATTCATTGCCTTTCCATTTTTTTCTACGTACCATTTGAAAATAGATTACATCCTTTACCTGCCACTCAATCTCTATCTCAACTTTCTGTTTTATAAATTGATTGTGAATTCCAGATCACTGAGGGGTGAGAGTGAGTAGAAAGATACTGAAAACATCCTAAAGGTATGCATAACCTTGAGGAACTCATTCCCCTCAGTTGAGGGGTGAACTGGATGCCCTCTAAGGTTCCTGCCAGCCCTAAATCTCTGATCCTATGATCATAAATGCAAACCCCTCTATAGTATTTTGGTCCAGTGAAAGGACTGTTGAATTTGAAGTTAAAGGATCTGGGTGCAAATCCTGCATCTGACACATACAGACTATGTGACCCTGGATAAGTCACCTAACACCTCAACTTTCTAAGACCATCAGTTGCAGAAGATGTGCCAACTGCATTAGCAGAAGGAACTCCCTGTACCAATAAAATCACAGGTCCATTCTCTTTCCTTTATCTTTATCTCCATCCCTTCATTATAAGGCACAATTATTGCATTAGCACTGGCATATAATACCTGGGTGACCTTGGTTGAAGTCACTTCAGCCCTTTGGGCCCTAAACTCCTCATCTGTGAAATAAATGATTCGGCCCAGGGGACATGGAAAGGTCATTCCAGCTCTCCCTCTCTGATCCTACAGTCTCGAGAAAGGCTGGCCCCATGATCTTAGCAGCAGTTTCTGAAACACCTGATTGAATTGGCAGACTTGGTCAGAGTTGTGTCTTTTTGTCGGCTCAGACCCATCTCCCCAATGTTGACCTACTTCTAGCAACTCATTCTCTGGGCTAAGGGAAGCCTGAGAATGTAGGAGGCAGAGGAAGATTCCCAGACCTCAGGCAGACACTTGAGAACAGAGACGCCGACCCCAGCCTTGCAAGGAAGGCAGTTCCCTGCCCTCCCCCCACCCCTCCCACTGCTTATCCCCGCTCCTTTTTCCAGTGAAGTTCAGATATTTATTAGGCCTAGGGGAATCATTACTCACCTCAGCTACTTATTTCATACAACACTCCTCTCTCTCTCTCTCTCTCTCTCTCTCTCTCTCTCTCTCTGTCTCTTTCTCTTTCTCCTCTCTCTCTGTGTCTCTCTCTGTCTCTCTCTGTCTCTCTCTCTGTCTCCCTCTCTCTCTGTGTCTCTCTCTGTCTCCCTCTCTCTCTGTGTCTCTGTCTCTCTCTGTCTCTCTCTCTCTCGTTCTCATCAATAGATGTTGTCACTGACTTTAAAAGGAATCAGTAGCAGGGCTTCCTCCCCTCCCCCAACTGCACAGAGGTGAATTACTAAAGCGAGGAATTCTAAAGAAGAGATTCCAAGCCTTGTAAAGGGGAATTTCTGCAGCATCCAAAAACAATAAATCTTTCCCCATTTACCGCAGGTGTCTATGTTAGCTCCAGTAGGCCATCTCAGACTATTTCTGGTTTTTCTTTGTATCCTTAGCCATCTAGCAATTAATGAGTGCTTAATAAATGCGAGTTGATTGAGTGATCTCTACTCTGAGATTGGGCATCAATAAGTTGAATCTCATCGATCTAACCTAAGGGAACTTCCCCCTCCCCACAAAGTCATTCCAGTATACTAACCTTTCATTCCCTAGTGGGTGCTTATTGAGTTGATAGGAAACCTGCCAAATTTGTGTCCTGAAAGAAGCTAGATGGTGCAGTGGATAGAGTGCTGTGCCTGAATTAAAATCTAGCCTCAGACACTTACTAGCTGTGTAACTTTGGGTGAGTTACTTAACCTCAGTTTGCCTCAGTTTTCTCATCTGCAAAATGGTGATAATAATAGTACCTACCTTGGAGGTCGTTGTGAGAATCAAATGAGATAATAATTGTAAAGTACTTAGCACAGTGGCTAGCACATAGGGAGTGCTATATAAATGTTAGCTATTATTTGCAGCAGGTAGATGGTATGGTGGATAGAGTGCTGGATATGGAGTCAAGAAGACCTGAGTTCAAATCTGGCCTCAAATACGTACTAGCTATGTGATTCTAAGCAAGTCACTTAACCGCCATTTGCCTCAATTTCCCCATCTGTAAAATGGGAGCTAATAATAACTCCCATCTTCCAGGGCGGTTGTGAGGGTCAAATGAGATAATAATTATAAAAGTGCTTAGTGAAGTGCCTGGCACATAATCAGCACTATATAAATGTTAGCTATTAGTATTATCTTGAAGTTAGTAAGGGAGGGGGAAGAAAGGAAGTTACTAGGGTGAAGGCTGTCTCTTGAATCCAGGACTTACTTTGACACAGGCTGGCTTTTTGACCCTGGGCAAATCACTTAATCTCTCAATGCTCTACACAGCTCTCTAAGACTATAAATTGCCAATCTGCATTGGTAGAAAGTTTCCTCACCTGGGAATTCTCTATACCTGGAATGAAATTACAAATCTTGTCCTTATTCCCTATTATCTATGTCTATTTTTTTTCCATGCTTCCATCCTAATGGTGCACTCATTGGAGGAAGGAGGTAGTTTTGTTTGTTTTTAAGACATGTTAGAAAGGAGGTTAAACAGTTGGGAAATGCACTGATTGGTGGCCCATGGAGACTGAAGTCCCAGAAGCAGTGGGGAGCCCGGAAATATCCCACATGTCTATTTATTTTGGGCTTTTCCACATGAAACTTGTAAGAGCTGGAGACTGCTCCAACCAATTCTTCCCCAGGCACCACAAGATTGGATCCATTGTCCCATCCTGAGGACAATGAAAACACAGATCACGTGGGGTTTTAAGTGATACAGAGAAATGGTTATTTCTCTGAGAGTTCAGTCTAAAACTTTAGAATCACAGTGGCTAGTTCATCACATGAGATTGTGGAGCTTTGACTGAAATGATAATTAAATGCGTCTTATTGATCATGGATTTAGAGCTGGTGGGGACCTCAGAGGTCATGTGGTCTAATCCCTTTACAGATAGGAAAACTGAGGGCTTGAGAGATCATAGGATGAAACATGATTGAATCACAGACCTAAAGGTAGAAGGGACTTTACAATTGCCCAGGCAGGGGGTTCTTCACCTTCTGTGTGTGCTGGACCCCTCTGGCAAGTTAGGCAGGCAAAGACCATGGACCCCTTCTGAGAATCATATTTTTAAATGCATCAAATAAAATACATAGGATTTGAAAACAGTTATTGAAATATTAAAAAGTAATTTCAGGTACCCCAGGTTATGGTCTGATTAAGTCAAACCTATCATTTGGGAGATAAGAAAACTGAGAACTATGAGGTCATAGATTTATGGGATCAGAAGATTATAGATTGAGTTACTGGGGAATTTAGAGATTGTTTAGTCTAATCCCCTAACTTTATAGATGAGGCCACCACTGTGTTCTAGAGAGGTCATGAAATCATTGAATCATAAATTATAGGTTAAAAGGGACCTAAAGGTCATCTAGTCCAACCCCTTCAGAGAGTCTCCGAGTGGGACAGTGATTTGCCTAAGGTCACACACAGTCAATTTGTATCAGAGACAGGACTTAAATTCAGGTCTTTCTTTCTCCAAGGATAGCCTTCTATCCATCAGCCCATCTCTGTATCTCCATCCTACTCCCAAACCTGGTGCCTAGTACAACATCTGAAGCATAATTGGTGCCCAACCACTATTTTTTGGAGGAATATAAATTGATTTTTCATTGACTTTTAAAACTTAGACTCACAATTTCTTTTTAAAGTCCATGATGAGATATAGTCTTCTGTGGATTGGTTTCATTTCTATTTTCAACAGTTTTCTGGGTGAATATATTCTAGTTGGACAGCACCTGCTGTCTAATACTCACTTGGGGCAGTGGATACTGGCCAGGCTGCCCCCTTTTCTCTGAAAATGGGTGAGAAATAAAAAAGCAAGGGATTATGAGAATAGGGCTGAATTTGGTTGACCCAAAGTCCTTCATCTCCTCTCCTCAACTTTGCTATCATCTTAATAGAGAGGGAAAGGGATCGTTATGTTTTACTCATATTATTTTTTGCTCATGTTTCTCCAGATCTTCCTCTCTATCTATTTGTGCCTCTATATGGGGGTGAATGGTTAACACCAGATTCTCAACTCTAACCCTGAGTCTTTATGCTGGAGAAGAGGAAACAGAGGAAACTACTCCAATGCTTCCTGAGGCCAGAGAATGTCTTGTTTATTTTGGTATACTACCCAGGGCCTGGCATGGTACCCTACACAGAACAGCTTCTTTGCTTTAGTTCCTATTTTCCACTAGTCAAAATGCTGGGCATTTGGGTTATTCATTCTGAGATTACTGAAGCTCACCATGGAAAGGTGATTTTTGTATTTTTTTCAACCAACGAGAAATTAGACCTGAAGAGATTTCTTGAACTTCAAGGTCTTTTGCTAGAAAGGCATTTGCTGTCATTCCTTTTTGATTTCTAGGATCCTAGATTTAGATCTGGAAGGGACCTCAGGTGCTATCTTGCATACTCTTCCTCATTTTGCAGATGAGAAAATTCAGGATGAATGACTTTCGCAAGGTCACGAAGGAAATGTGAGAGATGGGATTTGAACTCAGGGCTTCTGACTCTAGACCTAGTGTTCTTTTTGACCTCGGTACCAACAATCTACTAGTGTCATGCCAGTCATGAAACATGGCATCATAGACCATAGACTGAGTGCTGGAACAGACTTTAGACACCATCTAGTCCAGGGATTCTTAACCTGGGGAGAAGGGGTGTCCATCAACTTGTTTAATTTTGAATATTTTAATGGCTGTATTTCAATAAAATTGGTCTCCTTTGAAGTCTTATGGATTTAATTTCATGTATTGAAAACATGGCAGCTGGGTGGTGCAGGGGATAGAGTTCTGGGCTTGGAATCAGGAAGACTCATTTTCATTAGTTCAAATCTGGTCTCAGACATTTACTAGTTGTGTGACCCTGGGCAAGTCACTGAACCCTGTTTGCCTCAGTTTCCTCATCTGTAAAAATGAGCTGGAGAAGGATGTGGTAAACCACTCCAGTATCTTTGCCAAGAAAACCCCAAATGGGGTTACAAAGAGTTGAACACGATTGAAATAACTGAACAACAACAAACATTGAAAACATTATTCAGAGGTGTCCATAGGTTTCACCAGACCACCAAAATGGTCCATGACACACAAGCTAAGAACAGTCTAGTCCACTTCCCCCATTATACAGACAAGGAAAGTGAGACCAAGAGAAGTTAAGTGACTTCCCCAAGATCACGCAAGTAGTGTGTAGCAGAGCCAGGATTTGAACCCAGGTCTTCTGACCGTAAAGTCAACACTTCTCCCACTGTACTATGCTGTCTTAAAAGTGAGGAACAGACTATTGTTGCATTCCTATTGAGTGGAAGTTAGGGTTAGGGAGGAGATGATCATAAATCTAGAGTTGGAAGTCAGCTCAAAGGCTATCTGGTCCAACCTCTTTTTTTATACATGAAGAAATGAAGGCCAAGAGGAGTCAAGTGACACGCTCAAAATCACACAAGAAGTAAATGACAGAGACAGGATTTGAACCCAAGTCCTTTGACTCCTTTGTACTGTACCAGGGTGCCTCCTTGAAAGTTTACAAGGTCATAGAATCATAGCTTTAAAGTTGGAAGCCATCAAGCCTCTCATCCTATAGATAAGGAGAGGCGGAGAGAGGTGAAATCATTTAGAATCATGGCCTTAGAGCTAGAAGGGTCCTCAGAGGTCATCTATTTCAACCCCCTCACTTTACAGGTGAAGAAACTGAAGCCCAGAGAGGGGCAGTGACTTGTAGGTCATGTAGCTAGGAAATAGCCAAGTATGGGTTTGAACCTATGTCTTGATTCCAAATCCAGTGTTCTTTTCACTCAAGTTTCAGGTGACAGCTAAGAGGATTGCCTCATTGTCATTTACCCAATGCCTTCATCAACAAGTCTGAGCTTTGAGTTGACTTTGGCACTGAATCAATAGCCAGGGAAGAGAATGGAGGGCAGAAGTCAGACATTTTAGGGAATCTTTAGATTGGGAATGAACCAGTAGCATTCTATTTGAGGGAGATCCCGAAAGGCTTTCTTTAATTGCAGAAACGCTTCAAGGCAATGGCTCCATCCTGTGGTATTAAAATGATCAGAAGAACCGAGTGTAAGGACTGTACTTTGTAATTGCTTGGGTTTCTTCAAAGGTGTTTGCGTCCTAGGGGCAAGTGAAGAGGGAACTTGACTTTCTTCTGATTATAAGGTCATCCCTTGACTCGCCTTTATCTGCTTTGAGAGTTTTGGACAGAAGTCTGTTTTAATGGCAGCTGCGGGGATTGACTGATTTCATCCAATTCTTTCATTCACTTCCTTTCCTTGGTCACACCTGGTCATCTTTGCAACTCCATTCAAGGAATTCTGGATCTTTAATGAAT
Organism: Vombatus ursinus; assembly: GCF_900497805.2. Classification (NCBI taxonomy): domain Eukaryota; kingdom Metazoa; phylum Chordata; class Mammalia; order Diprotodontia; family Vombatidae; genus Vombatus; species Vombatus ursinus. The sequence continues at coordinate 1,325,361 of NW_020951112.1, read as the reverse complement.
CACAGAGGATTGGTAAGGGGGTTTCTGAAGCAGGAGGCCATAGAAGAAGAGGTCTTGGCTTTTTCTTGAAGTAACTTGTCCAAGGTCATTGAGATAGCAGCAGAATTAAGATTTGAACTCAGTCTTCTGACTCTGAATTCTCCTTTCACTGCCATACTACTTCCCTGTAATACTGTTGTCTTGGTATTTTGGAGGCTAGGGAGAGGGTAGGGACTAGATCTGATATTTCATTGGTATTAGGAACTCCAGAGTAAGGAAATTCCTTCTGCCCATGCAGGTTATCACTTTCTCTGCAAGTCATGGTCATAGAGAATTGACTAGAACACTGAGCAGTTATGTTACTAGTTCAGGGTTACTCAGACAGTATGTGTCAAAGGTAGGATTTACACTCACATCTTCCTGATTCCAAGTCAACTACTCTGTCATGCTGCCTCTGAGTTTAATTTTGGAACTTTTAAGTAAGCCTTGATATGGACTCCCCATTGCTAGGGGCTTTGACCTCACTCTTCAGAGCAGATACAACTTAAACTCTCTCTTTTTCATGGAGTAAAATCTTCCATGATTTAAAACCCAGAATCTCTTATTCTTGTGTGTGTGTGTGTGTGTGTGTGTGTGTGTGTGTGTGTGTGTGTGTTTATATGCATGTATGCATGTGCTGTGTAATTCAAGGAGATGAGACCAGAAGGCCCTGGGACATTGCTTCTCCCCTAATTTCACCCCAGTTTAAAGTACAAGAGGCAGGCTACCTCATTGGTCATTGGACCAAGTCATGCCTCAGACAGGGGATTGAAGCTCTTGAAGCTTTTCCAATCCCGAGATCCCATAATTCTCTAAACTGTTGCCATTACCCTCTGGGGGAGTTTGACCCTCACTAGGATTGGGAAATGAACCATGTCGGGGAAGGGACCTGTGAGCATTCATAGACGGTTCTGTTCAAATGCTCGCTAATTTTTAACTCAGCTTTTGAGTGCCCAAACCATAATGGAAGCAAGCTTGCTAATGTCAAACTTTGGAAGTATTCCTAAAAAGGACTTGAAAAAATCCCTCCTTTTAGTTCCTTTCATTCTTAAGCCATCATTATAGCTGTGCTTCACCTGCCTACTTTTTCTATTTCTAGTCTTTTTCCTTCTTGTATCTGCCTTTGGACTTGCTCTGACATATTTCCCTTCTCTCCAAATACTTGTTTTTTTCCACGTCTTGTCCTACCCAAGGTTGCCTTTTTTCTCATTTCATTATGTGTGCCATCTATTGCCACAACACTTTTCTTCTTGGTTTTCTACAGCGCTTCCTGATTTTCTGTTTCTTTCTCATAGTCCTTGCCTCTGTCTGTTTATTCCTTCTCTCCATTTTCCTGTTTTTTCCTCTGTGTTCAGTATTTCTATCTGCAGTCTCCCTCCTCTGCTTTTTCTTCTTTCCTCTGCTCTGCTGTCTCTCTTCTCTTCCCTTATTCTGCTCCCCTCCTGGGGGTTTCTCTGGCCCACCTTTCCTCCTCCTCTCAGCCTTCGTTCTCCTGTTGGTGGATGGGGGCTGATACTGCAAATATCACAAAAATAATTTCATTCAGAACAGATGGTTCCTGTGGTGCTGTTGATGACAGGGCTTCTGGGCCAGCCTATGGTCACTGAGCTTCATGGGTTGGGAGACTGAGTCTAGGGACTGTCTTTCATAATTGCCTGTGGTCCCAACACAGGTAAGCAAAAGCAAAAAGCATTTTTCCTATCCTCCCCTTTGTTCTCTAATTTAACACCTGGATTTTGGAGCTCGTAATCCTGAGCCAATTGTGCCCCCCATCAGATTGGGTTCAGTTTCATTCTCCTATTTATGTTGTAAAGATAAGAAGGGAAAGGAGATAGATACTCCCTCGTCCTCCTCCATTTCTGAAAAATTCACAATCATGTTCATGCAGTGAGCACCTCTTGATCATTTGATCCCAGATTCATTCAGAAACCAGTAGAAGGTACTCTCTCATTGCACATTGGCAGTATAAGACCTTCCCTCTATGCAGCTGGACAAGACATTTACCCAGAAGGAGAGGGGAGGGGATTCGATTTAGAACCCATTTGGGTACCCTTAAATTCCTAACTCTCTCTTTGGGCTTTGAACTGGGAGCTTTACATGCTGATGGTGGCCAAGGACCGGTCACATGTGTCACTGTGCTTAATGTAGGCTTTTGCAGAATGATGCCATTAGTTAAAACACATGCTGGCTGTTTTTTTTTTTAAAACAAGAAATCTTGAGGAGATCCAAAAGAGATCCCTTTGCTTCAATTTCTCCTGGCCTTTCTTTCTCCCCTTGTTTTCCTTATTCTCAGCTCTTTCCCTGACACCAATTGTCTCTCTCTTACTCTTCTACACATTCCAGCCCAAAAAATAAAAGATGATTCAAATTATATTACATTGTTTTCATCCCAAAGACAAGTCTTAGAAGACTTGCTCACAGCCTATATCCCAGAAAGAAAATCCTTCCATGGTTCTATCATGGCAGCCATTTCCTTTAAATAAAGTAGAAATTTTGATTTGGCATCTCTATATGAGAGGCAAGGAGGCAGAATGGGTAGAGAGAGCTGACGTTGGAGTCAGGAAGACCTGGGTTCAAGCCATGCCTCTAACGTATATAGGCTGTGTGACCCTGGTCAAGTCACTTAGCCTCTAGGTCAGTGGTGTCAAACTCGAACACAAACAGGGCCACTAAATCATACATAAAGATGCCTGTGGGCTGCATATTGACTTAGAAAACCACATATTAACACTATCTATGTTCTATTGTATTTTTATTTATTTTTATTAAATATTTCCCAGTTGCATGTTAATCTGGTTCCTGCCACTCTGTGGGGTGCTGGGGGGGTAAGGAGGCTTCAGGTTTCACACCTCTGCTTTAGGCAACTCTGCCACTGTAACTTCCAGAGGAAGTGCTGACTTATATTGATGGAGAAACTTTCCTCACCTGGGAGTTCCCTATGCAAATGAAATCACAGGTCCAATCCCTACTTCTATCACCTATTTCAGTGTAAACACAGAGAATTCCTCTTTCAGAATGATTTGTCTTTCTAGATCAGAGTGCTCATGACCTCTAATAATAGTCCTTTGATAGCCCTGGTTTGAAGTTAAAATCATGAAAAAAAAAATTAATGATTAAAATGGGGACATGATTAAGAAAGATAAGCCTAGAACATAGGTTAATACTAATAATTAATTTTAATAGGAGGGTAAGATACTTGTTAAACCATTATCTTATTTTTTCTTTTTTTGGAGGCAGTCAAGGTTAAGTGACTTGCCCAGGGTCACACAGCTAGTAAGTGTTTGAGTCTGGATTTGAACTCAGGTCCTTCTGATTCCATGGCCAGTGGTGCTCTATCCAGCTGCCTCTAAACCATTCTCTATAATTAATATTGGTTGATTACTGAGTATACTAATTTTTAAAAGGCACATGATCTAAAAATTGCACTGGGTGCACAATCAGTGAATAATTAATTAATGTTATTAATTAATACTACTTTTCCTGGGGGGATAAAATACTAGTTTAACAATTTTCCTCAATTAATGGTGATTAACAAATGATTGTAATGCTTTTTAAAAAAGATATATGATTTAAAAGTATCTGGCACACAGTTAGTAATTAATGTTATTAATTAATAATAATTTTCTGGGGGATAAACCACTTGTTTAACAATTTTCCATGTTTAACAATGCTTATTGCAATGCTTTTAAAAAAGATACATGACTCAAAAGTACCTGGCACACAGTTAATAATTAATAATAATTATTTTCCTAGAAGAAATAAGATACATAATCTATAATTAATTAATTATTAATAATGATTTAATTAACACTATTAATGAATACTTGTTATTTTCCTAGGGGAAAGAAGATACTTGTTTCACCATTCTCTATAATTAATAATGACTAATTAGTGATTATGATGATTTTAAAAGGTACATGATTAAGAAGATATGCCTGGCACTGAGCAGGTGCTTAAAAAATTCTTGTAGATTGATTGATTAGGGGAACAAGGTAGAGAATTAAGTAAGCCTAAAGCTAACAGGACTGACAATCAGCTGGGGAGTTAAGGGCCTCTGATGAGGTGGGGGGGGGGATATTTCTGAAATATTCTGCTAGGTATGACATGGTACCCTTAACTGAAGCTTGCCTGTAAAGGCCACTACGACCTATGCTAGGGAGAGAAGGCTTCCTCTCATCCTAACCTACCTTTTGGGCTTTGGGCATATCGGTGTGGCGTTGGGCACGCACCGAGCGAGCTGACTTGGCTGGCTTAATTGGCGCACAGTACATCTCTAGCCGCCTCAGATCACAGCTCCGGAAGCAGCACTCATCCACGATCCCTGTGTGGTGTAAACGCCGACTGCTAGAGCCATACCCAGTGGGCTTGCCTGGATAAGACAAAGAAGAGAATGGTGTAGCCTTAGAACAGAACATATTTCTGCTTAAGGTAAAAAAAAAAAATAATGACGAACATTTCTATAGCATCTTAAGGTTTGCAAAATTCCTTACCTGAATTATCTCATTTTACCCTCACAACAGCCCTGTGAAATCAGTGCTATTACTAGCCCCATTTTACAGGTGGGGAAACTGAAGCTGAGGGGTGAAGTGACTTGCCGAGAGTCATACTGCTAGTAAACGTCAGAGGCAGTAATGAAAGTCAGACCTTCTTTGAGACAAACTACAACGTTTTCAACCTTAATTCCTAATTTTTCTTGTTACATAGTTAATTCGGTTCAAAAGAGCAGTTATTCTACATTTAAACTAGGAAATGAGAATTTTGGTCCATCTGTCTGTTAATTCATTCAACACATATTGACTGGATAAAGCCTTATGCTGGGTATCAAGGTGGAGTGTCCAAAGTCCATTATGCACCATCCTCATTTAGGAAGTCATAATGATGTCCTTTAAGAAAAATGGTGACCTATATTTTATAGGTGAAGGAGCTCCCAGGGTGGAAATTCCCTTCACTGATATAGATCAGCAACTTCTCCGTTTTAGAGATTTGCCTGAGAAATTCAGTGACTTGCTCCCAGTCATATAGTTATTAAGTGTCAGAGGCAAGGTTATATACAGGTCTTCCTTCAACACATTACACTAGAAAGAATACTGGCTTTGGAATCAACGGACCTGGTTTAAAATGCCACCATGGTCACTTACTACTGGTGTGAACTTGGCCAAGTTACTTAATTTCTCCAGGCTTCAATCTTTTCTTTGTAAAATAAATGGGTTGGAAGAGGTGACCTCTAAAAGCCATTCAGTTCCAGATCTGTGCTCCCCTATTTATTATTCCCTGCTGCCTTGAGTTTGGGGATAGTTTTCCCCACCCTAGGGAAGTTAAGACACTTGTTAAGCCTCTCTCCATATTTACATCCAACTTGTCTCTTTCTCTCAGTTCCCACCACCACCTGCCCCTTTGCTCACATGTCTCCATCAACTTTAGGACCAAAATATTTCCCAGGGTTAAGATGGTGGACAAGACAGGTTGGCTGTGGGGCTCAGGACAGCTGGGAGATTGTAACTCAGCATGGCTGTGTTTGTGGCAGCCCTGGGAGAGCAATATTGCTTTCTTTCTGAGAGCGAATCTGGGAGGTGGCCCCCTCTCTACTGTCGGGGAGAGGCAGGGCAGCTGGCCCTCCTCTCTGTCTCCGTGGTTTTCTTTGCTGGTGTTAGATCCACTCTGTCTCGTTGCTTTAGCAGGCGGCTTTACCCTCAGCTGAGAATCAACTGGCCCCCTGAGCTCTGTAAACAACGTTTTTTGTTTTGTTTTGTTTTATAATCTTTTCCAGAGACCATAAATTGGAGGAGAGGGGAAAACAAGCTCACGTGGTCCTCAGCAATTCACAGAGGACATCCATAGGCATTTTTTTTTCTTTGCTAAGTTACTGGACATTTCAGGAGGCCAAAGGAGTCAGGCCGCCAAGAATAGATGCTAAACTCTGGTTTCCTTTCAGAAAAGATGAAAACGTGGAGGAGAATACAGGAAGTTTTTCACTCCCACTGCCTTAGAATGCATAAAGGGCGATACTTGCTGGGGACTGGAGGGCTGGGGAAATAAATACTCTTTACAAGATGTGACAAGGAGTTTGTTTTGATCAAGAGAGATCTGGCAATGCAGGGTGGGACCCAGAAGCTTTCTAGATTGGCCACTGCAGTGGAAGCATTTTCTTTAGGATCATAGATTTAGGGCTAGAAGTGATCTTAATTAACATCCCTCTAGCCCACTCCCTTCATTTTTCATCTGGGGAAATCAAGGCCCAGAGAGTGGCAGTGACTTGTCCAAGGTCATACAGTCACATGCATGTGGCAGAGCTGGGCACTGGAAGGGGAGTGACACAGAGTCCACGTGCCACTGGCTTGGTGCCTTTTCTTTTTTTTTTTTTTTTTCAGATCTGGCATATATGCCTGAGCTTCCTTCCAGTAGAGGAAGTTGCCAACTCTCATCTGTGGTTATTATCTCTTCCTGATGGTATTATCAACCTTTTATAACCGAGAGCACAGAGACTCAGAAAAGTTGTTGCTGTCCCACAATCACACAGCCTCAGTATGCTTCAGTGACAGGACGAACCTAAAGCTTGGTCCCTTGGGTAAATGCATCATTCATCTGTAGGTTGGGAGGGGATATGTATGATGACTTTGAATCTCTTCTAATTTAATGAGTTTGGAGACCCCATGGTTTCTACTCGAGTTCTAATTCGTGCTGTTTGCATTAAAGAATCACTGCAAAGCTCTTCTCAGTGCTTGGTAGGGGGGTCATTTAGATGGAAGTTCTGCATGCTGAATTTGGGTTTCCAGCCTCATCCCTTTCCCTCCCTCCAGGGCTTACACAAGGAAACTTGTTGCTGTAGGCTAAAACAGGAAACCCGATGCAAAGGCTGTGAAGCAAAATGCTGAAACTTCTGCCTTAAAAGAAACTGGTTTCTCGAAGAGCCCCGAAATATGAGCCTCTGCAGTGAATGACTGATTTTCAGAAGAGATGATCCTGGCTGTAGCTGGTTTTAAAAGACCCCTTTCTGTCCTTCATGCTGGTAAAGTTGCTGCATCTCTATTATTAGGCATAACATTGACAAGAGCACCATTGTGGGGCATATTCTCCAGTGCTATCCCTTAAAATCAGCCATTAGAGAATTTCTCATTTCTATACCTAGCCATAATAGCAAGTTAACGTTTATATGGCACTCTCTATGTCCCAGGCACCGGGCTAAGTAAGCACTTTACGTTTATTATCCCATTTGATCCTCACAACAACCCTGGGAGGTAGGGGGTATTATTATCTCCATTTTACAGAAGAGGAAACTGAGGCAAACAGAGGTTAAGTGACTTGCCCAGGGTCCCACAGCTAGTAAGTGTCTGAGGCTGGATTTGAACTCAGGTCTTCTTGACTCCTGGCCCGGTGCTTTATCCATTACACCACCTTGCTGCCTAGCCACAAGAAGCAGTATGTAATAGTGGATAGAGAGATGACCTTAGAGCCAAGAAGAACTGGGTTCAAGCCCCATTTCTGGCCCATACTGACCCCTGTCTGGCAAGTTGTTTAACCTCATTGACTGGGAAGGTGCCAGATTGCACCAGGAGAGGTAGCTTCCTCCCATAGGAGTTCTCTTTCAATGAAATCACAGGCTCAGTGTCCTTACTTAGCCAAATAAGCCAGCTCCCTCAGGCCACTGCCATCATTTTGGATGTCAGATTAGTTATGGAAAGAAATATGCACCTGGTGACTGGAGCTGTCCAAAAGGGAAGAAGGCTTCTTTGGGAGGTAGGGGGTTCCTCTGGAATGGATCTCTTGGAGCATAGGCTGCATAGTGAAACTTGATACATATAATTTCCCTTCCTTACACTCTGGTCCTTCTAGACTGACCTTCTTGCTGACCCTTACACAACACTTCATCTATCATCTCTGTTCCTTTGCACTGGCTGTCCCTCACACTTGGAATACACTCCTTCTTCATCTCCGCCTCTTCAATTCTTTTGTTTCCTTCAGAACTCAGCTCTGGCACTGCCTTCTACACAGACCCCTTCCCAGCATGCCTGTTCCCCTAGAGGCTAACGCCTTCTCATCTCAGGTTACCCTGAACATGTCTCGTGAACACTCATTTATGTTTATTTTGTCTCTCTCTTTAGACTATAAACTTCTTGAAGATAGGGCCTGTTTTCACTTTTTCTTTTTTCTCTAGTGCTTAGCACATAGTAACTGCTTACTAAATGCCTCTTCACTGAAAAAAAAAAAGCTTTCCTGATTCCCCAATTGCTGGTACTTCCCCCCCCCCCATAGACTCCTGAAAATTACCTGGCATTTATTTTGTGTGCACTTATACATGTTATCCCAAAAGTCTTCATGCACGCGCGTACACACACACACACACACACACACACACACAATGTCTCTCTCCCTAGCTTCGACTTCCTTGTAGGGACTCAATATTCCTGAGTCCAATTTAGCTCCTTGGATTTAGTTGCCCCATGAATTCTGACTAGACCTGGCACAATACTACTGTCTCAGATCATGATCTAGACCATGCCCTCTTTCCTGGAGTGGATTCTTTCCCTGGTGCCACGTTGATTGTCTGTTAATTAACAGCACCTCTGGTTCTGCCCTCTTCCTTGGGGGTAGTGGTTGAGCAGATATCATAATGCGGGTTTTGAAAATAATGTACTACATCAGTGTAGAAAATGAGATGTTCTCAAATGATTCATCTCTCCTTGCCTCTCCTCTCATCTCCTCTCTCTTCCTCTTCTCTCTCCTCCTCTCCTTTTCTTTCTTTTCCTCCTTTGTCCTGTCCACTTCAGATAAAACTTTTTTCTTTCTCTGTGTTGATGATTTCCCCGAGAAAACTAACCATACCAATGTTATCCAAAAAGCTGAAACTTGCATGCTAATGAATCTCAATTTCATTGTTCCTTTGATTGTCTGTCTAAAAGAGGAAATTAATTACATTGTTGGGGTCTTAGCTTACAAGTATTGGTGCTAACAGCTTGCTAGTTTTAGTCTATAGACAAACTGGCAAAAAGGGAGCATGGTATGATGGATAGAGTGCTGGGATTGTCATCAAGAAGACCTGAGTTCAAATTCTGGATCTGCTCCTTCTCATTTGTGTAACTTTGGGCCAGTCACTTAATCTCTGCAGGCCTCCATTTTCCCATCTGTAAAATGAGGAAGTTAGACCAGATGACCCATGAGGTCTCTTCCAGCTCTAAATCAACAATTCTGGGAAGCATGAGACACGTGAAAATCTCCTTTGACGGAGAGCGTTCCTAGGTCAGGATTGCCCCACACTGACAAAACCAAAGCTCCTTCCTAGACTTTGTATATGCATTCAAAGAGTGACAAGCAGTTGGCACAAAGTGGCAAACTCATTAGAAGTTGCCCTCCTGCCTCAGTCCTAAAAATTTCTATCTTTAGGCTAAAATCAAAGGAAGCCAAGAAGACTGTATGTCCCACCAACCTCAGACATATATCTCCCCCTTCTCAATCATGTTACAAAATGTCTCTCACCAGTAAGTAAGCACCAATAACATTGAGTTCAGCAGGTGATGATTGGTGTACAAACAGATGTTCCCAATCCCATTTTCTGCCGTGTCACATTTTATCTAGTACAGTCTTGACTTTGGGGCCATATAACAATTCCCCCCTCCATTTTCCTCAACTATTAAGTAATTTGAATAAATTATTTTAAAATTTTAGAAATTTCTCTGTCCCCTTTCTACTCTCTCTCTCTCTTTTATTGTACTACCAGCAAACATTTTTAGGACAAAAGGAAAAAAAAAATCACTAGCTTTTAGTAAGATCACAACAAATACAGGCTTAGGTTACTCTTGATCTCTGGCTTCCTGTTTAAGTACATGTGGTCCCAGGGTACAGCCCAGACACAGAAGGGCCTGTACTCTTCTTTTCAGACTTTTATGGGTGCTGTTTAGTCTTACATTATCACCATTTCTGAATGTATTTCTCCTACCCCAGCATGGTCTAAAACAGTCATATAGAGCCAACCAGCACAGTGATCACATCTGATGGCATATGCTGCTTTCCACCCCTAGAGTCCCTCACCTCCTTCCCAACAGAAGGAAGGTATGGTGCATACCTTCCTTGGTAACATGAGTATGATCATCTGGTGTTTCCTGGACCTACAATTCTTAAAATTTGTTCTTTGACAGCATAACTAGTAATTGGTTGCTTTTTGGAGTTGTTTTCATTTACATTATTGACAAACTACATTTAGTCTAGGCGATCCTGAGATGTATTTGTCAAGGAAACAGCAACATTGCAGATACAAAATGGGAAAGGTATATGTCCATGAATCATTCGGGCAGTTACAGAAGTCCACCTTTCTTTATTGCTTTTGTATTATCTTATAGAACACTAGACAAACGTGTTAATGAATAGAAACAACAAAAGTATTTGGGGGGAAGTGTTCTAGAATGTTTGGAACTTATGTATGCTTGGTCTCAGAGTAGCTAAGTTACTGCCTCCCCTTGCTCCCTTCCCCTTTGCTTTCTCATTGGTAAAATAAGAGATTGAGGTAGAGGATTCCCAAATTCCTTTCAACAAAATTCAATTCAGTAAACATTTGAGTACCTACTATGTGCAAAGCACAATTCAGGGTAATGGGGATATAAATCCATCCATGGTAGATTTATTAAGCTTTTACTAGGTATAAGGTGGGACAGTTACGTGGCACAGTGGCTAGTGCATTGAATTTGGAGTCAGGAAGACCCAAGTTCAAATCCAGCCTTAGAAACTTCTTGGCTGTGTGATCTTGGGCAAGTCACTTAACCTCTGTTTGCCACTGGAGGAGGAAATGGCAAACCACTCCAGCATCTTGGCCAAGAAAAACCCACGTAGAGGTTCACGGGGTCATAAAGAGCCAGACAGGACTGAAACAATGGAACAACAAAGTGTAAGGCACCATTCTAGGTGTTCAAGAGGGAATTGATAAAAGGTTTAATTGGGGTAATGCAGAAGTATGGCTCTGGGGCCCCCAGGGGTCCCGGAGACCCTTTCAGGGGGTCCACCGGGTCAAAGCTTATTTTCATAATAATACTAAGTCAGTTCAATGTCTAATATACTGTTTTGATAGACATAACTCACATAAAGAAAAGCTCTTTGGAGGATCCTCAATAATTTTGATCATGTAATGGGATCTTGAGATAAATATTTTAAGAATTGTAGCTCCAGGAAACACCAGATGATCATACTCATGTTACCAAGCCAGATCAGTACTTTCTCAGCAACTTAGAGTCACAAAAGTAGCCCAGTGGCACTGAAGGGTTATTTTACTTAGCCAGAGTCACACAGCACGCCTTGTACCTAGGCCTTCATGGATCTCAGACCAGCTCTCTAACCACTATGCAATGCTGCCTCTCTGTTAGTTGGTAGGGATACAAGGACCAAAAAAATGAAATAACCCTTGCCTTTAAGAAGCTTGCATTCTCCTGAGGAGAATAACAGCACCCACACAGATAAGTAAATAAAAAGTATAGAGAAAACAACGCAAATTCAATTCCAGGGAGAGAGATCATTGGCAACTGGGATGAATGTACAAAGGCCTGATGTTTGTGCTACCAGAGTTATGATCTGAGGGAAGCCTGGGACTCCTCAAGGTGGAGGTGGAGATGGAGAAGGGAGCCCATTCTGGATCTAGTAGAGAGCTTGTACAAAGTCTCAGAGGTGGGAGATTTTGTATGAGAGACTAATTATAGGCAACTTGAAATGTTAGCCTGAGGAGCCTGTGGTTTATCCTCTGGGCAGTTGGAGAGTTCCTTACGTAACCGTATGAATAAGTATTAGAACACTCTATTTGAACCAAGAATCAAAGAGTCAAACATTCCTTTGCAATGGAAACACATCATCCTTTACTAGTTTGGCTTTAAATACTGATTACCTCTGCTTGTTGGGGGCAGTGCATTAGATGGAGAATGTCCATGGTTGTCCTCTCTAGTCATGGTGACATCATTCCAAAAGTCCCAGCCTCTTGTCATGTTGGGATGAGGCACAGTGTTGTGTGGGTGTATAGATGTGAAGTTGAGGCATTTAAGTTCAAAGCCCAGCTTTGTCCCTTGTTGCCTTTGTGAGTTGAGCAAAACGCTTAGCTTCTCTGGGCCTCAATTTGCTTATCTGTAAAATGGGTGGGGATAAACTCTGACCTCTGAGATCTAATTCTCTGATTCTTTAATCCTATTATCCTTTTCTGAAGCTCAGTTTCCTCATATAAAATACGAGGAGGTTGGACTGGATGACCTCAAGGGTCCCTTCCAGTTTAAATCCAGGCTCCTATGAACAAAGTTCTTGTAATTACTCACACTTTAGAATGATGCTTGTGGAGAGAAGCACATTAACTATCCATAGAATCCCTGTTACTGCTGTTCATTGGTATCCTTTGGATTCTCTCTTTCCCTTCCCTTCCTTCCTTCCCTCCTTCCCTCCTTCCTTCCTTTTTTCCTTCCTTCTTTCCTTCCTTCCTTCCTTTCTCTTTCTTTCCCTCTCTCCCTTCCTTTTTCTCTCTTCATTCCTTCCTCCCTCCTTCCCTTCCCTTCCCTTCCTTCCTTCCTTTTATTCATTTTGCTCTCTATAGATCTCCAAACATATAAATCAAGGATTATTTGGTAGGATATCTGACTACCACTTTAACTCATCCTTTGAACACACCATGAGCATACATAGTGTTTAGTCACAGAGCACAGCTCTTTTTCTGAGTGTTGGCCAACGTACAGAATTCCAATGGTTAAACAGCTGGCTTCTATAATAACAGCACTTCCCTTTAAATAATTCATGGCCAGTGAAGTAATTTAATACTTTTCAGAGCTAACTCACTGGTTACAAGGATGGGAGGCAGAATTGTGGCATCATCAAACCCACAATAATTAGCTGACTTTCCTCATTCTACCCAGGTCTGTTCTCCTCTGGCCTAGAGCAAAGAGGGACATGGAGATCTCACCTGTGGCTAGTGCTAACAAAGCAATCTTGGTTGAGCAAGGGCACCTTTACTAAGATGCTGTGTAAGCTATGGATAGATTTAGGCTTCGGCCATATTGATGGAAGTATAGTTGGGACATAGGGCCTTGAGTTAAAATTCCTTTGAAATCCCCTCTCTACTCAACTGGATGGCCTTTCTTTAAAAAAAATCTCAGCAGTGAAAAGTAACTTTTCAGCAAGTCATTTATCCTCTGATGAGTTTCCTCATCTGTAAAAGACAGTATTGGACTAGATCACCTCTAAGTCCCCTTCCAGCCCCAGATTTATGATCCTATGATTCCATGGCATGGACTCAGGCTTGCAGAGTAACGGATTTGGAATAAGATGCCATGGGACCAAGTGTTGGTGCTGCCACTCACTGCCTGTCGGACTGGGGGCTAGTCACTTGTCTCCTTGAATTTTCACTTTAATCTCTATAAAAGGTGATATCATACTTATACTATTGACCCTTAAGCATTGTTGCAAGAAAGAATTTTGTAAATATGATCTGTTGCAATGATTAGTATGCCTTCAACATCTGGAGTTTTGGAAAGAGGAAGTATTGGCTTAAATTTATAAGCTTCTAAGTGATAATTTTAAAAATCCATGACCATTAATAGTCTACAAATGGGGATAAATTCTGTCTGAACTTCCGTGATTTAAACTGACCATCTTAGAAAGCAAAACAAAAAAGTCAGATTTGCACACTAGGCTTTGGGGAGAAATCGCCAAGAAATTCTTAATGACCGATATCAATGGAGGTGCTCAATGGTACTCTCCTTGTGTAGCCCAGGGATTTGTCCCTGGCTCTATGCTATTCAACTTTTTCATCAGTGTCTTGGATGAAAACATAGATTCGATTTGTAGATAAAGCAATGCTGGGAAGAATGACAACTACATTGAATGCCAGCATAAGAATCCAGAAATATCTCAACAGGCTTGAATGGTCACATCTATTGAGGTGGACTTTAATAACGGATGGCTTTCTGCGCTGGGAGAAAAGAAAGGAAGTGATGCAAGGGGAATTTTAGGTGATGTAAAAAATATAACATTTAGTGGTAAAAAAGATGATTTTTAATAGGATTCATTGACCCTATACTTTGAGTTAAAATGATGAACTCTGATTCTCTCTCTCTCTCTTCCTTTCTCTATCTCTCTCCTCTTGATCTCTGTCTTCCCCCTTTTCTCCCCCCTTCTCTCTCTTCCTTCTTCCCCCTTCTTTACCTCCATTCCTCTCTCATTGTCTCTTACCCTACTCTTTCTTCTCTCTATTTCTGTCTCTGTCTTTCCCCACTAGCTCCACCCTCCCATCTTCTATACTGAAAAGTGAAAGACCTCACTGTTTTCTAAGAACTGAGAGTCCTGAATTCAGCTAAGGGCACTGTGATTTGGTTCCTGAAAATCTATCAACTTTAGGTATTGATTTAACCCTTGGCCCATGTTAATTTTTAATTGGAGAGAATATTTGCCAAGGCAGCAGTGTCTGTTAATTGGATGAGGATATATATTTTTTCCCCTAGGAATCAACACTCTGTCACCCAACTGCTGAACCTTCAAAACTACAGAGCAACTACTCCTATTTCCCAATCAGGTCAAGGCAGAGTTTCTGTCTTGCAGAATTTTAAACGACTGATCAGAGAATCACAGAGTTGGAAGGGACCTCAGAGGGTCTAATCCCTACCTGACTAAGAACCCTCTCTAAAATATTGCCAGTAGCAATTTCATAGTCTCTGCCAAAAGCTTTCGAGGAAGGAGAACACACCACCTTCTGAAATAACCTATTCCATTTTTGGATGGCTCAAATTGTTAGGCAGTTTTCCCTTCCATGGACCCTGTTTCCTCTGCATCTTCCACCCATTCCTTCCAGTTTTTGCCTCCTACCTCCAAGCAAACAAATTTACTCCTGCTTCCATTAAATCATCCTTCAGAGACTCGAAAATAAAGAGCACCACCTTCTCTAAATCTTCTCTTTGCCAGGCTCAACGCTACTTATTTCTTTCAACCAGTCCTGGTATGGCATAGTTTTCAGTTTGATCAACCAGCTCTGTCTTGTGCCACTGACTAAAGCCCCCTGCCTTAGGGCACATAGGATCCATATAAAGGAATAATGACTAGTTATATGTTATCACAGTGAGGAAGGCAGCTGAACTGTGGGGCTGGCATGAGGAAACTGAGAACAGTAGCCTGGGGGCTTTCTCTCTGTCTTCAGACAGAAGAAGGAAGGCATGAGCAGCAGCTCTGAGTTGGTGTTTCAGGTTCATGCTGCTTCCACCACTGATTGTCCACGAATGAGGGAAAACAAGAGCTAGGCAAGACCTTTTGCAGTGGAATTGTAGCACCCACTGGTGTGCCTGGGTGGGTTTCTCTGCACATATATGTTTGTCTTCCTCTGTCTTGTCTGTGTCCCTTGCGACGTACCGTGTGCCAAACCATGCTGTAAGCTGCCTGAGGTCTTGGGCATGCTCCCCAAACACTTCCCTTTTCCCTTGGGTATGTCTTTGTTAGAGGTCAAGGAATTCTGAAATCAGAGGCTGGGGGACCACTCCCTAAACCCTTTCTCAATCTCTTGGGTATGCCTTTGTTATGGGACAAGGGATTCTTCCACCAGCAGTTGGGACTACTCCCTAAACTCTGCCCTATTCTCTTAGAGATGAAGGGATTCTGCAATCAGATTGCCAAGACCCTCACAGAATGGACAGACTCAATTCAAATCAACAAACATTTACTCAGCCTCGATTATGTACTAGGTATCTTGTCATAACATGACTTTGCAGAATGGTCCTCGCCTCACCCTCACTGGGTTGCCATTGACTTAACACCTCATTTCTCTTGGGAGGGCCTGCCTCAGTCAAGTGTGGTGGAAGACTCCACCCATCTATGTTTCCAAAGCCTGTGGCAATGAGGCAGAGAGCAAGGCCTTGGGCTGGATTAACTGGGGCTTCTGGAGAGGAAATATTATCATTTTAGGATCCTTTGGAGAAATAGGCTAACAAAAAGAGTGGGAGGCAACGTGATGTATTGCTTTAGACCAATACAATGCCCTGGAGGGCGAGAACTTTGCCAGGACAGCACAATTTACAAGCCTAGGTCAGATTCCAGGGCTTGAAAGTGATAGATACTGCCAACAAAATTATACTTTGGCAATAGAAATGCTTTGCTGGACAGAAATTCAGTTCTAAGAGGATGGCTTGGTTTATCAAGGTCTGAGATAAGATAATTAGATGCCAAGAGATCATTGTTACATTTTAATTCTTCTGGTAGAGCATGGGATATAAGGTAGCTACTAAAGAATAAAATAAAATCAAAAATCCCCTCTGTACTCTATAGAATATGCTGTGAAGAAAACGGTATGGTTGTTATTGATGTAAATTGGATGATACTGGATTTACTAATTATGCCAGACTAAATTTGAATCAGAGGCAATGTGGCATAGTGGGTAGAAAACCAGACCCAGAATCAGGAAGACCTGGCTTCGAGTTCTGACACTTGTTAGGTAGGTGACCACACTATTTATGAAGTGCTTATTTTGTGCCAGACACCTGTTCGGTGCTAGAGATTCAAAGAAAAAGCAAAAGCAGTTCTTGCCCTCAAGGAATTTCTGTTCTAATGGAGGAAACTACGAGTACAAGACTAGGTAGGTGTATACGGAATAGGACAAAGGTGAGCTTGATAAATTATAGACATGTTGCTGAGATCATTAGTGAAGGGAGTTTCCACTCTGGAAGTTCCAATTCTAGTGAAGTCACAGGTGTTGCTCATCCCTCCTAATCATACTTAATTTCAGTACCTTCCTTCTGCTAACTATTTTTCTATCCTCCATATAACTTGCTTTTTATATATTTGTTAGCATATTGTCTCCCCCATTAGACCGTAATCCCAGAGAGGGTAGAGGGACTGACTTTTGTCTCTTTTTTATATCACCAGTGCTTAGCACAGTGCCTGGCACACAGCGGGCATTTAATAAATGTTCATTGATTGATTGGATTGTCTCTGCTCCTTTTTGCTTCTACTTCCTCTCAAATTATGCACTGGTTAAAATGATTCATTTTATAGTCCTCAAGACATTAGATCTCACTTCCCTCTTTTGGCACAATGCCACTAGACCCTATTTGAAGGGCACCACACCTCAGACATTTGTTAATCGCCTACTGTCCACTAAATATACCTTGGAGGCAACTTTGGTGTAGTAGAAAGATCTCTCATTTTGGAACTAAAGGGAGAACATAGGAATTTCAACTTTGCCACTTTGTGACCTTGGGCAAATCACTTTTCTCTGGGCCTCAGTTTCCTCTTCTGCAATCTGAGCAAGTTGGCGCAGATGATCACTACAGCACCATCTGTCTCTAAATCTTAACATCTTTATTCTTTCTTCTCTTGTTCTTTCCTCCCACCCAATGGGGTTTCTTTTCTCTTCCCCTTTTGAATGATTTCAGAATCTTCTTGAATTCTGTCGTCACAAGTTCTGTGGAGAAACCTCCCCTGATCTCCCCAGATGAAAGTGTTTCATCTCTCTACAAATTTTCCACTGCAGGGAGGCAGAGGAGCAAAGTGGAAAGAGTAAAGATCTGGGCTAAAATCCTGCTCTCCTGATCACTACCTGTATGACCTTGAGCAAGTTATCTAACCTCTGTAGGCATTGGTTTCCTCACGTATAAAATGTGGTAGTAAAGAGAGTGGACTTTTTTGTAGCTTGAGATCTAGGATGCCCTTTGCTTGGGATTCTCCTTTGACCCTATCATTTACATTGAATTATCCTGTTTTTTGTGTGTGTAAACCTCATCTCTCCCGACTAAAATGTAAGCCTTCCATGGGAAAGGATTGGATCATTCATTTTAATCTTTGTGTCTCCAAGGTATAGCATGGTACCTTATATATCCATACACAATACATGTAGACATAATTGATTTGTATACAAGGTACTATGCTATATTGTACATACACAAAAACACACATACAGAGTTGTACTAACTTGGAATTTTAGAGTGTTGCCTTGGGAGCACTGAGAGGTTAGGTGATTTTCCCAGGGTCACTCAGCCAGTGAGCAGTAGATGTGGGATTTGAATCCAGCTTTTCCTGACACCAAGGACAGTTCATACTACATGTGCTATAAGTGCTAAGTGCTTCATATCTGTCTTTTGCCTTGCAATGTTTGTTGAATTGGGAATACCAATTCAAGGCATTTGTTAATGACCTCCATTATCTTTATCATACCCACTGTTGAAGCTTAGAACTAAAGAGGATTTGTCATCCTAAGGAGGATTGGTCATCACTGTGATGAATGCCCCCTTCTTACGACCATAGAACCCCTGAATGTCAAGAGTTAGAATTGGTCTTAGTAGTCATGTATTCTAGTCCTTCGTAGGAGAAAGAATTCCTGGAGTGAGATTGACCATACCATTTTCTCCTCTTAATTTATAACCCTGTCTGTAACAAGGATCAATTATGAACTGAGAACTTACAATGAATGAGAGAGAGAGAGAGAGAGACAGAGACAGAGACAGAGACAGAGACAGAGAGAGGATGAAGAAGGAGATGTTGGGGAAGCTTGTATCTGAACCTCTCTTGTCTCACTTTGGCAAAAGAGAGACTGTGACGAGAATTGGTAAGCCGATTCTGGCTCCAGACTCAAGATTAGAGCCACAATACCAATATCATCATCTATAATTACACTTGTTATTATTAGTTTACCCTTTCTGCATCTGGGAAGAAAAGCACCAGAGCCTGAACATAAGGCAGTAGTGAATAGGAGGGAACGCCCGTCTTCTGGTGCCACAAAGCAAAGAATGCGCCAAGTGTGTATTAAAACACATTTTCTTTATTTGCAGTTGCTCTCAAAAGTCTATCGTTTGCCTGTTCTTTGTGACTTGGCTCCAGCACAGCCTCTTGGGGCCCCCTCTCCATCTCAGCCTCCTTATCCTCCACGCTGTTGTATACCTGGAGTCTTTCCCAGGGGTGGGGTAGGACATGGTAGAGAAGGCAGGTGAGGGAGTGATGGTTGCCAGGGATTTTTTTTTTTCTCATTGGAGAGGGAGAGCGTCTGGAAGTAGGGAACCCAGTGGGTGAAGTATCCAGATCCCGCACCAACAAGCGCATTTGCCGGGAAGCTGAAGAGAAGGCAGATCTTGGCACAACCAGAGAAGAGGAAGTAGCTGGATTTATTGACAGATTGAACATGGGGAGAAAGAGGAAGGGAGGAATCAGAGATAATTATGGTTTTACATAATGTTGATACTGCATTTCGTGCACTTGTTATTGTGTTTTGGTTTTCTAGTTTGGCTGTTCTTTTTCCATCTGTCTGTAGAGAGGCTATAATTAAAAATATGTTCCTAGGGACGAGGACGGTGACCATAGCCCATGTCTAGGGAACAAAGGGGATAACCCCAAGCAACAGGGAAACTCAGCAATGAGGAAAATATGATGAGGTCAAGAAATCCCTTTTTTTCACAGATCATTGATTCAGAGACAGGAAGGACCTTAGAGGTCACCTTGACTAAACCCCCTGTTTTGTAGATGAAAACACTGAGGCCCAGAGCAGTTAAGGGACTGGCCTAGGATGACACAGTTGGAATAGGAGCAAGATAAATGATTGGAGAAGGATGCTAAGATCATAGCTTTAGAGGTGGAAGGGACCGTTGAGGATATCTTTTCTGTTCCTCTCATTTTACATTGGGGAAACTGAGGCTTAGAGAGATTAAAGGATTTGTCCAAAGTCAGATAGGAAGTGATAGAGCCAGGATATAGCTGAGGACCCATGACTCCAGATTCAGGGCTCTTTCCTCTACATCAGAGGTATCAGACTGCGGTCTAGTGTGTATGTGTATGTGTGTGTGTGTGTGTGTGTGTGTGTGTGTGTGTGTGTGTGTGTGTGTGGTAGGGAGGGCGGCAACATTCTTGAGTGTAGAGGAACCAGATTAAAATATAATTCGGAAATATTTAACAAAATAAACAAAAATACAACAGAACATAGATAATATTAACATGTCATTTTCTAAGTCAATATGCAGCCTGAAGGGAAATTTATATTCCTAGTGGTTGCTGTTCCTAATTGAGTTTTATGCTACTGCTTTCTACATCATACTGTATAAACATTTTTCAACATACTATAGACTCTGATAAATTATTCATGGTGGAAAATGGATGATGGAGGAAAAAAATGATGATGCTGTAGCCTGCACAAGTAGGGACCATCATTTTCCTCCAGGGACACAATGAATCCAGCTATGGTCTTTCTTTCATCAAATAGTCCTGCTTATTTTTCCAATCTCCCCAACCACATGTCTTCCACCATGAATAATGTGCATGCCTGGTTGCCCATTCAGACAATCCTCTGCTTACAGAGATAATCAGTAAGTGTTCTGTATTAGGGGCACAGAAGAGACAATTCAGGAACAGAATAGGTAGAGAGAGAAAAAAGGCAGGCCTAGCATCCAAGATTAAGTTTAGGTACTCACTGTTATTTCATGAGATGAAGAAAACAAATCCCTTAAGAGAGATGATGATGGGATATTTTGAGAGATAGAAAAGAAACTGCAGGAAGGCTATATTTTGAAAACTTGTCTCTAGAAAGTTTTGAAGATAATGATCTACACTGTTTTAGGCAATGTGGAGGGTTGGAAAATGTGTAGAAAAATCCTTTCTATGTCTATCTTAATTAAATATCCCTCTTCTGGCATCAAAAGTCACGGGCTCACAAAATTTTAGAAGGTGCCCTAGCAGCCATCCATATCTGGAAAGGAATTCCCTCTGCAACAGAGCTAACAAGTGGCCAACCTGCCTTTGACTGGAGACCCGCAACCTCCTGGGGGAACCCATTCCCTCTTTGCATATCTCATATTGTTAGGATGTTCTCTCTACTACTGACCCCAAATTGGCCTCTTTGTAACTTTTTCTCAATGCTCTTGGCTCTTCATTCCGGGGCCAAGCAGCACAAACTGAATCCCTTTTCCCCATGACTGTCCTTCAAATTCCTCCCTGACTCTTCTCATATATACCTTCAGCTCTTCCTCATATCACATGTCCTCAAGTTCCTTTACCATGCTAGCTGCTGAGCTAACCAGTGCCCTTAAACTATGGCACTCAAGATTTAAGAAGCATCTCCAAAATATGGGAAAGTTTCTCTTCTCACTGGTGGAATATTCCCTGCCCCCCCAAATTAAAGTGTTTGATTTCTTTAGCCCTCCATAGGCCAAACTTCAGTCCAGTGATTTCCTTATGACAACCTCTATAATCACAAGGTGAGAGTGGGGCCAGATCTCTGGATTCTTCATCCACTGTTCAATCGACCTGTTCAATTGTTCAATGAGGGAGGCGCCATCATTTTCCTCCCGAAATACAAGTCCAGCTATGGTTTTTCATCGAATGGTCTCTTGCTTATGTTGCCAGCCTCTCCACCCACATTTTTTCTACCAAGAACAACGTGCATGCCTGGTTGGCCAGCCAGATAATTGTCTGCTTATAGTGGCAATCAGTAAATTTTTTGAAGGTGGAGAGAATGTAAGTTTGTTGAAAGCTAGAAGTATTTATTGTTTTGTCTTGCATCGAATGCCGGTGCTGCTCAATCAACCACTGCCTAGCAAGTGCCCAGCTGTGCAGGGGTGGGGGACCTGTGGCCTGGAGGCCACATATGACCTTCTAGGTCCTTGGGTGTGGTCTTTTGATTGAGTCCAAGTTTTACAGAACAAATCTTTTCATTAAGGGGATTTGTTCTATGAAGTTTGGATTCAGTGAGAGGGCTGCACTTGAGGTCCTAGAGGGCCATATGTGGCTTTGAGGCTGCAGGTTCCCCACCTCTGCTAGCACATAGTAGGTTCTTAACAAATGCCCATTGAATGGCTGGATAGAAAAAACTCTAGAGCCTACCAAGTGACTTGAGTTATAGCAGGTGCTTAATAAATGCTTATTGAATGGAGGGAAGGAATGAATCCCAATGCTTAGCATTTTTGACACATATAGGCATTTGATGCTTATTGATCGACTGTTGATGGTTGAGGGTAGACCACTAAGCTGTGATGTTTCAGGCTATCCCTCTTCTCATTTTTCTTTAATTTCTCAAACCTGGGGACTATGGAGTTTTGGAGTTAAGATTTTTTTTTATCATTTCCCCTAAGGCTAGATTGCTTAGGTGACTGAGAGACTATGATAAGCTTCCCTTGAACTAGTATACCTGGAATTTCCATCCATTTTTGGATCACAGTAGAAACCCCAGGGTTAGTTGGCAATGTTTGTCACCAATCTCTTTGGCAGTCAGCTGGACCTTTTTTTTTTTTTTAAACTGGTTGTTTTTTTCCAGTAGGCTCATTCTTTGAATTGAATAGGGATTTAAGAGAGAGGTGTGGTGGGTTGAAACTAGTCCCTGAGCTGAATCTAGTTTTTATGCTTATTTCATCTGGGACAGATAGTGTGCCTATGTCCATCGGCTGCTTTTCAATCAGCATTGTGAGCTATCCAGAAAGTCTATGACTTCCCCCTTCCCCCTCCCTTAAAAAAAAAAGCTAAGTTTAATAACAAAAAAAAAAATCTGTTTTTTTTTCAAAGCTTAGCTTGTGATGTTGGCTTGGTGATCAACTTATTTTTTTTTCCCTTCTCACACACTCCAGTGTGTTATGAATGACCACATCTATCTGCTCTGAAATCCCATCTGAGGCAATAGCTTCTTGCCTTATTCTAGTCAATCACTTCTGTGAATTTCCTGACTTTCTGAGAACTCCAGAAGGCTGTCCTTGGAGGCCCCTTTCCCTTCAGCACAGAAACCAGCCAAGTTTTGTGAATCTGTCAGTCTATTTGGGAGCCTACCACATGGTCCCTAATGTGACCTGTGGACAAGGTTCCTCTGGTGATTTAGTGATATTGAGTTAGAGAAAGTGTTGGCCCAGCTGTTTCTGTGCCCACCACACTTGTCTTTTATTGTTATTTCTTTGGCTTGGCTCTGGGTGGAGAATTTGGAGGGGATAAGTAGGGGGTAATACTAATGTATCTAGGTATTCCTTGGCTTTGGTCAGCAGGAAAGGCATTCAGGGGCCTTACAAACAACAGAAGTCATGGAAATCACTGAATTCAACCTTCTCATTTCACAGTTGAGGAAACTGAGGTCTGGAGAGGTCATGAATTAAACAACTAGTCAACTAGCAAGTATTAGGGAGACAGTATGGTGTACTGGATGGTGCTTGGGTTGGAGTCAGGAAGACTTGGTTGAGATAATATATGTAAAATATTATGCAAACCTTAAAGTGTTACATAAATGCTATTGTTAATATTAATTATTAATCATCAAATCTCACTTCAGATACTAGCCATGTGACCCTGTGCAAATTACATAACCTTGCTGAGCCTCAGTTTCCTCACCTTTAAAATGAAGGGGTTGAACTAGATGACCTCAAAGGTCTCTTCCAGTCTTTAAATCAATGATTTATAATTTATGAGGTACCTACTATATGCCATGCATTGTGCTGAGTGCTGAGGATAAACAGATAAAAAAGGAATAGTCTTTGACCTCAAAGAGCTTTTATATACATACATATATACATACACACACATATGCATACCTTTATGTATATATATACACAAGTTATATATTATATTATACATTATTATATTCTATTATTTATATACCATACAGAATACATACCAGTTAATTATTTTAGGGGGGATCAGCAAAGACTTCATCTAGAAAATGGTGCCTGAGCTAAGTTTTGAAGGAAACTAGGGATCATAGATTTTTGAGCTAGAAGGGGCCTGAGAGACCATAGGAACATAGCTTTAAAACTGGAAGGGACATCTAAAGCCTTCTAGTCTGGTCTCTTTTATTTATTTATTTTTTATAGTTGAGGAAATTGAGAGCCAGAGATGCTAACTGTTTCGCCCAAGGTCACAAAGGCAGTAGCATAAGAAGCAGCATTGGAACTCAGGTTCTTTTACTTTAGAATCAATGCTATTTCCCTTGTAGGTACCTTGCTTCCTCCCAGATAAGCTGGTTTAAGCCCTTCATTTGTGTAGATGAGGAAACTGAGGCCCAGGAAAGTGAAGTGATTAACCCAAAGTCGCAAAAAAGAAAGTAGTAGATGGAAGATTCCAATCTAGGCCCTCTGGGTTCAAATTCAATACTCTTTCTCTTACATCACAGCTGCGTCTCTCATTGGCTCATCTACAGTTTTGTCATAGGACAATTCTTTGCCTCCTCCCAACAGTCACTTTGTACATATATTGTGTATTTTATACAATTTTATAAAATTTAAGCTTTTTGAGGGCAGGGAATGTTTCATTTCTGCCACTGTACCCCCTGGCATGGCATACAACAGGCACTTGTTAATGGTTAATTGATTACTAGATTGATTCTCTCTCCAGTCATTCCACGCAGTAAATGTTCTCTTTGCGTGTTCAGGCTAACTTTCTAATGCACCTGCTGGAAGTGCAATATTCAAGCCCATTGGGTTGTTAATGAAAAATCTATTGGTTGAGTGTTCTAATCTTAACTTTGTTCAAGGATAGACATTTCTCTAAGGGACACACACATACACACGCACACACATAAACACAAACACACACAAGATTTAGGTCAGTGATTAAAATTGGCACTGAAGTTCAGCCAGCACGTTCCATAACAAGAAGTCTGGGCCAGGCAGCAGAGAAGGAAAATGGCCCTAGACAAAAAGAAGTTTGATGAAGGAATATGAATGAAGTAATCCAGGCCATCCCTCTCCCCAAAGTAGGTTGTGATGGTGAGTGGAAGTTAATTAATGTTGACTTTGGAAAAGAAGGATGATGGGGTTGGTGAAGTGGAAAGAACACTGGCTTTAGTGTCAGGGGATCTGGATTTAAACCCTGCCCTGACTTTGGGTAAATCACTTAACCTTAATGGCAGACTATTTGCTCTTCTGGAAAAAAAAAAAAAGGGAGTAGGTCCCAGACAGCTCTAGCTCTAAGATCCTATGATGTTTCTGGAATTATTTGAATTTACTTCCAATGGTTTGATAATCCCACCCTTTCATATTTGTATCTCTAGCAATCAGGCCAGAGCCTGACACATCTCAAGTATTTAATAAATAACTTTTCATTCATTCATTCACTCATACATTCATTGATTTATTCACTTAGATTCAGATTCTGTTTCCTTCTGCTTTTCAATTGCTGTCGGCAGAAATAGAACCTTCTTGAAGGTCACTTGTAAAGAGCCACTCTTCTTTTGCTTCTTTATTACCTAAAATTTTCTGCAATTATAATGAGCTCCGCCCTCACCAGCCTATTTCCCACATTTGTGCTATGCTCTGCCATAAATCCTTAGCATTTTTTTTTCTGAACATCTGGGCCTTCTTTTGCCATATCTTTTTCTTTCTTTCTTTTTTTCTCCCAACACTTGACAAGCCACAAATCACTCAGAACTTCTCTTTCCAGCCTATTGATGTCTTAATGCTCCCTCGTTAATGCACTACATTCCTCTATCTTTTCTTGGCTTTTCCTGCATCTCCCATCTGTGTTCCCCATTTGCGGTGTCACCCACAGGGCCTTACTTAGCTTTGCCCTGGGCTTGGATCTACCCAATAGGCTTTCTCAGAGTGTCCGGAGGTTTTATGCAAATTATGTTATCTGGTTTGAAGCTCAGTTAAACATAGCTCAGAAATAGTAGTGCAGACGACACCTTCATGAAAACAATAACCCGTAAGAAAACCAAAGCAGAGAGGATGCTGATTAGCTGGTGAGAGGGAAGGAGCTATAATAAGGCCACAGGAGATAACCGGAGGAAGTTGAGAATGTTGCCTTTGGATGTGAGAGCTACCTCAGAGACTGGAATTGAAAAGCCCTCCCTCCTCCTTCTCTCCTTTCCAGTCTTCCGTCCCTTCATGTACTCAATACTCTAGTCAAAGGAATCACTATCATTGTATGACCTTGACATCATGAGCCATTCCCCTTGTCTGGATGGCACGCGCTCCATCCTTGCCTCTGTGTCTGGTCATGTAAAGTGTAACCTCCTTCAAGAAGCTTCTCGTAATATATAAGACTGTAGAAGAAATAAGAAGATAAGAGAGGCACCCGCAGGAGTTTATTGGGTGAGGGTGATGCAATCAGACTTAAGCTCTAGGAAAATTGCTTTGGCAGCTGGATTGGAGTGGGGACAGACTTGAAGGAGAAAGACCAATTAGAAGCCTTCTGTAATTGAGGCCTGAACTAAGTGGGTTGCTATATGAGTGGAGAAGGGATGTATAGGAGAGATGTTGTGAGGCAGAAATGATAAGATCTTGAAATTGATTGAATATGCCGCTGAGGGAGAGTGGGAGGCTGGGATTGACACCAAAGAGTGCTAGTTTTTGCTCTTCCTTCAAAATACTTTGTATATACTTATGGGTAGGTTATGCCTCATCCTCGCACCAGAAGGCAAACTCCCGGAGGGCAGGGACTGTTTTGGCATTGCCTTCGTATCCCCAGTGCTGAGCAAAGTGTGCTAAATATGGTAGGCATTTAATAAATATTACAAATATTTCATTAAATTGGTGAGGGATTGCTCAATTGTTTGCAACATTTGAACCTATTTCTTTAGAGTTTAGCTTTAAATAAAATTGAAAGTGGGGTTGGGTCTAATCCTGCGGTTTTATTAATGTAGAGAATTCTTTTGTTAGGAAACTCCCTCTGCTAATGCAGATTGGCAACTGTTCTGCAATTTGTACATTTAAGAGAGTTTCCTAGGGGCACTGAGCGTCATTTTCTCTGACTGTGTGAGCCTGAGATACCATCCTTCCTTTCTTAGCAAAATTAAGAGGCAGCTAGGTGACAAATGGATAGAGCGCTGGTCTTAGAGTGAGGAAGACCTGAGTGCAAATCTAGTCTCAGATACTTACTAACGGTGTGACCCTGGGCAAGTCACTTAACCTCTGTCTGCCCCAGCTTCCCTAAGTGTGAAATGGGGATAATAATAGCACCTACTTATCAGAGTTCTTGTGAGGATCAAATGAGACGATATTTGTAAAGTGCCTAGCATATATTAGGTGCCCTATAAACGTTAGTTATTTTTATTAACACCTTTGAAATATAGTGTGTTATAGAAGCATCTCTGAGCGTAGGGGATCAATCCCTTGTGAACGAAAGAGAAAGTTTCGAAGGATGGTTAAGAGATCCAAAGTAAAGGGATAATGCTACGCTAGCTGGCCTTCTTCCATAAAAGCTAGGTGAGGGCCATTCATATGTCAGGCCTCCAGCATCACATCCTCAGCAGCATACACTGTGTACAGATCACTCTGCTTGGTGCTCTAGGGAGCTGGAGCCAAAGGAAATAGAAGACATGGCCACTGCCCTTAGAGAGAACACATTGTACACATGTTGCACCATTGATTGAGGCTGGCTTTGGGATGGTCCCCTCTTGCCCAGCCAAGTACACCATGGATCTTCCCAGATCATGATTGGACAGCCAACTTTGGACCACAGCCAGAACATCCTGGTTTGATTAAAGGTCTCTCTTTCACATATGTACTCCCAGGAATTAAGTGACAAAGCAGAGAGTGATCATGGGATCCAGTAAAGGCAGATTATAAACAGGAGTCATAGCCATAATGTTTATTCATAGGAATATAGGGCTTAGAGATAGAAAGGATCTTAGATTTCAGCTAGTCTAATTTTATAGATGATTTATAGATAATTTGATAGATGAGAAAATGGAGGCTCAGAGAACCCTAGGTCATTTTCTGAAGCCACACGGATGGCGAATAGCAAAGATTTGCTATTCACAGATAGTATTCTTTTTACTACATTCAGTTCTAAATAGAAACTGTTCCTGTTGAAAACGGTCATTGTGGGGCAGCTAGGTGGTGCAGTGGATAGAGCACCAGCCTTGGAGTCAGGAGGACCTGAGTTCAAATCTGGCCTCAGACACTTGACTCTGAGCAAGTCACTTAACCCCAATTGCCTCACCGAAAAAAAGAAAAGAAAAGAAAAAGAAAATGATTATTGCATTGGATGTAGGGTGTGCAACCAAGGACTAAGGAGAAGAGAAAACCAAAGGAAATAAAATCGGTGAAAACAATGACTCTTCCTTTACCTCCAAGTTATCATGTTCCTGCCTTGGGCCATTTCCTGGTCTTCTAACACAGATCCCCAATAGAGAAAATGGCTCTTACCTTGACTAGGTGTCTTTTTTTTTTTTTTTAAAGCAGGTAACATACCTGTGAATTTGCCTGAATTTGCCTGAATCCATGACAGTGGTGAGAGGGAGGGAGATGCTAAAAGTTCTCCATCCCAGCCATATCCATTATGCTACCTGTTCTAGCTGGCTAATATCCAGCATTAGCCCATGCAACTGGGTCCAATGTAACAAAAACATAAGAAATCCCACTCATTAACATGTGAACAGCCTCAATTTTCTGAGTTAATAGAGAAAGATAGTCATGAAATTGAAGCATAGGATCTGGGTCTATTACATTTTTGCTCTGGACGTTAGACACTCTTTTGGCTAACATCAGACATTACCCAAATCTTGAATGTTATCTGTCACATATAAACAGACACATGTGCTTACACTGTTTTATATTTTGCTGGTGAGCATAAATTCCATACAAACTCCAAACAAACCGTAAACTCTGTCTTTATTTTAGCAAAGAGGATAATTGAAAGTTTAAACTATCTTGACATAGGATAATAAATCCGAAGCAGACTTCAGAGGCCCACCACTGTCATTTTCCAAATGAGGAAACAGGGAGATGAAATGATTTGCCCAGCATCACAAAGTGATAAGCATCAGAGGTGAGATTGGAACTCAGGTCCTCTGACTCCAGAGTCAGTACCACACTACTTCCTGATAAAAGGATCATGTATTTTTGCTGTACTTATGTTTCTTGGTGAACTGATGGGGAATTGTGTCCTAAGATGTGGAAGCCCATACATTATGAGGGGTCCAATGGCCCCTGGTTAGACCAGCTAGGGTCTTACCAATGGTGAATGGTAGGGAGCCCAACTATACTCACTTATAACTCCAGGATCTTATTCTCTACTACAACACTGGGAAGGGTGGGGATGGCATAAAACCTCATGGCTAAAAGCTAAAAGCCAGGACCATTTGGTCACCCCCAAACCAATTTCAGACTTTCATTGCCTCTTCAATGGAATATTGAAATAGCCTCCAGAATGGTCTCCCTATTTCCAAGTTCTCCCTTCTCCAAACTATCTTCCATATAGCTGACAAGTTGATATTCCATAAACACAGAACTGACCATGTCACTCTTACTCAAACATCTTCAGTGGCTCCTTATTTCCCTAAGTAGGAAAAAACCAAAATTCTCTGCCTGGCATGTAAAATATTCCACATCATAGTACATTCTCCCACCTACCTTGCTTATATTATTTAATTATACTCCCCTTCATGTACTCTTTGTTCCAATCCAATTGGCTTTTCAGTTTTCTTCTCTATGCCTTTGCACAAACTGTCCCACATGCCTAGAATGCCCTTTCTCCTTACCTCTACCTCTTGGAACCCCTAGCTTCCTTTGAAGCACAGCTTAGGTGAAACCTCCTCTTCAAGGCCTTTCCTCCTCCCTCCTTCTGTCCTCTTTGTCTTTGCCTCTTTATTTCTCTCTCCTCTTGGTCTATCTTGGCCTCTTTCCCCATCTCTCTTTTTCTGTCTTTCCTCTCCATTTGTCTCTTTCTCCTCTCTAGCTCTAGCTCAGTCTCTGTCTCTCTTTGTCTCTGTCTCTCAGTATCTTTCCCCCCAGAATTATGAATCTACCAATGTAGAGAATTCCTGGTGAAGAAACTTTTTCTACCAAATCAGATTAGTAGTTACATTTTGTAGTCTTAGAAACTTGTCTGAGGAGGTACATGAGTTGCCCAAGTGCATACAGCTAAGATCAATTTGAGGTAAGCCCCGAACTCAGGTCATCCTGACTCCTGGTCCAGCCCTCCACCCACTGGGCCACCTAGCCGTCTAGATACTTAATTTGCTTATTAACCTGAATTGAATTTAGGGTTCCCGTGGGCTCTTTTCTTGAAGTTAGCAAGATCTCTTTCCTCAAACCCAAATGTGACTCAGAGTTCATGCTCCATGTTTCCCTAGGTTTTAAGTATCCAAAAATAGACATATTATCACACATGTATGCAACTGCTGTGTCTATAAGCTCTTATCCTGAGCCATAAATGATATTAAGAACACTTAAGTAATCAATCTACCCATGTTGGCTTTGAGATAATAATCAAATGACAATGTGAAGCACTTAGCACCATGCCTGGCACATAGTAGGCACTTAAACATGTTTATTCCTTTCCCCTTCCCCTTGGGAGGAAAAATCTTGAATAAGGAATTTAATTCAATTCATCACACATTTATCAAATACCCACCACTTGAAGGGCCCAAGGGTCTTTCCTCAAGGAGCTTACCCTCTATGCACAAGGGTAAACACAAGGTAATCCAAGGAGGGAAGAACCATTAACAACTAGACTAGAGAGATCAGGGAAGACTACTCAGAGCAGGGGGCACCTAAACTAAGTCTTGAAGGTAGATTGGGATTCTGCAAGATGGTGATGAGGAAGGAGCGCAAAAGTGGATTTTCATCATTTCTGACCAGTCCACTGCTTAATGAAAATGGTAGAGTAGAAGAGCATTGGTCTTGGAGTCAGAGGACCTTGATTCAACTCTCATCTCTGTCACTACTTGTCTTGCCTTGGGTAAGTCATTTTCCTTCTCTGGGCCTCAGTTTCCTCATCTGTAAGATGAAAGAATTGAACTAGATGACCTTTAAGGCCCCTTCTAGCTCTACATCTATAATTCTATGATCCTGGCAAGGCAAATCCCTTCACTTTTCTGGGCCTCTGTTTCCCTATATGTAAAGTAAGGAGATTGGACCAGATGGCTCCAAAAGTCCCTTCTAACTCTAAATCTATGATCATCTGATTCTTTATTTCTCTTTCCGCAGTTAGAAAAGTGAGAATCTAGTCAAAATCTTTAAGAGAAAATGGCTTTGTACTAGGATGCATTGGATGCTGGTATCTCCAATGGAATGGAACCCGCCCAGATCAGAATTATTAAATGTTCTAGCCCATTCCTTGCCTTTTCTCTGTGGTCCTCAAATTCTGATTCATGAGAATGGACAAATGGACAAATACATCATTTTGTTCATGGTAGTCTTGAGGCCTTGTCCATTGGAACCAATCCCAAAGTGATTGTGGAACTGAACTGAATTCAGTTGAAATGAATGTCTCCATGGGGATCATAAGTGTTTACACTTATACTGCAACCCCAGCACATGCTTTTGTTTGTGATCCCCACGGTGCCTAGCATAGTGCTGGCCACATATTAAGGGCACAAATGTTCAATGAATTGGTTGATTTATTTGATTGACAAGAGCCCCCAGATGACAGAGTTTTAGCTACATCTCACAGATGGAGAAGCAGACAGAGTAATTTTTAATACTGAGAACTCAACACCTGATATTAGGGTTCTTTCCCTTATTTTACTTGGCTTAGGGATGGCAAAGTCTGAAAAGGATTTATCATACTGTGGTGTTTTGTTGAAATAGACACTGTGGTACAATGAAAAGAACCCTTGATTTGGAGATGGAGGAACTGGGTTCTAATTGTTCGTGCAAAACAAGTCACTTTGTTTCTGGCCCTTAGAATCACAGAGTCTCACATTGGTTCTGCCGGTGCAGAATTTGTTTTAAGGCACTGTCTTATCCTTATCCAAACGACTATAGTTGCTTGGAGACAGTTCAGGTGATTTTCTGCCTTACTCTACCATCTTGGCTCCCAGAAGTCAGAACCTCACAGTTAGAAAGGACCTCAGAGGCCATCTGAGATCAAAACCCTCTCTATCATACCTGAGAAGTTTTTGCTTTTGAGATGGCCAATGACGGGGGAATCCTCTGCTTCCAAAGTAGCCCATTCTATGATTCAAATTGTTAGAATGGTTTCCTTATATCCAGGCTAAATTTGCCTTTGCAACTTTTACCCATGATTCCTTGTTCAGCCCACTGGAGCTGAGCAGGAAAAGTCCAACTCCCTTTCATTTATTAGCCCTTCAAATACTTGTAGACAGCTATCAAGTCTCTTTTTAAGAATTCCTTAATACAGGCTAATGCAAACCCCACCCCACCCCAAACTTCCCTGACTATTTCTGAACAAGTTGCAAAAGGATAAAAGAGAATCATCCTTCACCTAATTCTTACACGGCAGGGTCTTGAAAAAATTGAATGATGCCTGGCATCCTGAACTGAGGAAGGAAGGGTCTATGTAATCTGGAAGCTGTTCAACTTTTAAAAGAAGAGTAATTTATTATTTGTGAATCATGAGACTCTTAATCATCTAAACGGTCATGGCTAAAGTTATGATTAGCCAAATGGAGGATAATGTACAAATGTATAAATCTATCTATTTCAATATGTAAGCACAAAGAAGGGAGCAAATTAAGGGTCTTTCATTCCTAAGCCCTACTCAGGTGAGTGTGTGTGTGTGTGTGTGTGTGTGCGTATGTGTGTGTGATACTAACTGTTTTAAATCAAAGAATGGCCTGGGGGGCAGGAAATGCAGGTTACAAACCATGGGAAGGAACCACTGTGGCCCATATTTGGTTTTTCAATAATGCTCTTCAGCCTGTGTTCACCTTCTCCTTTAAAGAAGAAGATAGTTAGTTGTTAATAATCCCTTCTTCAGTTATTTCCTTTCTGTTGCCTTGCTATGTTAGTTATTTTGGAGCTTGTCTTCTTGGGGAGACTATTTCTGGGAAAGCTCAGAAGCCAAATGATCTCATTCACTAATTGGAAAGCTAATTGAGTAAGTCCCCAAGGCTCACAGGAGACTCACTAAGTTGGTATCTCTGGGCTGGAACAGCCACATCCACCCTGCCAGGACCTTTCTGCTCCCAGCTGCCACCACTATGGATGGAGTCCTTTATAAATCTCTCCACAGGAATGTCCTAGTAGCCAGTCAATTGCTCCTTCTATAGGACCGACTGAGCATCCACTGTAGTCAATGGAGCACTGTGGCGGAGGACCATGGGAACAGATGGCATGAGACGTAACCTCAAAGAACAGGCTCATCGGGACCAACATGAACAACCATGCCAGCAATCTCCTTCACGTTGGCCTTCCACATTGCCGTAATAGACAGCTGACCACAGTGTGCGTGGAAGGAGGCCAAGAGATACCCCTTGAACTAACTCTTCAATTGCTATAGTGCCTGAAATTCTTACGACTCCTATGAGTTAAGGCATTGGAGGTCCCATCCCTCCCGCATCTCCCAGTAGAATGTAAGATCCTTTAGGACGGAAACTTTTCCCTCTTGTCTTTGTATCATAAATGCTCAGCACAGTGCCTGGCACACAGTAGTTTTCTAATAAATGCTTGCTCATCTGGATTGTATCAACCATTAACACTTTAACACAAATTACTCCACATGGGGAGTTGTGTTCCCAAAAGATTATTCCTAGGTTTGGTAGCACATAGGGGCCTTATCTATTACTGACATGATGAAATGGAGAGCTCAGCTCATGGCTTTGCAGTTCACACCAAGGTGGAAAGAACTGGGTGAGAAAAGTCACTTTGTCCATTTCAAGAAACTGATATCAGGGACAAAAAGAAATTGGATAGGCAAAGATTGGCATAACATGAGTCCTATTTAGGGGAAAAAAGAAATCTACTTAGTATTATCAATCTAGAATTTGAATCGATGCTAGAAACCATCTCATTCAACTTTTTCATTTTTATAGTTGAGGAAACTTAGACCTAGGGAGATTAAGTAAATTGCCCAACCTCACACTGATAGTACTCAAGAGAGGCAGATTTTGAACCAATAAGGCTGGTTCTAGTTAATCAATTCCTCTTAATTCCAAGGCTGATTCTCCTTTCATTGTACTACCCATGGGCCATGCTTTTCCCCAACCTCAACATGAGAGAATTGGATAGAACTATTATGACCAGGTATTATGATGTATTATCATCAATATGAATTATGAAGCTAGGAGGCAAACCTTCCATTATACTTGGCATTGGTGAGGATGTTAAAGGAGGATTTGGGATTTCAGCTGTTAGTTTAAAAACTGGTGTGAAGAAAAGGGAAAAGATCCAGAAAAGAGCTAGAATGAACACCAGCTTAGAAAATGGGATTTATGAAGAAAAGGTTACAGAATGTTGGGAATTCATTCTAGGAAATGGAGCACTCAGGGAAGTTAATGACTGGTTTCAGGTAGAAAAAAGACTGCTTCAACATGACCAGTTTTCTTCATGTCCACAGAAGACTGGCCAAGGTGAAGGGCTCAGGCTGTGTCAGGACAGCGGCAAGTTAGACATAGGGAAGAATTTCTGGACTCAAGGAAGATGGAAAATCATCATCTCTAGGGAATCTTTAAAAATCAGAACTCAGTCTTTTCTCAATTTACTTAATCTCTCTGGGTCTCAGTTTCTTAAATGATAAAAATGAAAGAATTGGACAAGATGGTTTCTAACATCGCTTCAAACTCTATTGACCTAGACCTATTGACCTAGGTCAATAGTAGTAAGTAGGTTTCTTTCTTTTTATCCCTTGGGTAGGACTCATGTCATGCTAGTCTTTTCTCTTGGATGGCTTTAGGCAGGAGTTCTTGACTTTTTTTGTACCTTTAGTAGTCTGGTGAAGCCTAGTGACATCTCAGAATCATGTTTTTAAATGCATAAAATAAATAGGAAAACAAATTATATTGAAATAAAGATATCTATATGATGTATGTATATATGTGTGTGTATCCATCTATCTATCTATCTATCTATCTATCTATCTATCTATCTATCTATCTATCTATCTATCTATCTATCTGTCTATCTATCTATCCAGCCAGCCATTCATTCATCTATTCATCTATCTATCTACTCATCTAACCATTCACTTGTCTATTCATCCATCCATCTATGCATCTATCTATCCATCCATCCATCCATCCATCTATCTATCTATCTATCTATCTATCTATCTATCTATCTATCTATCTATCATCTATCTATCTATCTATCTATCTATCTATCTATCTATCTATCTATC
>NW_020951112.1:1290280-1290431 GCF_900497805.2 Vombatus ursinus | reverse complement strand
ATCTATCTATCTATCTATCTATCTATCTATCTATCTATCTATCTATCTATCTATCTATCTATCTGTCTGTCTATCCAGCCAGCCATCCATCCATTCATCTAATCCTCTATCTACTCATCTATCCATTCACCTGTCCATCTGTCCATCTGTC
>NW_020951112.1:1280712-1290270 GCF_900497805.2 Vombatus ursinus | reverse complement strand
CTATCTATCTATCTATCTATCTATCTATCTATCTATCTATCTATCTAATCTATCTGTCTGCTCATCTATCCATTCACCTGTCCATCTGTCTATCTATCTGTTTTTTTTTCCCAACCAAGTTCATGGATCCCCTGAAATCTATCCACAGACCACTTAGGAGTCCATGGAGCCCAGGTTAAATACCCTTGGCTTAAGGAAAGAGGGAGAAGTTTAGTGTGGAGGACTGAATGAGAGACTTGGAGTCAGAAAGACTCTCACCTTAGCTACTCCGCTCAAATCCCACTTTCAAGCTATATGACTCTGTACAAGTCACTTTAACTCTCTGGGCCTCAGTTTCCTCATCAATAAATAAGGAAGTTGGACTTTTTTGATGGTCTCTTGCAGCTCAACATCTATGACCCCAGGACCTCTTGGGGGTCATTTTTCATTGTGTGCTCATCCAGGTTCCTAGGCTTCCTCCATCCCACACTAATAAGACAGGATATCTCATTGGGAAAGATCTAAATTTTTTTCTTATGAATGGGGAGCACATTGGTTTGTTGCTCCAGCTGCTCCTCAGTTCAGCCCTGAAGAGAAGGCGTGAGCTTTTGTCCTGTTGGACCTTTTGGAGCTCCAGGGTACGTCTCTCTTACGTGGGGGTCCTAGGACCAAAGCCAGCAATACTGCGGATTCTCTTATGATGCAGAGAACTAGAGTCTGCCGGTAACTAAAAGGATCTGAGGGGGCATCTAGTCTGACCCCTTCATTTTACTAACATGGAAGTTAAGACCCTGAAAGGTTAATGGTGACTAGCCCAAGGTCACACAGTTAATTAGTAGCAGATCCAGGGGCAGACTGTAGAACCCCTGTTGACCCCTCATCCGGGGTTCTATTACACCATGCTGCCTTCTCACTAAGTAATGTGTTTTTTTCACTGGAGATGGAGGAAGACACGTTTTGAAAACACAGATGTATGACTGAAAGTAGACTTTGGGGATTTGGGATGTGGGTGGGAAAACAAATGGGAATAAATAAAGAAGGGATTTCAGTGATGAGGCAGAGGTGGTTGGTATTTAGGCTGTGTGGAAAAGGACTGTTGTTTCCAAGTACAAATGAGATTCTGGGTGAAAGGCTTACTGGAATAAGCTGAAAGGCACAGGATGTTTGGGGACTCAATTTGGGGTATAAAGAACAGAATAGTAATAATAGGAACTCAACTCTCAAGAGCTCCACAGGACCATAGATTCAGAGGTGGAAGAGGCCTTAGATAACATCACATCTAACATCAATTTTACAGATGAGGAAACTGAGACCCAGAAAGGGACACATAAGTAATAAGTGGGAGACTGGGATTCCAATCAGTTTTCTGACTGCAAACTTAGTCCCCTCTGCCCTGTGCCAAGCTGCTCCACTTCTATCTCTAGCCTTGGCATGGCTCCTGACCTCCAGGCAGAGGGGTGTTGGAGCCAGCTTGAACTGTCTCCTGAGAGCCGGAGCCAATTGTAAAAGTTTTGGTGTGAGTATTTACGCTTTGGAAATCAGCAAATGTTACAAATCAGGACTTGATTGATTGTGTTGTTGATTTCTGGACTTCAGAAAATAATGTGAAGAATGAAGATGAAACTTGAATGTGTACGGTTTAAGGGTATGCCTCCCCTTCCCCCACAGAGAGACAATTGTTAAACATTTACCAACAAGCCCTGCCCCTTGACCTCCTCTGTAGCAACTCAGCCAGGATGTCTTGCCATCATGTCCAACTCAACATATCTCAGTTTGATTTTTCCCTTTTAATCTGTTTCCCAAATCTATTGGGACTTCCTTGGAGGTTAAGTAACTTGACCAAAGTCATATGACTTATGAAAGGCGGAGCTAGGATTCAAACCAAGGGCTGTTGTTCAGCTGTTTCAGTGCTGTCTGACTCTTCATGACTCCATTTGGGGTTTTCTTGGCTATGATACTGAAGCAGTTTGCCATTTCCTTCTCCAACTCATTTTACAGATGAGGAAACTGAGGCAAATAGGGTTTAAGTGGCCCAGGGTCACATAGCTAGTAAGTGTCTGAGAACAGATTTGATCTCAAGGAAATGGGTCTTCCTGACTCCATGCCCAGCACTCTATCTATTGCACTATATCAAACTCCCAATCCAGTTCTCTTTACACTATGCCATACTCCCTCTCTATCATCCTTTCAAGTCTGACCTTCTCTATCTTCTCTGACAACTCCAGCTCACAGGAAGCCATTTTTCCTGACCTCCCTACAGACTTCCCATATAGATGTCTTGTTTGTAGAATTTGGCATCTAGCATTTTATATTTTACCACCAACCAAGAAGATAAGTCCATTGGTAGCAGGGACAGTTGTTGAGTGGTGTCTAGACAAGAGGGACCCTTCCCCTTACCCTCTTTTCAGCTCCTCTTTCTGTGTTGTTTTTCCAATTAGAATGTAAGCTCCTTAAGAACAGAAACTGTATTGCTTGTATTTGTATTTATGGAACTTAGCGCAATAGTTGGCACATTGTAAGGGTTTAATAAATTCCATCTGTCCTTTTATCTATCTATCTATCTATCTATCTATCTATCTATCTATCTATCTATCTATCTATCTATCTATCGCCATCATTTCTACCTGTCTCTATCATCTAAGCACCTATTCGTCTGTCTACCTTCCTATATCTATCAACTTTCTCTCTTTCTCTCTCTCCCTCTCCAATTCTATCAGTTCTACCTACCTATCTCTATCATATCATTTAATATCTATCTATCTATCTATCTATCTATCTATCTATCTATCTATCTATTTATCTCTATCTCAAATAAAGATTAGTTTGGTTCCAGGTGAGTGAGTTTTTTGCTTTATTACTCACAGTTCTGGGCCTTATTTCCCTTTGTCAGTTCCCTTCTCTAAGGGGCACCTGGGTGATAGCTGGGGGAGTGATGTTGTAGGCGGTGGGGTGGGGGGTGGCCCAGGAATGCCAAAGAGTTGGTCTGGAAAGTGCTGGAGCTCAGTGTGGTTTGTTTTTTTGGGTTTTTTTCTTTTTTTGGTCTGGTTTGGCCCTTGATGTAAAGGTCGACATAGGGGTGGTCTTGTTAAAATCCATGCTTCAGTCTATCCAATGAGCATTTGTGCAGTTCTGATCAGAAGTGTGGGGAGCATTACACACACTCCTTATCCTCACTGCTTGATATTGCACAGTCTAGCCTGGATGAGGAAGATTACTGTTCTTCCTCCTTGGGGTAATCTTGCTGTATTAGGTCACACAGCAGGACTCCATGAAAAGCTGTGTCCTTTGAATTCTAAAACATTGCTCCTATTCTATAAAGCATCGGCTTCTCTCCTTGCAGTCTGGTCTCATCCAGCCTCCATGTGCAAGACTTATATCATGCAGTCACATACTTGCTCTTCTAGCCAAAATGGTCTCCTGGCTCTTTTGTGCACCCAACATTCCATCTCCTGCCTTTGTACAGGCTCTCTATTCACCCACTCTATTCCCCACTTCCTCCTGTCCTTTCTCCTCACTTCTCTTTTGGAATCCCTAGCTCCCTGCACCTCCACCATAAAGTCTTTACTGCCCCCCCTGCCACTGCCCCAAATCACTGTGTATTTACTTACCTGCAAACATATTTTATTCCCCTCCCCCTCGTAGAATGTAAACTCCTTGAAGGCAGGCTCTATTTTTTTTTGCATCCTCAGCAATAGTACTCCACCTGTTATTCTTTCCCCCTACAACTGAAATACACACTCCATTTAATCAGAGGTCATAGGAAGAATGACCAAGAGCTAGAAGGGCTCTCAGAGGTCATCTAGTCCAACCATGCTCATTTTACATATGAGGAAACTGAGGCTCAGAGGAGTGTGACCTGTCCAAGGTCACACAAGTAGTATCAGAAGTGGGGTCTGAGGGTAGGTCCCTTGATTCTAGTCCATGCTGTTTTTCCAGGATCAAGATGCCTCCAAACTCCCAGGCAATTATCAAACAACTCTTCTCTTCTTAAATAGATAGCTTAAGGGTGGGTAGAGGTAGTCAGACATAGTGGCAAGAGCTCAGTTCTGTTCATCAGGTTTGTGGTCAAGTTCTACTTAACAAGTGATTATTGAACTGAATTAAATGTTATATTCCCCTAGGAGAATAGAAACTTCTTCAGGGCGGGAGCTGCCATTTTTGGGGGTGGAGGAGATGTGCTCTATTTTGCCCCCACCTAACATAGTACCCTTGCATACAGTAAGGTTTTAATAAATGCTCATTAATCTTCACTGACTCTCAGGAGATGATCTGGATGTTTAGTAATGGCTCTTAGAATTTGCAGAAAGGAAAACAGGGCAAGTGAGGATAAAGAAATTCTCTAACACACTGGCTAATGTATCAGGTGTATAATGGCTCAGTAAACAGTCATTTGTTGAAATGTTTCTGTGCTTAAGTTGCTTTGATGCTTGGAGCTGAACTTGTCATATGGGTAGGAAGAGTGATCATTGAGATGGGGTTATTTGAAGGGTGCCAGGAAATCTCTTTCGAAACTCTCCCTTTCCCCATCCCCGATGCTTGGTCATTGATGCCTGAAATGCCACCATGAGAAC
This sequence comes from Vombatus ursinus, assembly GCF_900497805.2. Classification (NCBI taxonomy): domain Eukaryota; kingdom Metazoa; phylum Chordata; class Mammalia; order Diprotodontia; family Vombatidae; genus Vombatus; species Vombatus ursinus. The sequence continues at coordinate 1,285,720 of NW_020951112.1, read as the reverse complement.
TCGTGAAGGCATTTCCCCTAGTTAAAATGCAAATGTGCTACCCCTTAACCTTTCTCACCTATTAATGCTTTAGTGTGCTTCCAGGGAAAGAATTTAACTGATTCTTTCCAGTTGGCCCAGCCCAACAGCTCAGAGGTTGTGAGGATGGACAGCCAGAGGGGACTAGCCAAGCCTGAACCCAATTTTCCACATGAGGAAACTGAGACCCAAAGATGTTAAATAAATTGCCCAAAGTTACACCAGTAGGGTCCAGCAGAATTGAGAGCTGAACCCAGAAATTCTGACCCTGAATCCTGTGGTTCGTCCCCAGAACAGGTTAATTATACAGTAGGTTAGTTCTAGGGTGGAGTGAGGGAGGGGTGGCATAGACGCAAAAGCAGACTTGGATAGGGCACTAGAGAGGCCATTCCCAGGTAGCTGAGGAGAACGTGGGAGACTGAGGGAGACCAATGTGAGAGAGGGAGGAGAGAAGGTGCCCAAGACAAAGTTGGCCTACTTCACAATTGGGCCTAGATTCCACCAGAGGAGATCTGGGGACTTGTTCTCTCCTTTTGTGTATATGAGGGTGGATTGTGCCCTTTTTTCCCTCCTTCAGTCACCCTTCTGGCCTTCTCCCTCCCAACTCTTTACCCAGGTATCACACATCAACAAAGAACAATAGGAAATCTAATCTGGGGCAGTGAGAAATGAAGGAAGAACTCACAGGGAACCAGATTAGTCTTTATTTGGATGTGTGTGTGTGTGTGTGTGTGTGTGTGTGTGTGTGTGTGTGTCTGTGTCTGTGTCTGTGTGTGTCTGTGTGTATGTGAGAGAGAAAGACAGAGAGACAGAAAGAAACAGAGAGGGAGAGAGACAGAGGGAGAGGGAGAGACAGACAGACAGAGAGACAGAGACAGAGAAAGAGACAGAGATATATTAAGCTCTTGCCTGGTGACTTTATTAGGGTGGGGGAAACTTCTGGAATGGAAACACCCTCCATGGATGAAGATTGGCAACATCTGTAAGTTGTGGTCCTGGAGATCTTAATTTCCAGGGTCACTGAGTGAGAGCTGAAGTCCCTTTCCCACCGTCACAAAGCTCATACCCAAGTGTTCCTGATTTCAAGGTCAGTTGTCTGTCCTCTCTGCCATTCTTACATGAAGTATGAGTTCATGATGCATGAGTGGGATGAGTAATAGTGATGCCACCTTGGAGAACTTTGCTCAGGCTGCTAGACACTGAGACAGCCTAGCTAGTGAGAGTGGAATGGAACACTTCTTTCCCAAGCCCCAGGCCCCCTCACACAATGGCTTCACCTTCCAAGTTTGGATCATTACAGGGGAGAGAGAAAAGGACTTAGCTGCAGGGAGGAGGGGGACGAAGTAGCGCTTTGTCTCTGGCAGAAAAAAGTAGACGGGGCCCTCTGCCTCCGGAAGGAAAGAGAAGGAGCACTTTGGGAGGAGGGAGAGAGAGAGAGAGGGAGCGCTCCACCACTGGGAAAGGGAAAAGAGAGCATTGTGTCTCTGGGAGGGGTAAGAGGTAGCACTGTGTCTCTGGAAGGGAAGAGCAGGAGTACTCTGCCTCTGGAAGGAAGAAGGAGCACTCTCCTCTGGGACGAGGGTGAAGCAGGAGCACTTTGCCATTTGTAGTAGGGAGAACAACCAAATTCTGCTTGCCAAAGGAGGGAGAAGAGGACATCTCCCTCTTCCAAGATCTTCCTGGGGAAAATGTCGGAGAAGCACAAATCTTTTGGCACCAGACTGTGCTTTGTTCAGGTTGTCTTCTTGTGACAAAGTCTCCAGGAGGGAGGAATGTGATGTCACCTCGCTGGGAGTCAGCTAAGGGCAACCAGCCCTCATGAAACCAATCGTGTTCTTTGCCACCTCCTTCTGTCTGGTAAACAAGAGATGGGGTGGTGGCGGGGTATGGGCTGAGGTGGCTGGGGAGGGGTGCTGGGATGGGACTCATTCTAAATGACTCCTGAAGGCTATGACAGGACCGGTATGTGAAGGTCACAGGATCATAGATTGAGAGCTAGAAGGCATTTCAGAGGTCACATAGTCTACCCGCCCCCCCCACCTGCCCATTTAACAGATGAAGAAACTAAGACCACAGATGCTGAGCAACAGCCTGACAATTTTCAGGTCTTAAGTGACACAGTCAGTACTTGAACTCACATCTTCTGACTCCAAACGCTAAAGTTCCTTATTCCTATACCAAGCTGCCTCATCCATATAGAGTTGGGAAAATAAAACCAATAGCTAACATTTCTATAGAATTTTAAGGCTTTCCAAGTGGTTCACATATATCATCTCATTGAATCCTTACAGTAACTCTAGGAGACAGGTGCTGTTATTACCCCCATTTTACAGATGAGGAAACCGAGGCCTGTGGAGGGGAAATGACTTGAAAATCATAGATTCAGAGCTCGACGAGAGAGTTGGTACAGTTTAATACAGCAATTTTCAAAGTGTGGTCCGTGAACTCCCGGGGGACCTTTTCAAGGGGCCCTCTAGGTCAAAACTATTTTCATGATAATGGTAAGATGTTATTTGCCTATTAAAACACTCCTTTTTTAACTACATGTCTGTGTGAGGCTAGATTTTCTTCATATATTTCAACCAAAACATACTGAATGCAGAAGCAGCTATAAGAATCTAGCTGTCTTCTGTTAAGTTAGACATTAAAGAGATTTTTAAAAAATATATGTAAAACAATGCCACTTTTCTTGTTAATTTTTTTTTGTCATGGAAGAGTTACTTTTCCTACATATAATATTTGTGTTTACATTTGAATATCAATACTCATTTTGAAATATTTTAAAAATCAACAGTTAATTTCTAGTATGATAAATGTCAACAAATATAATCCACATAAATAGAAACTCTTTAGTAATTTTTAAGATTGTAAAGGGATCCCAAGACTGCAAAGTTTGAAAACCACTGGTTTAATGGATTGAGTGATGGACTTTGGAGTCAGCAGACGCCTTGCTGATTGTCCTGAGGGCCCATTGGTGAATTATGGGCTAACATCCTCAGAAGCATCAGGAATGTGCTACAAAGGCTGAGTCAGTTTCAGTAGCAGCCAAAAAATATATGACTCAACAGCATATATTCAGTATCGACTCTGAACCAGGGACTGTGCAAAGACAAAATGGAACAGTCCTTGACCTCAAGAGGCTTCTACTCTCTCAGGAGAGAAATGCTCTAATAAGGATATACTCTCTCTCCTCACCTATCTCTGAGAATGCCTAGTTTCCTTCAAAGCTAATGATAACAATAATTCCCATTTATTTATGCAGTGCTTTAAGTTTCGAAAAGTGTTTTACAAGTATTATTTAATTTTATCCTCACAACAATCCTGGGATATAAGTGCCATTATTTATTATTATCCCCATTTTACAGGTGAGGAAAGTAAGGTTAGTTTAGGAAGCTCTCTTTAGGAAGCTAAAGAGAGTTTAAGTGACTTACGCAGGATCACACATGGATCAAATTTTAACTCAGGTCCTCTTTAAGGTGAGGTGTGGGGAGGAAGAGGAGGAAGCATCTTAAGATAAAAATGAAACAATTCTTGCCCTCACAGAGCTTACATTTTATCAAGGAATATATACACCTGTGTGTGTGTGTGTCTATGTGTGTCTATTCTAGACACACACAAAACAGAGGGATTGAGATTGGAGCTGTGATTTTATTGGTATAGGTGAGTACCAGGTGAAAAAAACTCCCTCTTTAGATGAGCAGCTTTCCTGCCGTTTCTAGTCTTAGAGAGTTGCTTATGGTGCTGACAGATTGCCTTGGGTCAAGTCTGTACGTGTTAGAAGCAGAACGTTAACCCGGGTCTTCAAGTAGTGGAATGGACTGAGGGCATGCTCAGTAAAGACTTCATGTAGAAGGGGGTGTTTACGCTGAATCTTGATGGAAACTAGGTGTTCTCCAAGGCTGAAGTCAGGAGGAAGAATTTTCTTGGAAGCATTTTATTATCTTATTATTTTTCTTATAAGGTAATCAATTAACCAATCAGCACTTATTAAATACCTCTTATGTGTCAGGTGCTGTGCGGAGCATTAGAAAACACAAAGGAAAAAAAAAAAACCCAAACAGAACGATGCCTGAGGAGGTGTCATGGACAGAATGCTGGACACAGAGAAAAGGAGGACATGAATGAGACATGAATTAGAATCTACCTGTTGACTTTGATTAGGTGTGTGATCCTTGACCAGTCACTTCAGCTCAAGCTTCCTTAGTAGGAATGCAGCTAGTCATCTTTGTCTAGGGTGGGGAGGCTCACATGAGCTTTTTTACGTAAACGGCTTTTGGAATCCTTAAAGCCCTATAGAAACCCTGGCTCTTGCTAGCCCTTCTTTCTCCAAGTTCCATGCTTTCTTCACTTTCCTCTAAATTTTCCCTGCTTCATCTGAGCTCAGAGCCAAACATGATTTGCATTTCCACAGCTATCACAGAAAGTGTCCCATTAGCAGAGCAAGGGAGCCCCACACAAGTAGCTGAGTCTGTGGTTTTAGCTCCTAGAGCAACCAGCTGCATTTCCCTTTGGGCCCTGACTTTCCGACTTTGTTTGTGAGACTTCTTTACTGGGCCTGTTCCTGGCAGCTCTCAACCAGGAATGGGAAGAGATGAACTCCATGACGTTCTCCTTGGAGATAAACAGAGCTCCAAGTCACTTACATGACATTAAGCTTACTTTGGGAGGAAAAGAGGGGAAGGCAGTTGTTTTATCAGTTTTTGGAACTTGCAGTGCGGGAACTTCCTCATTCAGATAGGCAAGCCTATAATTTATAGTATTAGAATTGCCTGAGACACTGAGAAATTAAGTGAGCTGCCCAAGGTCACTTAACTAGTATGTATCAGAGGCAGGATTTGAACCCAGGTTTTCCTGACTCTGCTATTTGTGATATTGTACTGCCAGTCATGACATTAAGTTAGAAGGAATAGAATCTCTAGGAAGCTTCAAAGTCCTCTTTGCTCTGTGTGTGTGTGTGTGTGTGTGTGTGTGTGTGTGTGTGTGTGTGTGT
>NW_020951112.1:1263940-1280702 GCF_900497805.2 Vombatus ursinus | reverse complement strand
TGTGTGTGTGTGTGTGTGTGTGTGTGTGTGTGTGTGTGTGTGTGTGTGTGTAGGCAGTCAGGGTTAAGTGATTTGCTCAGCATCACATACCTAATGTCTGAGGACAGCTTTAAACTCAGATCCTTCTGACTCCAGTGCTCTATCCACTATGCCACTTATGTGCAGCCCCCTTGCCCGAACCCCTTTGCTCTTGAAGGCCACCGTCATCCCTTCCATTTGAAGAGGATGGTAGCTGTTTTTTGGGCCATAGAAAACAGAGCTGGAACCATTGAGCCTTTCTTTCTTTCAGACTTAATCTCTTTCAGTGAAATAAACCTCCTAGACTTATGCAGAGCCAGTCCTCCCTGTTTTCACTTGCCTTCCATCACATTTGGGTGCTGCTAGCCCCTAAAACTTGGAGAGCTTGTCGGAGGTAGTCTCTTCAGTAGCCAGGATTGGGGTGATTGGCAGATGTCAAGAAAAGAGACAAATACCTGCATGATGCCTTGGAAAGCCCACTGTTTGGAATCATAGGCTCAAAGAATTTGAGTTAGAAGGAAACTCAGTCACCATCTCACCCAATCCATACTAGAAAAGAGTTCCAACTATAACGAACCCAACAATAGCTCATCCAGTCTCCCTTGAATAGTTCTCTCAAGAGGGAACTCACCATCTCTTGAGGCAGTCCATTTTACAAGTTCTAGTTGTTAGCAAGTTTTTCCTGCTATAAGTTCTCTTTTCAAGATCTCCCCACTGCTTGAATGGCCCCACCTCTGAGTTTGAATGGAATCCATCAAATTTCTCCTTCACATGCCAGCCCTTGGAATACTTGAAGACAGCTATCATGTCTTCACTGACCCTTCTCCACTCCTTTTTAAATTTTTATTTTTTGAGGCAATCTAGGTTAAGTGACTTGCCCAGGGTCACATAGCTAGTAAGTGTCTGAGACCAGATTTGAACTCAGTTCCTCCAGGGCCAATGCTCTATCCCTTGCACCACCTAGCAGCCTTGACCTTTCTCTACTCTAAGCTTGATATACTTCATTCAAGTCAGGAGATCTTTGTGATGTTGGGCAATTCACCTCACAATTCTGGGCTTTTTCATCATCTGTAAAATGAGATTTGTCTACATGGCTCCTAAGGTGCCTGCTAGCTCAGAACCCTAAGAACACTCCAAATAAACAAAGATTCAAGGCAACAATGTGGAAGAAGAAATAAGTAAAGAAAATGGCACCAGGGAAATGGAGATCAGAATGTGGGTCAACAAAGTTGCAGTAAATAGGAGTCAGCATCTCAGAATAGAGTTATGGATGGGGTGGACGATGATGGGGTTCCTAGGAGAATCAGATTCTAGCCCTGGCTGGACATCCCAGGAGCATAACATCAGCTATGGTGCCCGGGAAGCTCTGTTATATGGTATGCATTCCAGAAACATGTGGAAAAAGAGAAAAAGGAGGCAGAGCTTGATATAGAAGAGATCTCAGTAAGAGAGAGAGAAATGAGAGCTTGGGAAGACCTCCATAATCTCCAAATTATTCCAGATCCAGGTAGGTAAGATATTCCTCTCTGCTTGGTTCCTTCTCTCTTTCAACCCAGTTGTCTGACAGATGCTGCCCTCCCCTCTCATCCTATCCCCAGCCTTTGCTTGTGTAGGACTCCCTCCCTGGAAAGACTTCCCAATTTCACTTTACCTATGGGAATATTCAACATTATTTAAGGGCCAGACAGGAAGGCCTGAGTTCAAATATAGCTTTAGATACTTACTATCTGTGTAACTCTGGGCAAGTCACTTAACCTCTGTCTGATTCTCTTTCCTCATCTGTTAAACAGGAATAATGATAGCACCTACCTCCCAGGTTTGCTGTGAAGATAAAAGCAGACAATATTTGTAAAGCACTTTGCAAACCTTAAAGTGCCATATAAATGCAAGCCTAACCTCTAATGAGAGAGGTCATTCCCTTTTCTCACATCCTTTGGCTTTTTATGCTTCTACCTAGGCACTCCAGCAACATTTTTCTTAAAGATTACTTTTAGGTTCATATCCAAGGTCTCCTCAAAGTGGGGAGAAGAAAGATACTCAATGTAGAATTTGAATCAGGTATGGGACAGGTATTTATTTCCTATACTCAGAAGAAATGCTTAACTCAAAGTCTCACAAGCCTACATTGACAGAAAGACTTAAAGAAGAGGCAGTAATAACACCTGTTATATTCTCTTGAGAGGTTGATACTTAAACCTCATCTAAACAGAAGCCATTTTGGGGAACCATGGAGCAGGCATTTTACATTTACAATACATTGATTCATTACCTGAGGGTACTTATCTCCCACAGTTGTCCTGAGATTCAAATGAAGTGATTTTACCTTCTTTTTATTTTTTACTTTTTTTTTTTTTTTTTTGCTTTTTACTTTCCTCAGCACCTTCTTTGCCTAGGACCATGAGAGTGCCTCACACAGTCAGTAAGTGTCAGAAGCAGACTTGAGCCCAGGTCTTTCTGGTAATCTCTGTAGAGATCCACTACTTCTCTCTGATGTTTTCAAAGCTCTTTGCAAATTCTAGAGTGATATATGAATGCTAGTTAGTCATGACTAGGAGGAGAGGATGACGCCTAGAATGAGCCTTCAAAAAGAATTCCCTGGTGAACTCTCACTTGGAAAGAGAGAGCCTGAGCTGGGCTAATATAAAGGGGTTGGGGCCTTGGGACTTGTCAGAGCAATTTGGTCTTGAAACTCATCAAAGCAGAAAAGTAATTAAGGACTGAGATCTCTTCTGGAGAGCAGCCCCCACCTTGCTAAGCACTCCAGCCTGAAAAGAAATGTGCTGGGTTAGGAACACCTGTGAAAACCTGTGAAAATCTGACTTCAATGTGAAGAAAACAATTTTAATTAAATAAGTTGTTTCTGAGCCTTTCACTGGAAACTGAAGGTTAGAGATACAGGCCTGGGGGACCCTTTTTCACCTTTCTGACCAATCCTGGCTCTTGAGCCTAAGAATCTGGTCTAAGGTTTCTGAGAAAAGAAGGTTTAGTTCATACCTTTTGAGTTGGAAAGAGGTCATCTTGTACACCCCCCGCCCATTTTACAGATGAGAAAGGTGAAGGCTATAAAAGTTATAGGATTCTAGATCTAGGTGGGACCTCATCTAGTGCAACTGCACTTTACAGATGAGGAAACTGGGGGTTTGGGTCCAGGTCCATATAGGTAGTAAATATTAGAGGTGGAATTCGAACCCAGGTCTTCTGACTCCATTGTTCTTTTTACCATACCATACTGTCTTTGACTGCTAGATCAGCTATGAGGAGGATGGATTATAGGGCAGAGAGATTAGAAATAAGGACACAGATTTGGAAGCTATTGCAATGATCTAGGTGAGAGGTGATGTGGCCTTTGGTCATGGGGAGCAGTGTTAGACTTGGGGACATGGAAGACCCAAGTTCAAATCTTGGCCTCAGACCCTAGCTATCTATGTGACCATGGGCAAATCACTTAACTAGTCTCAGTTTCCTTATTTATAAAATGGGGATGATAATAGCACCTACCTCCCAAGGTTGTGAGGATCAAATAGGAAAAATTTGTAAAGCACTTTGCAAACCTTCAAGTGCTATATATGTTAGCTACTATTTTACAGGTCAGGAAACCGAGGCCCAGACAGGTTATAGAATAAGGCTTTGGAGCTGGAAGAGGATCTTAGAGATGATCTAGTCCAGGCTCCTCATTTCACTGAGGAGGAAACTGATCTCTGGAGAGAGGCACATTGACTTGCCCAGGGTCACATGGTAATTAAGTTGCTTATTTGGTCGGTGTATGATTGTAGGCAAATCACTTCCCCCCTTTGGCTTTCATTTTCCTCCTTTTCAGAATGAGGGGGTTGGAGCAGATCATCCCTAAAGCCCCCCTGAGCACTGTGATTCTCTGAAGACAGCTTCTTAATTTAAACCTGTCTGCAGTATCAAAACCGCGAACAAAGTAGGATTTTCAAGCATAAACTCCAGAAGGTGCTATTGATAGGAATTCCCTTCTTTCCTTGGAGCATTCCTTTCCCCCTCTCAAAGGAAACATAGCCACCTTTCCCAATTGCTAACTTGGCCCTGTTTCTCCAGGCTGATTCTCCTTAAGCAATCATTTGAAGGGATAATGCTGAGGAAATGATGAAAGCTGTTTCCATTTTAATAGTCTAAGGCATGAGTCATAAAATGAGGCTCTAGTGGGGGGAGAGAAAGGAGAGAGGAAGAAAGAAAGGGAGAAAGAGGAACAGGAGATTTGGAAGTGTGAGGGATGGGGGAATGGAGGGAAGGAGAGAGGTGATGGAGGGAGGAAAGGGAGCAAAGGGAGAGAATAATGAGGGGGACGTGGGAAGGAAGAAATAAAGAAAGAAAAGGAAGGGAAGAGGAAAATGGGGATGAGGAAGGAAAGAAGGAATGGGGGAGAAGGGAGGGAGACAAAAATGGGAGAGAAAGAAGGCAGAGGGAAGGAGGGAAAAAGAGAGGGAAGGAGGAAGGGAGGGAAGGAAGAACAGGATGTGACATTGGAAAGAAGAAAGGTTAGGAATTTAGTTTTGTCCTCCATTAGTAGGGCATCAGTAGGTGTTTAAAATCATACCCATGGTAATTCTAGTAATTTGTTCTTGTAGATTAGCTCTCTATGTGTTCCTGTGAACCTGTACTCAGAACTGAAAAGATATTAGGCTGCTGGCCCAAGAACAAGGGCTCCTTCCTTTTTCTACTAAACCAGTCAATCATGCGCTTAGGAAGAGCTGATTATGTACTGATACCAGGGACAACAAATAATCACATATCTACTCGAATCCCTCTCATCTGGTAAACTGAGAGTTTCATTGAAGACCAGCACAGAGATTTTGGAAATGTCTTTGTATCCCTAGCACCTAGTACGTTGTCTTGACCAATCTTTTTGGAGGGGATGGGGAGGGCTAGACCTGGGATTGTATTGGTACAGAGAACTCCCGGGGAGAAAACTCTTTCCACCAATACAGATCACCATCTGCTCTATAACACAGTCATGGAGAGTTGCCATAGTGATGGGAGGTAAAGGGATTTATTTGCCCAGGCTCACACAGCTATTGTGTGTTAGAGGTAGTCCTTGAACCCAGATCTAACAAGGACAGTTGTCTAGAAGTGCTGACAGATGTTGAATCCAGGCCAATGTAGGTCAAAGTGAGAAAAAAAAAAAGCCAAAAGGCAGGCCTTGCACACTGTAGGCACTTAATGGATGCCTGCTGGGTTGGGGATGCGGTTGATCGGCATTGTATTAGCCACAATGGGAAACTCAAAGAAAAGACTCAGCCCTTGTCTCCAAGAAGCTTATGATTCAGTTTAGGGACATGGTCACCACCTACCAAGAATTTACATAAATGTAAAATGTAAAATGTAAAATCTTTTGAAAAGCAGTAGTTAAAAAAAAGGATCTACAGGGGAAATATTTAAACTACCCGAGAGAAAACCCTTTAGGAGTTTCCATTTCTATCCGGACAGCCAATATGTTCCTTTCAAATCATTCATGTATTTTTTAAGGTAGTCAACTATGTCATGGTAGAGCTACAAGGTATCTTTTACTAGGCAATACTTACTGGTCCGGTCATTAAGTTCTGACACTTCCATCTGTGACTGTGGGCAAGTTATGGGCACCCCTCTCTGCTCCTCTGGTCTCCTTAAGGGGAAAATGAGAGGCTTGGACTAGATGACTTCTAAGGTTACTTCCAATTCCAGATTTATGATCCTAGTTTGGACTTGGAGTCAGGAAGACCTGACTTCGAATTCTACCTCTGACACTTGCAAACTGTGTGGCCACAAACAAGTCACTTAACCTTTATGGGTCTCAGTTTCCCCATCTTTAAAATGGACATAATACCTATGGTACCTACCTATTCAGGGGGCTGTAAGTCTCAAAAGAGATCATAGAATCATAGATCTGGACCTGGAAGCATCCTTGGAGACCATTTAGTCCTACCTCCTCAATTTTAGCAAGTGAGGAAACTGAGGCGCAGAGAAGAAAAGAGACTCATAAACCCTAGACCTTTCATGCTAGAACCATCTTTTTCCTTGTACCACAGCGCCTTCTGTTAACATATGTAAAACTAATTTTAAAACACTACAGAAATATCAGTAATTATTATTGTATTATATGAAAATGGCACAACTACATTTATTTTTTTTTAATCTCTTCTCCAGACATTTCCCTAGTTCAAAATGGATCTCCCTCAATTAGGGGAGGTCTTACTGTAACAATAAGAAAAAAAATTAAAAAAAATACCATCGATGAACAAACACAGTTCCTTTCTTTCAAGTGACTGAAACCGTTTCATATCACGTTATCTCACCCCATTCTTACGCCATCTTTGTGAAACTACTATAACAGATACATTTGACAGATGACCACAGAAAAGTGCATTGTCTTTCTCAATGTTCCCCACCAGGTCAGCAGCTGGGCCAGGTTCCTGAAACAAGGAGCCTGACTCATAACCTCATTGTGTCTCCACTGTGTTCAGCTTCTCTGTGTAGATGTTTCCCCAGAAACTGTTGTTTTCAACCTGGGTGACTGGCATGTATGAAATCACTCAGCTCAGTGATGAGAAGCAATTACTAGTATAGAGAATCAAAGATTGATTCTGGTCCTTGGCATGGGATTTGCTCTGGCTCCCTTATGGATTCTAAGGAAAGTTTTACTCCATCCTAAAGCCAGTCCAAGGGTGATTTAGAACACCTTCTGACAGCTTTGGGAAGGAGACAGGCCAGACACACGCAAACCCACGAAATCCAATCGTTTGCATGTATCCCCCCCTCCCCCTTCTCTTTTATGACCCTATTTGAACTCTTACAAAAATGCCTATCATGGGGCCCATGACATTGATAGTTCAATTACTGGAGGGATGCTACCCAAAAAGACACTCCCTAGTGGTTGTCATGGGAATTAAAGGCATTCTGCCTTGAAGAAGCCCACTCGATTTTAGAGGTCGTCCCTAGCAGATTTAACCCTATATTAGTGACAAAAAAGTCACATGATGCAAATCCAGAATTTCAGCCCCTAGCAGAGCTTGTCAGGGCATCTGGATCCTGAGTGGAATCAAGAAGTCACCAAGCATATGTTAAGTACCCACTAAGCCAGAAACTGTGCCCCAGAAACTCTGGGGATAAAAAGAAAGGTGAAAACAGCATTTCAGAATGCTCAGGCAATGTCATTTCTGACTCCTGGCATTAGCCAAGGTGGCCGCCAAATGTTAAGGGGGAGGGGAGGGAGGGCATTGGATTCTAATAAAGAACAATTATCTTCTCTTTCTTCTCCCTATCTTATGGCAGGATATCTAGGCATGCCCTAGGTTATGCTTTGGTATGATTGAAGGCTGTTCACTAACAAGGAAGGACAAGATAAACTCGACCATCATGCAGATGACCACGGGTGACTTTCCAATAGGTCACTAAGTAGATACTAAAGACCTTTAGGATTATAGGATCCAGAGCTAGAAGAAACCTTAGAGATCTTGTGGACCAACTTGCTTTTTTTTTTTTTTTTTTTACAGATGAGAAAACTGAGTCTGAGAATGGTTGAGTGGCTTGCCTATGGTAATAAGCAGTGTGGTACAATGGAAAGAACTTGATTTAGAATCAAAACATGTTGCTTCGGGGCAGCTAGGTGGTGCAGTAGATAGAGCACTGGCCCTAGAGTCAGGAGGACCTGAGTTCAAATCTGACCTCAGACCAAACACTTGACACTTACTAGCTGTGTGACCCTGGGCAAGTCACTTAACCCCATTGCCTAGCAAAACCAAAAGCAAAACATCTGAGTTCGAATTTAGGCTCTTCCATTTACTGTGTATGTGTGGAAGACTCTGAGTGAGGCATTTGCCCTTCTCTGGGCTTCAGTTTCCTCATCTGTAAATTGAGGAGGCCGGACTAGATTGCATTGGAAGTCTAAGCCCCTGACACTATGAGAATTTGGAATTTTCACCACCACTAATTAGTGACAAGACCAAGACTAGAACTTTTTTCCTAAGTCTTATTTAGGGCTAGAAGAGTCTTCCAATATCATCTGGTTGTTCGGTTGTTTCAGTCACGTCCTATTCTCTGTGACCACATTTGAGGTTGGTTTTTGGTTTTTTTTTTGGGCAAAGAGACGGGAGTGGTTTGTTATTTCCTTCTCCAGCTCATTTTACAGATGAGCAAACTGAGGCAAACAGGGTAAAATGACTTCCCTAGGGTCCCATGGCTAGTGAGTGTCTAAGGCTGGATTTGAACTCAGGAAGATGAGTTTTCCTGGTTCCAGGACTGGCACCCTGGCTACCCATCCAGTTGGTCCAACCCCCTTATTTTACAGATGAAGAAACTGAGGCCCAAAGAGGAAAGTCACTTACTCAAGGCCACACAAGTAGTAATCAGCAGAGCTTTACTCTACCCCCAATCCCTCTTACTCTAAATTCAGAGCTCTTTTCATCATCCCACTCTGCCCTTGGTAAAACCAGACCTCGGCTGCCCTTCACCAAGTCCCAAGAGAATTTTTGGGACAGGCTGTTTAGGAACAAAAGTGGGGGAAGGCTCATTTTTAAGAGACACTTTTCAGATCCTGTTTCATATTTCAGATTGGATCAGACAAGCAATCCGATGGGGATTGAATGAGTCAGAAGATTAGAATGGGATGTATAGTCTTTAATCTTCAGGCCGCTGGGTAGGATCCAGACCAAACTGATATTAAAAAAAAGAAAGAAAGAAGACAAAGGAGAAAAAAAGAAAAAAGACTTTGTGATTTGATTTTTTTAAAACAGGTCTAAGGGCTTAAGGCAGTGATCTCAGTATTTCAGTCTTGTCCCTTGCTACCAGGTGTCCCATCACCAGGGTTCCTTGTAGTTGCAGTTCTCGGTAGAGAAGTCTCCGGCAGAAGGAGCATGGAACCAGTCCTCCCTTTTCACCTCTCCCACTCTCTCTGCTGAAGCGCTCTGTTAGAGAAACTACAGGAGGTGGTACAGGGGTCAGGGGAAGAACAGGGAGAGGGAGGAAGGGCCATGGCCACCCACAGTGTCATTCCTGGGTTCTGATTAAAGAGCAGAATGCCGGTCCTGACATTCTCGTTTTCCCCGAGACCCAAATTTGTTTTGACTTTTTGGCGGAGGGAGGGCTCAGGTTTCGCGGGAATGGTCCTGGACGCTGCTGCTTTTTCGACTCATGACCTAAAGCTGCTGGGTTGGTTTTCCCCACTTAGTCAAATGCACAGAGAGGGCAATTTCCAAAGTGACATTGCTATGGATCAGGGTTGCACAACAAGATTATGTCAGCCTTCGCTTGGAAGTCAGCTGTTGAGCAACTGCCACTTGGAAGAGAGAGGTCACACATAGAAACCTGTCCAGCAGTTCTAAGAATTTTATATCTTTAAAAAATATTCAATATATTTCTTTATGTGTTAAGGCCCTGGTCTTTCCAAACCCCTGTTAGTATTTTCCAGAAATCTCCAGTGAACTTGGGATCTGAAAATCGCTTTCCCCTGACAGGCTAAGATCCATTGGGATCTTTATTACAGCCTACATTGAAATCAGGAGAGGGCACTGAAAAGGCCTAGGGAGGAGGGAGGAAGAAAGGGCTGCCCCCAAGACCCTCTCTGCTGTTTGTGCCCTTACTCCTTCTACCCCTCAAAGCCTCCACTTGGGGCTTTTATGAACTCAAATTTAGTTCCACACATCTTTCTTTAGGACCTGATGGGTATCCTCTATCTTGCTCTTCTATTTACTGTGTATGAGAGACCTTATAGGAAGCAGAACTTGGCCTGGGCCTTTAAATCCTTTTATAGGGATTTCAAGATTCAGAGAAAGGAGGGAACGTATTCCAGGCAGGGGACACAGGTTGGGTAAAGGCTCAGAGATGGGAGATGAAATTCCATATATAGGAAATAGTGAGTGGTAAAATTTGGCTATGAGGGGAACTAATGTATAATTAGCCTAGAAAGACTGATTAAAGTCAAAGGCTTTAAATGCCAAACAAAAGTATTTGTATTTTATCTTGGAGGCAATAGGGAGCCACAATTGTTTCTTGAGCAGGAAAATGACATGGTTAGCCCTGTGCTCTGCTCTTTGGAGGCAAAGGCCAGATCCAGGAAAACCATCTATGATTTTGCAGAATCTTTAGCAGTGAAACTACAGAGAGTCCAGGAAGGGAGTAAAATCTGAGCTTGCTTTCCTCTCTTCTCCCTTACCCTATCAGGCAGCTTGTGTGGGCTGTTTGGCCATGGTCCTCATCCTCAGCCTACCACCCATTGTTCCAGGATGAACCAAGGAATCCTTGTAAGATGGGATGTTATTGCCATCTTTCTTTCTGGCCCTGGTTGAAATGAATCATGGACACCAGCAGAGGACAAGGAAGGAGTTAGCTTTGCCTGACCTAGAGGACTGAGATCTCACTTGGCCAAAACTCCCAAGTGAAGACTTGGAAGGAAAAGGGCTCCTACCTTGAATGTGTCACAAGCTACCAGCTCTCAGCAGTGACATTTCCTGACCACTGCTTTCTGGAAAGAAAGGAGAGCTAAGCATGATGGTGCATGCCTCTGATCCCAAAGACTGGGGAGGGGAAGCTGGCAGATCTTTGAGCTCCAAAGTTCTGAGCCTCAGCGGCTTATGCTGATTGTGTGTCCACGTTGAGTTTGACACCAAAATAATGAGGCCCAGGGAGCTGAGGTCCACCAGATTGCTTAAGAAGGGATGAGATGGCCCAGGTGGGAAATGGAGCAAGTCAAATTTTCCATGCTGATCAGAAGTGGGATTAGTCATGTGAATCACAGATGTCCTTCTAGCTTAGGTAAGATGGGAATACCTAGTAAGAAGGAAAGAAGGAAGGAAAAGAAGGAAGGAAAGAAAAAAGAAAGAAAGAGAAAGAAGAAAGAAAAGAAGGAAGAAAAGAGAAAGAAAAGGAAGAAAGAGAAAGAAGGAAGGAAAGAAGAAAAAGGAAGAAAAGAAAAAAGAAAAAGGAAGAAAGAGAAAGAAGGAGGGGAAGGAAGGAAGGAAGAGCAAAGGGAAGAAAAAGAAACAAGGAAGGAAAGAAAAAAGAAAAAGATACAAAGAAAGAGAAAGAAGGAAAGAAAGAAAGAAGGAAGGAAGGAAAAGGAAGGAAAGAAGGGAAAATTTAGATGCTATAAAACTCTACTACTCTATACTGTTTACCCATCACATTCATTAGTAAGAAGTGTTTATTAAGGACTTATACAGCTATGGTGCCCTTTAGACCACCCTGAAATAGAGTATGTAGGTGCTCTTGGAGCATTCCATGACAATTTTGAATTAATTATCATTTTTGATTACTTTTCTTTTATGTGAAAAGTTTTAGAGAAATTCATGTAAATTATAGTTGACCTGCAACTTTACCGGTGTGCTTATCACCATCACCCCCTGCCCTGCCCAGTCCTCTATTCTTTCCAATGATCTTCTGATGGCAAGATCCCCAATCCTCCCAGTATCCTGCCTACCTTCCTCTGAATGCACTCCAAATGATCTATTTTTTTCCCTTCTTTTTTAAACCAGATCTGTGGTTTTGTCAGTATAGGAAACTCCCCGTGGAGGAACTCCATCCACCAGTGCAGATCAGCAACTCTCCAGTT
Source organism: Vombatus ursinus (assembly GCF_900497805.2). Taxonomy (NCBI): domain Eukaryota; kingdom Metazoa; phylum Chordata; class Mammalia; order Diprotodontia; family Vombatidae; genus Vombatus; species Vombatus ursinus. The sequence continues at coordinate 1,269,142 of NW_020951112.1, read as the reverse complement.
GAAGAGAGTTGCCTTGCACACTGAGAGGTTAAATGGTTTACCTGTTGTCACATAGACAAAATATGTCAGATGCTAGATTTGAACCTAGGTCTTCCTGACTCCAACTCCAAACTTTTCTAGTTACTTAACCTCCCTGGCACTCAGTTTTCATATATGTAATATTAGGAGACCAGACTAGAGGGCCTCTTAGATTTCTCCCAGATCTAGAACCCATGATACACATTATCTATTATGTATTCCACATTATATCTCTCAAATTTTGGATATTGACTGAATTGCATAATCCGCAAGGTAATAGGTGACCACAGATATAACTTGGATGGGGCAACCATGTCTTTGACCTAGGGCATAGAAATTTATCACATGAACTTTTCAGCAGCTAGAAGTTACTAGACTTACAAATCTTCTCACTGAAGTAAATGTGTCTGGATGTGTTCTTGTATTATTTTTCATCTCTGAATTCCAAAGTTAGAGTGTGATTTTTTTGCTGCCTGCTCAAGGTACCAACATTGCTAGGTCCAGTTCTGTTAGTGATTCTAAAAAGCAGGGAGACATTAGGCAAAAGTTTCAAAGGCAACACCAAAGTCTAATCTGAAAAGGAGAGGAGAGACTCAACCTTATCTTGAATTTATCTTGTATCTATGCTGTGTGTAACTGTATATGTTCATGTTGTTAACCTGGTAGAATGTAAACTTCTTGCAAAGTCTCTGGCACATGGTTATTGAATACTTGCTAATTGATTGAATGATGGGCATTGTAGGAAAAGCACAGGACATGAAGTCAGGAAGGACATAGATTTAAACCCTGCCTCTGTCACTTACTAGCCATGTGACCAGGGGAAAGTTGGAGCCTCAGTCTCTTTATCTGTAAAATGGGACCAACTTGTTATCACTTATCTCATTCAGTGCTCAATTAAGAATAAGTTATCTGTGTAGAAATGTCAAACTTTATTCTTTGGGGAGAAAGTCTGAGGGAAAACTGACAGATCTCTTCTGAGGGAGAAAAGAGTTTCTAACAATATTTTGTCAGTAATTAATCCCCTCTTTTTAATTCCACTTTAGGCTTCTGCTAAGTGTTAATTTGACAACCAAAGAGTAGCTAATGGGGTTGTAACTCATACCAATGGTTTGGTTTGTTATGTTTCTCAGTAATAAATTCCCATGTGTTCATGGCCTTCTAAACAATTGTACAGGTTCTAGGGGTTGTGTGGCCACCAAAGAGGAATAGCCAATTAACTCTTTTCCCTTCATCAGTGCTTGGCAGAATGTGGGGATGGCGGGGACTGGACTGTCCTCAGCCACGTGGTGTCAGTCTGGTGAAGGCTGCTGTGACCCAGAAAACAGCATTCGTGGCCCAGCTCTGGGCAGATCTGCATCTCACAAATGGGGCACCTAAGCTCTAGGCAAAAGAGAGGTCTGAAATTCCTGACACCTGCTGTGTTCACTCTAGAATGCCTCCTGTCCTGGCCTGTGCCTTCATATCTAGCATTCCTTTATTCGGGCTCATTCCAGAATCCTGAATCAGGACCTGACACCTTTAGCTCAGATGCCTAATGTTTTCAGAGGGAGAGGTTAGCACTGAAATATTTCTAGATGCCTCTGGTTCCCTGCCCTCCATAATTGAAAAGGCCCCTCCTAGCATCCTTATGTTAAAAGATGAAGAAACAACAACAATGCTTTCTCTTAATCCATCCTGGGGGAATCTAATATGATAAGAGAGACAGGGCAAGAAGCAGAATTTGGATGACATTTTCCTTGAAGGTAGCTTTTTTCCAGACCTTTATTCTAGCCAGGATCCAAGCCGGCAGACCCAGTTCAGGCCTTGTTGTAGTATTTTAGGAAGGATGTTGTCAAGGCAACATGGCTTTCTAGTAGAGAAGGAGCTGGTCACAGTGTCAGGAAAATCTGGGTCCAAATCTCCCCTTTGACTTTTATGACCTGTATGACTTTGGCCTTGGTTTCCTCATCTGTAAAATGAGGGTGTTGGATTAGATTAGCTATTCTAAAACTTTTTTGCTCTCTCTACGCCTTAACACTCTTAAAAATTTATTGAGGATGCCAAGGAGCTTTTGCCTATGTGAGTTATATCTACTGAGATTTAATCTATCATAAATTTAACAGTTTTAATACTATTATGAAAATAATTTTGACCTCATGGACCCCTGATGGGGTCTCGGGAACCCTAAGGGGTCCTTGGACATACTTTGAGGACCGCTGGACTAGATAGCCTTTGGGGTCCCTTCCAGCTTTGGATTGATGATTTAATTAATTATTTAACCCCTCAGGGCCTCAGTTTCCTCAACTGTAAAACAAAGGAGCTGGACTAGATGGTATCTGAGATTCTTTCCAGCTTTAGAGCAAGCATCCTATGGTCTAACTCACAGGAGCTTGCCTAGATACCCTAGAGTCCTAGACAGCTTCCAATTGAAAAGATCATATTCCATGTACCTTGATTCCCCCAGGAATTCCATTTGGCTACAGAGCTCTTCATTCATTACTTTCACCCTCCTTGGAATGTTGATATCTTCCTAACCCAGATTTGTCTGCACTTCATCCACACTGTCTTCTACCTGTTTATAGACATTCTGAGACTCAGGTTACATCATTTATAGAGGTTCTATAATTATCGGTGACTTTGTAGTGGTTGAGTAAGAGCATTTATGCAAAGTCAAATCACTCCTACTTGTTCCCAGTATATTCAGTTAGACAGTTTGGACTGTCTTGTCACTGCCAGATAATTGTGGGACTTTCTCCTTCGCATTGGACATAGCTTGCTACACTAGAGACTTCAGGGAATTTCTCTTTGGGTGAGATTTGGGACTCTCATTCTCTCTCTTGGTTGAGCTGAGTTACTTCACTCCCCATGGGAAAGCTCCTTCACTCGGTATTGTGTGATATATCTTCTCCCATGTATACTTTCTTTGATGTCTGCCTTGTTATTGACTTGGAAAAATGGGTTTCTTGGCTAAGTGTTTCATGTGTTCATTGTGGAACTGGCATTTGGTGGGAAGCAAGTTAAGCCTTGGATATAAGCCTTGGGTTCTCCTTTCTCCCTAATTAATGAACAGTGTTCAGAAGGTTAGCTTAAGCCTAGAAACTAAATGGCATTGACAAACAGGAGTCAAGGGAGCAGAGTTATCATTCTAGAGCAGAAGCTTCCCCAGGAGAGTAGAATGGCCATGCTTCTGGCCCAAGCTTCTTGCTTCCCCTCCTGGAAGGAAATCAAGTCTCTCTTGGAAAAGATTGGGGTGGGGGGAAGAGGAAGAGGGTAGAGATGACTGATTCACCACCCTTGAGTCACACCAATGACATCCCCCTGCAACATGTGAGGGGCAGCTGCATTGTACTGCTACTTGTGGAACAATTGCATTGATAATAATGCTAATTGTTATAATAACAACTCATATTTATTATAAAAATTACAAAGGGTTTTCCTCATAACAACCATGTGAAGACAGGGATCCAAGTGTTATTATTCCCATTTTAATGATAAGTAAACAGAGGCTCAGAAAAGTTAAGTGACTTGCCCTGAATCAAACAGCAGGTATATGCCAAAGGCAGGACTCAAACCTGTCTTCTGACCCTTAAGTTCAGTTGTCTTTTCACTTTACTATACACTGAAGACTTCAGAAAATAGAATTTTGAAGCTCGAAGGGATCTTAGAGATCATCTAGCCCAAAACATTTCTTTCATTGAGAATGTAAATGAGGCAACTTTCTCAAGTCAGGGTTGGGATTTGAACCCAGGACTTTGGATTTGGGATTGAATGCAATATTTCCAAGCTCTAGGTTCTTTTCGAATAATGGAGAAGGCTCTGGATGAGCCATACCCCTATTGGCATGTGAGGAGACTAGGTAATGGAGTAAGGAAACATTTTTCAAAGGACTCTGGCTTGAGGATGACTGGCTAAAAGTCCATATCTTTCCTATTACCTAACAGTAACTCTAATATGTTTCTGTAAGATTGTAAGCTCCTCAAGAGCGGGGACTATCTTTTGCCCTTCCCTGTATCCCCAGGGCTTAGTATGGTGCCTGGGGTGCTTAATAAATGCTCATTTCCTTCCTTGCTTCCTTCCTTCTTTCCTTCCTTCCTTCTTCCTTCCTAGAATTCAACTCTTTCAATTCCCAGATGCAATTATTTTCTCCCCAAGCCTCCTATAGATTATATCTTTAGGGAAGAGAAGATGGTCCGCAGAAGGCTTTCTAACCACTGGAGGGCTAGAACAATAACTTGAATAGTTAAAGTCATATTATTTTCCCCAGTAGAATGTAAGTTCCTTGAGGGCAGGGATTATCTCACTCAAATCTGTGTATTTTGAGTCCCTTGCTGTGCTGCTTGATACATAGTAGGTACTCAATAAATGTGTTGATTGATTTATTATCTGGGATCACTATATGCCCAGCACCTACAGACTAGTGTCTAGGGTTGTATCTATGACCACAGATGGCCAAGAAGATTTGCTAGAATCTATCTTTTTTTCTTCCAGGGTAGGTTTTCCTAAAGAATCTCTGCTTGAACTTCTAACTTATTACAACCTGCAAATTACTGACTGACTTTTAGTTTCTCTAGACCACTTATTCCGTTCTTTTCCCGAGTCAAACCCCAAATAACTTTTGTCAGATTGGGATGATAAGAAACAACATTAGAAACCTGTGAAAAATGACCAGGGAAATCATTGGATTAAGAATAGGACACAAATTCATCTGCTTATTGCAAAGATAAATAATTGTCTCTCTTTTTTAAAAGTGTTATTCTTTGGCTGTCACTAATGGGGGCTTGTGGAGGAGGACAAGGGAGAAGGAAAAAGCCCTGGCAAGATCCTAAGAGCTGAAGTTGAGTTCCTGGCCCAACCACTGGTGTGGAAATTGCAGCCACAGCAATTAGTGTTTCCAGTTCACAGAAGGTCAGGCAATGGGGTTATCCTTGGAGCAGTTCAGTGTTACTTCCAAGGAAAATCAGGACTAATGGGAGGAAACAAGAAGCCTTTTGCCCAAGTAGAGTCAGCACATGAATTGCTAGAGGTTGGGTGGAATTTGCTTATTCAAAGTTTGGGTCAAAAGCTTATCTGTAACCAGGGTGGGGTGACTGGAGCTCTCATCTAGCTCTTATCTATTATATTCTTTTAGCTGGTAACTGAGTGAAATTAGCACCTAATTTAGTAGTAGTAGTAGTAGTAGTAGTAGTAGTAGTAGTAGTAGTAGTA